>NC_041388.1:706888154-706913967 GCF_002162155.2 Triticum dicoccoides | reverse complement strand
CATTCCGGAACTCCTCGTGATGTCCGGGATCTCATTCGGGACTCCGAACTATTTTCGGTTAACCGCATACTGCTACGTCTTGAGCTTGCGTTGGTTTTCCCCGAAGAGGAAGGGATGATGCAGCAGAGTAGCGTAAGTATTTCCCTCAGTTTTTGAGAACCAAGGTATCAATCCAGTAGGAGGCCACGCTCAAGTCCCTCGTACCTGCACAAAGCGATAGCTACTCGCAACCAATGCGATTAGTGATTGTCAATCCCTTCACGGTCACTTACGAGAGTGAGATCTGATAGATATAATATTTTTTGGTATTTTTGGTATAAAGATGCAAAGTAAAAAGTAAAGGCAAAGTAAAAAAGCAAAGCAAGATTAAAGTGATAGAGATTGATATGATGAGTATAGACCCGGGGGCCATAGGTGTCACTAGTGGCTTCTCTCAAGAGCATAAGTATTCTACGGTGGGTGAACAAATTACTGTTGAGCAATTGACAGAATTGAGCATAGTTATGAGAATATCTAGGCATGATCATGTATATACGCATCACGTCCGTGACAAGTAGATCGAAACGATTCTGCATCTACTACTATTACTCCACTCATCGACCGCTATCCAGCATGCATCTAGAGTATTAAGTTAAAAACAGAGTAACGCCTTAATCAAGATGACATGATGTAGAGAGATAAATTCATGCAATATGAAATAAACCCCATCTTGTTATCCTCGATGGCAACGATACAATACGTGCTTTGCTGCCCCTTCTGTCACTGGGTAAGGACACCGCAAGATCGAACCCAAAGCTAAGCACTTCTCCCATGGCAAGAACTACCAATCTAGTTGGCCAAACCAAACGGATAATTCGAAGAGACTTGCAAAGATAACCAATCATACATAAAATAATTCAGAGAAGATTCAAATATTATTCATAGATAGACTTGATCATAAACCCACAATTCATCGGTCTCAACAAACACACCGCAAAAAGAAGATTACATCGAATAGATCTCCACAAGAGAGGGGGAGAACTTTGTATTGAGATTCAAAGAGAGAGAAGAAGCCATCTAGCTACTAACTATGGACCCGAAGGTCTGAGGTAAACTACTCACACTTCATTGGAGGGGCTAGAATGATGTAGAAGCCCTCCGTGATGACGGCCCTCTTCCGGCGGAGCTCCGGAACAGGCCCCAAGATGGGATCTCGTGGATACAGAAAGTTGCGGCGGTGGAATTAGGTTTTTGGCTCCTATTCTGATCGTTTGGGGGTACGTGTGTATATATAGGAGGAAGGAGTACGTCGGTGGAGCACCAAGGGGCCCATGAGGCAGGGGGCGCGCCCTAGGGGGGGCGCCCCCCACCCTCGTGACCTCCTATTTGGCTTCCTGGAGTAGGGTCCAAGTCTCCTGGATCACGTTCGGTGAGAAAATCACGTTCCCGAAGATTTTATTTCATGTGGACTATATTTTGTTTCTCTAAAACACTGAAATGGGCAAAAAACAGCAATTCTAGGCTGGGCCTCCGGTTAATAGGTTAGTCCCAAAAATAATATAAAAGTGGAAAATAAAGCCCAATATAGTCCAAAACAGTAGATAATATAGCATGGAGCAATCAAAAATTATAGATACGTTGGAGACGTATCAGGCATCCCCAAGCTTAATTCCTGCTCGTCCTCGAGTAGGTAAATGATAAAAAGAGAATTTTTGATGCAGAGTGCTACTTGGCATAATTTCAATGCAAATCTTCTTAATTGTGGTATGAATATTCAGATTAGAGAGATTCAATACAAAAGTTTATATTGACATAAAAATAATTATACTTCAAGCATACTAACCAAGCAATTATGTCTTCTCAAAATAACATGGCCAAAGAAAGTTAACCCTACAAAATCATATAGTCTGGCTATGCTCCATCTTCACCACACAAAGTATTTAAATCATGCACAACCCCGATGACAAGCCAAGCAATTGTTTCATACTCTAACTTTTTCAAAACTTTTTCAATCTTCACGCAATACATGAGCGTGAGCCATGGATATAGCACTATAGGTGGAATAGAAGGGTGGTTGTGGAGAAGACAAAAAGGAGGGGAAGATGGTCTCACATCAACTAGGCGTATCAACGGGCTATGGAGATGACCATCAATAGATATCAATGTGAGTGAGTAGGGATTGCCATGCAACGGATGCACTAGAGCTATAAATGTATGAAAGCTCAACAAAAGAAACTAGTGGGTGTGCATCCAACGCTTGCTCACGAAGACCTAGGGCACTTGAGGAAGCCCATCATTGGAACATACAAGCCAAGTTCTATAATGTAAAATTCCCACTAGTATATGAAAGTGACAACATATGAGACTCTCTATATGAAGAACATGGTGCTACTTTTAAGCACAATATATGATGCTCGCTATATCATGGTGCTACTTTGAAGCACAAGTGTGGAAAAAAGGATAGTAGCATTACCCCTTTTTATTTATTTTCTTTTTTTGGGCCTTCTTTTTCTTTCTTTGGCCTTTCTCTTTTTTTATTTGGGACAATGCTCTATTGAATGATGATCATCACACTTTTATTTATTTACAACTCAATGATTACAACTCGATTCTAAAACAAAGTATGACTCTATATGGATGCCTCAGGCGGTGTACCGGGATATGCAATGAATCAAGAGTGACAATTATGAAAGAATTATGAACGGTGGCTTTGCCACAAATACTATGTCAACTACATGATCATGCTAAGCAATATGACAATAATGGATGTGTCATGATGAACTAGATGGTGGAAAGTTGCATGGCAATATATCTCAAAATGGCTATGGAAATGCTATAATAGGTAGGTATGGTGGCTGTTTTGAGGAAGGTATATGGTAGGTGTATGATACCGGCGAAAGGTGCGCGGTATTAGAGACGCTAGCAAGGGTGGAAGGGTGAGAGTGCGTATAATCCATGGACTCAACATTAGTCATAAAGAACTCATATACTTATTGCAAAAATCTAGAAGTTATCAAAGCAAAGTATTACGCGCATGCTCCTCGGGGGATAGATTGGTAGGAAAATACCATCGCTCGTCCCCGACCGCCACTCATAAGGAAGACAATCAATAAATAAATCATGCTCCAATTTCGTCACATAACGGTTCACCATACATGCATGCTACGGGAATCACAAACTTTAACACAAGTATTCTTTAAATTCACAACTACTCAACTAGCATGACTTTAATATTATCACCTCCATATCTCAAAACAGTTATCATGTTTCAATCTTTTCTTAGTATTCAACACACTCAAAAGAAAGTTTCACAAATCTTGAATACCAAGCATATTATTATTAAGCAAATTACCATGCTATTAAGAGACTCTCAAAATAATTTAAGTGAAGCATGAGAGATCAATAGTTTCTTTAAAACAAATCCACCACCGTGCTCTAAAAGATCTAAGTGAAGCACATAGAACAAAATTATAACGCTCAAAAGATATAAGTGAAGCACATAGAGCAAAACTACTTAGCTCAAAAGATATAAGTGAAGCACATAGGGTATTCTATCAAATTTTAATTCATGTATGGCTCTCTCAAAAGGTGTGTACAGCAAGGATGATTGTGGAATACTAAGACACAAAGACACAAATAATACAAGACGCTCCAAGCAAAACACATATCATGTTGGTGAATAAAAATATAGCTCCAAGTAAATTACCGATGGAAGTGGACGAAAGAGGGGATGCCTTCCGGGGCATCCCCAAGCTTTGAATTTTGGTGTCCTTGGATTATCTTGGGGTGCCATGGGCATCCCCAAGCTTAGGCTCTTTCCACTCCTTGTTCCATGATCCATCAAAAGAATTCACCCAAAACTTGAAAACTTCACAACACAAAACTCAAAATAGAAAACTCGTGGGCTCTGTTAGCGAAAGAAAACAAAATACCACTTCAAGGTACTGCAATGAACTAATTATTTCTTTATATTGGTGTTAAACCTACTGTATTCCAACTTCTCTATGGATTATAAACTATTTTACTAGCCATAGATTCATCAAAATAAGCAAACAACACACGAAAAACAGAATCTGTCAAAAACAGAACAGTCTGTAGTAATCTGTAGCTAGCGCAAGATCTGGAACACCAAAAATTCTAAAATAAATTGCTGGACGTGAGTAATTTATCTATTAATCATCTGCAAAAAGAATTAACTAAATATCACTCTTCAAATAAAAATGACATCAGTTCTCGTGAGCGCTAAAGTTTCTGTTTTTTACAGCAAGTTCAACAAGACTTTCCCCAAGTCTTCCCAACGGTTCTACTTGGCACAAACACTAATTAAACACAAAAAACACAACCAAAACAGAGGCTAAATAATTTATTTATTACTAAACAGGAGCAAAAAACAAGGAATAAAAATAAAATTGGGTTGCCTCCCAACAAGCGCTATCGTTTAACGCCCCTAGCTAGGCATAAAAGCAAGGATAGATCTAGGTATTGCCATCTTTGGTAGGTAATCCATAAGTGGCTCTCATGATAGTTTCATATGACAATTTTATTTTCTTTCTTGGAAAGTGTTCCATGCCCTTTTTAATGGAAATTGAAATCTAATATTCCCTTCCTTCATATCAATAATCGCACCAACCGTTCTAAGGAAAGGTCTACCAAGAATAATAGGGCAAGAAGGATTGCAATCTATATCAAGAACAATGAAATCTACAGGCAAATAATTCCTATTTGCAACAATAAGAACATCATTAATCCTTCCCATAGGTTTCTTAATAGTGGAATCCGCAAGATGCAAGTTTAGAGAGCAATCATTAAAATCGCGGAAATCTAGTAAATCACACAAAGTTTTGGGAATAGTAGAGACAGTAGCACCCAAATCACACAAAGCATAAAACTCATGATCTTTAATTTTAATTTTAATAGTTGGTTCCCACTCATCATAGAGTTTTCTAGGGATAGAAACTTTCAACTCAAGTTTTTCTTCATAAGATTGCATCAAGGCATCAACAATATGTTCGGTGAAGGCTTTATTTTGACTATAAGCATGAGGAGAATTTAGCATGGATTGAAACAAGGAAATACAATCAATTAAATGGAACAACTTTCATAATTAAATTCCTTGAAATCCAATATAATGGGTTTAGCAACATCTAGATTTTTATTTCTTTCAATCCCACTTTCATCAATTTCATCATTAAGATCTAAATACTCCGAATTTTTAGAACGCCTTCTAGGTAAAGGAATATCATATTCAGTTTCATCAAGATTCATATTGCAAAACAAAGATTTAATAGGGAACACATCAATAACTTTTAGATCTTCATCTTTATTTTCATAGGAATTGGAGGAACACGCTTTAATAAAGGCATCTTTGCAAGCACGCATCCTAGCGGTTCTTTCCTTGCACTCATCAACGGAAATTCTCATGGCTTTGAGAGACTCATTGATATCATGCTTAGGAGGAATGGATCTAAGCTTTAAAGAATCAACCTCAAGAGAAATTCTATCAACATTTTTCTAGCCAAATCATCAACTTTAAGCAATTTCTCCTCAAGCAAAGCATTAAAATTCTTTTGTGAATTCATAAATTCTTTAACACTATTCTCAAATTTAGAGGGCATCTTATTATAATTTCCATAAGAGTTGTTGTAGGAATTCCCATAATTATTAGAAGGATTACTAGGATATGGCCTAGGATTAAAATTCCCTCTATAAGCGTTGTTACCAAAATTATTCCTACCAACAAAATTCACATCCATAGATTCATTGTTATTCTTAATCAAAGTAGACAAAGGCATATCATTAGGATCATAAGAAACACTCCTAGTAGCAAATAATTGTTGGGGAACGTAGTAATTTCAAATTTCCTACGCACATGCAAGATCATGGTGATGCATAACGAGAGGGGAGAGTGTTGTCTACGTACCCTCGTAGACCAACAGCGGAAGCGTTATGACAACGCGGTTGATGTACTCGTACGTCTTCACGGCCCGACCAATCAAGCACCGAAACTACGACACCTCCGAGTTCTAGCACACGTTCAGCTCGATGACGATCCCCGAACTCCGATCCAGCAAAGTGTCGGGGAAGAGTTCCGTCAGCATGACGGCATGGTGAAGATCTTGATGTTCTACCGTCGCAGGGCTTCGCCTAAGCACCGCTACAATATTATCGAGGATTATGGTGGAAGGGGGGCACCGCACACGGCTAAGAGAACGATCACGAAGATCAACTTGTGTCTATGGGGTGCCCCTGCCCCCGTATATAAAGGAGTGGAGGAGGGGAGGGCCGGCCCTCTCTATGGCGTGCCCTAGGGGAGTCCTACTCCCACCGGGAGTAGGATTCCCCCTTTCCTAGTCCAACTAGGAGTCCTTCCAAGTAGTAGGAGTAGGAGACAAGGAAGGGGAAGAGGGAATAGAAGGAAGGAGGGGCCCCCGCCCCTCCCCCTAGTCCAATTCGGACTAGTCAATGGGGGGGGGGGGGCGGCCTGCCTCTCCCTCTCCCCTAAAGCCTAATAAGGCCCATATACTTCTTCCCCGTATTCCCGTAACTCCCCGGTACTCCGAAAAATACCCGAACCACTCGGAACCTTTCCGATGTCCGAATATAGTCGTCCAATATATCGATCTTTATGTCTCGACCACTTAGAGACTCCTCGTCATGTCCCCGATCTCATCCGGGACTCCGAACTCCTTCGGTACATCAAAACTCATAAACTCATAATATAACTGTCATCGAAACCTTAAGCATGCGGACCCTACGGGTTCGAGAACAATGTAGACATGACCGAGACACGTCTCCGGTCAATAACCAATAGCGGAACCTGGATGCTCATATTGGCTCCTACATATTGTACGAAGATCTTTATCAGTCAGACCGCATAACAACATACGTTGTTCCCTTTGTCATCGGTATGTTACTTGCCCGAGATTCGATCGTCGGTATCTCAATACCTAGTTCAATCTTGTTACCGGCAAGTCTCTTTACTCGTTTCGTAATACATCATCTCGCAACTAACTCATTAGTTGCAATGCTTGCAAGGCTTATGTGATGTGCATTACCGAGAGGGCCCAGAGATACCTCTCCGACAATCGGAGTGACAAATCCTAATCTCGAAATACGCCAACCCAACATGTACCTTTGGAGACACCTGTAGAGCTCCTTTATAATCACCCAGTTACGTTGTGACGTTTGGTAGCACACAAAGTGTTCCTCCGGCAAACGGGAGTTGTATAATCTCATAGTCATAGGAACATGTATAAGTCATGAAGAAAGCAATAGCAACATAGTAAACGATCGAGTGCTAAGCTAACGGAATGGGTCAAGTCAATCACATCATTCTCCTAATGATGTGATCCCGTTAATCAAATAACAACTCTTTGTCTATGGTTAGGAAACATAACCATCTTTGATTAATGAGCTAGTCAAGTAGAGGCATACTAGTGACACTCTGTTTGTCTATGTATTCACACATGTATTATGTTTCCGGTTAATACAATTCTAGCATGAATAATAAACATTTATCATGAAATAAGGAAATAAATAATAACTTTATTATTGCCTCTAGGGATATTTCCTTCAGTCTCCCACTTGCACTAGAGTCAATAATCTAGTTCACATTGCCATGTGATTTAACACCAATAGTTCACATCATTATGTGACCAACACTCAAAGGGTTTACTAGAGTCAATAATCTAGTTCACATCGCTATGAGATTAACACACAAAGAGTACTAAGGTGTGATCATGTTTTGCCTGTGAGAGAAGTTTAGTCAACGGGTCTGCCATATTCAGATCCGTATGTATTTTGCAAATTTTTATGTCAACAATGCTCTGCACGGAGCTACGATAGCTAATTGCTCCCACTTTCAATATGTATCCAGATTGAGACTTAGAGTCATCTAGATCAGTGTCAAAATTTGCATCGACGTAACCCTTTACGACGAACCTTTTTGTCATGTCCATAATCGAGAAACATATCCTTATTCCACTAAGGATAATTTTGACCGCTGTCCAGTGATCTACTCCTAGATCACTATTGTACTCCCTTACCAAAATCAGTGTAAGGTATACAACATATCTGGTACACAGCATGGCATACTTTATAGAACATATGGCTGAGGCATAGGGAATGACTTTCATTCTCTTTCTATCTTCTGCCGTGGTCGGGTTTTGAGTCTTGCTCAACTTCACACCTTGTAACAGAGGCAAGAATCCTTTCTTTGCTTGATCCATTTTGAACTTCTTCAAAACTTTGTCAAGGTATGTGCTTTGTGAAAGTCCAATTAAGCGTCTTGATCTATCTCTATAGATCTTAATGCCCAATATGTAAGCAGCTTCACCGAGGTCTTTCATTGAAAAACTCTTATTCAAGTATCCTTTTATGCTATCCAGAAATTCTATATCATTTCCGATTAGCTATATGTCATCCACATATAATATCAGAAATGCTACAGAGCTCCCACTCACTTTCTTGTAAATACAGGCTTCTCCAAAAGTCTGTACAAACCCAAATGCTTTGATTACACTATGAAAGCATTTATTCCAACTCCGAGAGGCTTGCACCAGTCCATAAATGGATCGTTGGAGCTTGCACACTTTGTTAGCTCCTTTTGGATCGACAAAACCTTTCGGCTGCATCATATACAACTCTTCTTCCAGAAATCCATTCAGGAATGCTGTTTTGACATCCATCTGCCAAATTTCATAATCATAAAATGCGGCAATTGCTAACGTGATTCAGACAGACTTAAGCATCGCTACGGGTGAGAAGGTCTCATCGTAGTCAATCCCTTGAACTTGTCAAAAACCTTTTGCGACAAGTCGAGCTTTGTAGACAGTAACATTACCATTAGCGTCAGTCTTCTTCTTGAAGATCCATTTATTCTCAATTGCTTGTCGATCATTGGGCAAGTCAACCAAAGTCCACACTTTGTTCTCATACATGGATCCCATCTCAAATTTCATGGCTTCAAGCCATTTTGCGGAATCTGGGCTCACCATCGCTTCTTCATAGTTCGTAGGTTCATCATGATCTAGTAGCATGACTTCCAGAACAAGATTACCGTACCACTCTGGTGCGGATCTTACTCTGGTTGATCTACGAGGTTCAGTAGTAACTTGTTCTGAAGTTTCATGATCATCATCATTAGCTTCCTCACTAATTGGTGTAGGTGTCACAGAAACCGGTTTCTATGATGTACTACTTTCCAATAAGGGAGCAGGTACAGTTACCTCATCAAGTTCTACTTTCCTCCCACTCACTTCTTTCGAGAGAAACTCCTTCTCTAGAAAGGATCCATTCTTAGCAACGAATGTCTTGCCTTCGGATCTGTGATAGAAGGTGTACCCAACTGTCTTCTTTGGGTATCCTATGAAGACACATTTCTCCGATTTGGGTTTGAGCTTATCAGGATGAAACTTTTTCTTATAAGCATTGCAACCCCAAACTTTAAGAAACGACAACTTTGGTTTCTTGCCAAACCACAGTTCATACAGTGTCGTCTCAACGGATTTAGATGGTGCCTTTTTTTCGTGAATGAAGCTGTCTCTAATGCATAACCCCAAAACTATAGTGGTAAATCGGTAAGAAACATCATAGATTGCACTATATCCAATAAAGTACGGTTATGACGTTCGAACACACTATTATGTTGTGGTATTCCAGGTGGTATGAATTTGTGAAACTTTTCCACATAGTTTTAATTGAAGACCAAACTCGTAACTCAAATATTTGTCTCAGCGATCAGATCGTAGAAACCTTATTTTTCTTGTTACGATGATTTTCCACTTCACTCTGAAATTCTTTGAACTTTTCAAATGTTTCAGACTTATGTTTCATCAAGCAGATATACCCATATCTGCTCAAATCATATGTGAAGGTCAGAAAATAACGATACCCGCCGCGAGCTTTAACACTCATCGGATCGCATACATCAGTATGTATTATTTCCAATAAGTCAGTTGCTCGCTCCATTGTTCCGGAGAACGGAGTCTTTAGTCATCTTGCCCATAAGGCATGGTTCGCAAGCACCAAGTGATTCATAATCAAGTGATTCCAAAATCCCATCAGCATGGAGTTTCTTTATGCGCTTTACACCAATATGACCTAAATGGCAGTGCCACAAATAAGTTGCACTATCATTATTAACTTCGCATCTTTTGGTTTCAATATTATGAATATGTGTATCACTACGATCGAGATCCAATGAACTATTTTCATTGGGTGTGTAACCATATAAGGTTTTATTCATGTAAACAGAACAACAATTTATTCTCTTACTTAAATGAATAACCATATTACAATAAACATGATCAAATCATATTCATGCTCAACGCAAACACCAAATAACACTTCTTTAGGTTCAACACTAATCCCGAAAGTATAGGGAGTGTGCTATGATGATCATATCAATCTTGGAACCACTTCCAACACACATCGTCACTTCACCCTTAACTAGTCTCTATTTATTCTACAACTCCCGTTTCGAGTTACTAATCTTAGCAACTGAACTAGTATCAAATACTGAGGGGTTGCTATAAACACTAGTAAAGTACACATCAATAACATGTATATCAAATATACTTACGTTCACTTTGCCATCCTTCTTATCCGCCAATCACTTGGGGTAGTTCCGCTTCCAGTGACCAGTCCCTTTGCAGTAGAAGCACTTAGTCTCAGGCTTAGGACCAGACTTGGACTTCTTCACTTGAGCAGCAACTTGCTTGTTGTTCTTCTTGAAGTTCCCCTTTTTTCCTTTGCCCTTTTCTTGAAACTAGTGGTCTTGTCTACCATCAACACTTGATGTTTTTCTCGATTTCTACCTTCGTCAATTTCAGCATTACGAAGAGCTTGGGAATCATTTCCGTTATCCCTTGCATATCATGGTTCATCACGAAGTTCTACTAACTTGGTGATGGTTACTAGAGAATTCTGTCAATCGCTATTTTATCTGTAAGATTACTCCCACTTGATTCAAGCGATTGTAGTACCCAGACAATCTGAGAACATGCTCACTAGTTGAGCGATTCTCCTCCATCTTTTAGCTATAGAACTTGTTGGAGACTTCATATCTCTCAACTCGGGTATTTGCTTGAAATATTAACTTCAACTCCTGGAACATCTCATATGGTCCATGACGTTCAAAACATCTTTGAAGTCCCGATTCTAAGCCGTTAAGCATGGTGCACTAAACTATCAAGTAGTCATCATATTGAGCTAGCCAAACGTTCATAATGTCTGCATCTGCTCCTGCAATAGGTCTGTCACCTAGCGGTGCATCAAGGACATAATTCTTCTGTGCAGCAATGAGGATAAACCTCAGATCACGGATCCAATCCGCATCATTGCTACTAATATCTTTCAACACAATTTTCTCTAGGAACATATCAAAATAAACATATGAAAGCAACAACGCAAGCTATTGATCTACAACATAATTTGCAAAATACTACCAGGACTAAGTTCATAATAAATTTAAGTTCAATTAATCATATTACTTAAGAACTCCCACTTAGATAGACATCTCTCAAATCCTCTAAGTGATCACGTGATCCAAATCAACTAAACCATGTCCGATCATCACGTGAGATGGAGTAGTTTCATTGGTGAACATCACCATGTTGATCATATATACTATATGATTCACGCTCGACCTTTCGGTCTCCGTGTTCCGAGGCCATATCTGTATATGCTTGGCTCGTCAAGTATAACCTGAGTATTCCGCGTGTGCAACTATTTTGCACCCATTATATTTGAACATAGAGCCTATCACACCCGATCATCACGTGGTGTCTCAGCACGAAGAACTTTCGCAACGGTGCATACTCAGGGAGAACACTTCTTGATAATTAGTGAGAGATCATCTTAAAATGCTACCGTCAATCAAAGCAAGATAAGATGCATAAAAGATAAACATCACATGCAATCAATATAAGTGATATGATATGGCCATCATCATCTTGTGCTTGTGATCTCCATCTTCGAAGCACCATCATGATCACCATCGTCACCGGCGCGACACCTTGATCACCATCATAGCATCGTTGTCGTCTCGCCAATCTTATGCTTCCACGACTATCGCTACCGCTTAGTGATAAAGTAAAGCATTACAGTGCAATTGCATTGCATACAATAAAGCGACAACCATATGGCTCCTGCTAGTTGCCGACAACTCGGTTACAAAACATGATCATCTCATACAATAAAATTTAGCATCATGTCTTGACCATATCACATCACAACATGCCCTGCAAAAACAAGTTAGACGTCCTCTACTTTGTTGTTGGAAGTTTTACGTGGCTGCTACGGGCTTAAGCAAGAACCAATCTTACCTACGCATCAAAACCACAACGATAGTTTGTCAAGTTGGTGTTGTTTTAACCTTCGCAAGGACTGGGCGTAGCCACACTTGGTTCAACTAAAGTTGGAGAAACTGACACCCGCCAGCCACCTGTGTGCAAAGCACGTCGGTAGAACCAGTCTCGCGTAAGCGTACGCGTAATGTCGGTCCGGGCCGCTTCATCCAACAGTACCGCCGAACCAAAGTATGACATGCTGGTAAGCAGTATGACTTATATCGCCCACAACTCACTTGTGTTCTACTCGTGCACAACATCAACACATAAAACCTAGGCTCGGATGCCACTGTTGGGGAACGTAGTAATTTCAAAAATTTCCTACGCACACGCAAGATCATGGTGATGCATAGCAACGAGAGGGGAGAGTGTTGTCTACGTACCCTCGTAGACCGACAGCGGAAGTGTTATGACGACGCTGTTGATGTAGTCGTACGTCTTCACGGCCCGACCGATCAAGCACCGAAACTACGGCACCTCCGAGTTCTAGCACACGTTCAGCTCGATGACGATCCCCGGACTCCGATCCAGCAAAGTGTCGGGGAAGAGTTCCGTCAGCATGACGGCGTGGTGAAGATCTTGATGTTCTACCGTCGCAAGGGTTCGCCTAAGCACCGCTACAATATTATTGAGGATTATGGTGGAAGGGGGGCACCGCACACGGCTAAGAGAACGATCACGAAGATCAACTTGTGTCTATGGGGTGCCCCTGCCCCCGTATATAAAGGAGTGGAGGAGGGGAGGGACGACCCTCTCTATGGCGCGCCCTAGGGGAGTCCTACTCCCACCGGGAGTAGGATTCCCCCTTTCCTAGTCCAACTAGGAGTCCTTCCAAGTAGTAGGAGTAGGAGACAAGGAAGGGGAAGAGGGAATAGAAGGAAGGAGGGGGCGCCGCCCCTCCCCCTAGTCCAATTCGGACTAGTCAATGGGGGGGGGGGGGCGGTCTGCCTCTCCCTCTCCCCTAAAGCCCAATAAGGCCCATATACTTCTTCCCCGTATTCCCATAGCTCCCCGGTACTCCGAAAAATACCCGAACCACTCGGAACCTTTCCGATGTCCGAATATAGTCGTCCAATATATCGATCTTTACGTCTCGACCACTTCGAGACTCCTCGTCATGTCCCCGATCTCATCCGGGACTCCGAACTCCTTCGGTACATCAAAATTCATAAACTCATAATATAACTGTCATCAAAACCTTAAGCGTGCGGACCCTACGGGTTCGATAACAATGTAGACATGACCGAGACACGTCTCCGGTCAATAACCAATAGCGGAACCTGGATGCTCATATTGGCTCCTACATATTCTACGAAGATCTTTATCGGTCAGACCGCATAACAACATACGTTGTTCCCTTTGTCATCGGTATGTTACTTGCCCGAGATTCGATCGTCGGTATCTCAATGCCTAGTTCAATCTTGTTACCGGCAAGTCTCTTTACTCGTTTCGTAATACATCATCTCGCAACTAACTCATTAGTTGCAATGCTTGCAAGGCTTATGTGATGTGCATTACCGAGAGGGCCCAGAGATACCTCTCCGACAATCGGAGTGACAAATCCTAATCTCGAAATACGCCAACCCAACATGTACCTTTGGAGACACCTGTAGAGCTCCTTTATAATCACCCAGTTACGTTGTGACGTTTGGTAGCACACAAAGTGTTCCTCCGGCAAACGGGAGTTGTATAATCTCATAGTCATAGGAACACGTATAAGTCATGAAGAAAGCAATAGCAACATACTAAACGATTGAGTGCTAAGCTAACGGAATGGGTCAAGTCAATCACATCATTCTCCTAATGATGTGATCTCGTTAATCAAATAACAACTCTTTGTCTATGGTTAGGAAACATAACCATCTTTGATTAATGAGCTAGTCAAGTAGAGGCATACTAGTGACACTCTGTTTGTCTATGTATTCACACATGTATTATGTTTCCGGTTAATACAATTCTAGCATGAATAATAAACATTTATCATGAAATAAGGAAATAAATAATAACTTTATTATTGCCTCTAGGGCATATTTCCTTCAATAATTTCATAAGTCCATCCATCTTTCCACTCAACACATTTATTTCTTCTATCGCATGCACTTCTTTATTAGAAGATCTTTTAGTGTGCCATTGAAAATAATTAATCATAATATTATCTAGGAGTTTAGTAGCATCTCCTAAAGTGATTTCCATAAAAGTGCCTCCCGCGGCCGAATCTAAAAGATTTCTAGAAGCAAAATTCAACCCGGCATAAAATTTTTGTATGATCATCCACAAATTTAAACCTTGAGTAGGGCAATTACGTATCATTAATTTCATTCTCTCCCAAGCTTGTGCAACATGTTCATGATCAAGTTGTTTAAAGTTCATAATATCGTTTCTAAGAGAGATGATCTTAGCGGGAGGAAAATACTTAGAGATAAATGCATCTTTGCACTTGTTCCATGAATCAATACTATTTTTAGACAAAGACGAAAACCAAGCTTTAGCATGATCTCTAAGAGAAATAGGAAATAGCTTCAATTTAACGACATCATTATTGACATCTTTTTTTGCATATCACATAAATCAACGAAGCTATTCAGATGAGTAGCGGCATCTTCACTAGGAAGGCCGGTGAATTGATTTTTCATAACAAGATTCAACAAAGCAGTATTAATTTCACAAGATTCAGCATCGGTAAGAGGAGCAATCGGAGTGCTAAGGAAATCATTATTATTGGTATTGGTGAAGTCACACAATTTGGTAGTATCATGAGGCATCGCGACAAACAAGCAATCTAACACACGAGCAAACAAAAAGCAAGCGGGCAAAAAGAGGCAAATAGAGAGGGAGGATAGAGAGAGAGAGGGCAAATAAAATGGCAACGGTGAATTGGGGGAAGAGGAAAACGAGAGGCAAATGGCAAATAATGTAATGCGAGAGATAGGGATTGTAATGGGTACTTGGTATGTTGACTTTTTGCGTAGACTCCCCGGCAACAGCGCCAGAAATCCTTCTTGCTACGTCTTGAGCTTGCGTTGGTTTTCCCTGAAGAGGAAGGGATGATGCAGCAGAGTAGCGTAAGTATTTCCCTCAGTTTTTGAGAACCAAGGTATCAATCCAGTAGGAGGCCACGCTCAAGTCCCTCGTACCTGCACAAAGCGATAGCTACTCGCAACCAACGCGATTAGGGGTTGTCAATCCCTTCACGGTCACTTACGAGAGTGAGATCTGATAGATATAATATTTTTTGGTATTTTTGGTATAAAGATACAAAGTAAAAAGTAAAGGCAAAGTAAAAAAGCAAAGCAAGATTAAAGTGATGGAGATTGATATGATGAGAATAGACCCGAGGGCCATAGGTTTCACTAGTGGCTTCTCTCAAGAGCATAAGTATTCTACGGTGGGTGAACAAATTACTGTTGAGTAATTGACAGAATTGAGCATAGTTATGAGAATATCTAGGCATGATCATGTATATAGGCATCACGTCCGTGACAAGTAGATCGAAACGATTCTGCATCCACTACTATTACTCCACTCATCGACCGCTATCCAACATGCATCTAGAGTATTAAGTTAAAAATAGAGTAACACCTTAAGCAAGATGACATGATGTAGAGAGATAAATTCATGCAATATGAAATAAACCCCATCTTGTTGTCCTCGATGGCAATGATACAATACGTGCCTTGCTGCCCGTTCTGTCACTGGGTAAGGACACCGCAGATCGAACCCAAAGCTAAGCACTTCTCCGATGGCAAGAACTACCAATCTAGTTGGCCAAACCAAACGGATAATTCGAAGAGACTTGCAAAGATAACCAATCATACATAAAAGAATTCAGAGAAGATTTAAATATTATTCATAGATAGACTTGATCATAAACCCATAATTCATTGGTCTCAACAAACACACCGCAAAAACAAGATTACATCGAATAGATCTCCACAAGAGAGGGGGAGAACTTTGTATTGAGATTCAAAGAGAGAGAAGAAGCCATCTAGCTAATAACTATGGACCCGAAGGTCTGAGGTAAACTACTCACACTTCATCGGAGGGGCTAGGATGATGTAGAAGCCCTCCGTGATGACGGCCCTCTTCCGGCGGAGCTCCGGAACAGGCCCCAAGATGGGATCTCGTGGATACAGAAAGTTGCGGCGGTGGAATTAGGTTTTTGGCTCATGTTCTGATCGTTTGGGGGTACGTGTGTATATATAGGAGGAAGGAGTACGTCGGTGGAGCACCGAGGGGCCCACGAGGCAGGGGGCACGCCCTAGGGGGGGCGCCCCCCACCCTTGTGACCTCCTCTTTGACTCCCTGGAGTAGGGTCCAAGTCTCCTGGATCACGTTCGGTGAGAAAATCACGTTCCTGAAGATTTTATTCCGTTTGGACTCCGTTTGATATTTTGTTTCTCCGAAACACTGAAATAGGCAAAAACAACAATTCTGGGTTGGGCCTCCGGTTAATAGGTTAGTCCCAAAAATAATATAAAAATGGAAATAAGGCCCAATATAGTACAAAACAGTAGATAATATAGCATGGAGCAATCAAAAAATTATAGATACGTTGGAGACGTATCACATACTAATATCTCTACAACTCTAGCGTCACCGAACCAATAAATCAATTCCCTTTGTCTACCGGTATAGTACTTGCCCGAGATTCGATCGTCGGTATCCCGATACCTTGTTCAATCTCATTACCGGCAAGTCTCTTTACTCGTTCCGTAACACATCATCCCGTGATCAACTCCTTGGTCACATTGTGCACATTACGATGATGTCCTACTGAGTGGTCCCAGAGATACCTCTCCATTTACACGGAGTGACAAATCCCAGTCTCGATTCATGCCAACCCAACAGACACTTTCGGAGATACCCTTAGTGCACCTTTATAGCCACCCAGTTACGTTGTGGCGTTTGGTACACCCAAAGCATTCCTACAGTATTCGGGAGTTGCACAATCTCATGGTCTAAGGAAATGATACTTGACATTAGAAAAGCTTTAGCAGATGAACTATACGATCTTGTGCTAGGCTTAGGATTGGGTCTTGTCCATCACATCATTCTCCTAATGATGTGATCCCGTTATCAATGACATCCAATGTCCATGGTCAGGAAACCATGACCATCTATTGATCAACGAGCTAGTCAACTAGAGGCTTACTAGGGACATGTTGTGGTCTATGTATTCACACATGTATTATGGTTTCCGGTTAATACAATTATAACATGAACAATAGACAATTATCATGAACAAGGAAATACAATAATAACCATCTTATTATTGCCTCTAGGGCATATTTCCAACAAGAGGGCCCGAACCTGGGTAAAACATCGTGTTCCCTGCCTCCTGTTACCATCCGCCTTAGACGCACAGTTCGGGACCCCCTACCCAAGATCCGCCGGTTTTGACACCGACATTGGTGCTTTCATTGAGAGTTCCTCTGTGTCGTCGCCGTTAGGCTTGATGGCTCCTACGATCATCGATAGCGATGCAGTCCAAGGTGAGACTTTTCTCCCCAGACAGATCTTTGTGTTTGGCGGCTTCGCACTGCGGGCCAACTCGATTGGCCATCTGGAGCAGATCAAAAGTTACGCCCCTGGCCACCAGGTCAGGTTTGGAAGCTTAAACTAAACGGCCGATATCCGCGGAGACTTGATCTTCGACGAATTCAAGCCCCTGCCTCGTGCGCCGCGCGGTCACGATGAGTACAATTTAGCTCTACCATTGGACTGTATTCAGGAGATTGCACCGGCAGCCGCTCCGAGCCTCAATTCAGAGCCAGTTGCGCCATCCATGGACGGGTGGATGGACCCCGTCACAGAGGCCGTATCCTCAGCGGCGATCGAGCCGAATATCGACCTTACCCTTCACGAGAGCCGTGTTGCCAAACTGCCGGATCCTTCTCCGGCCACGGACTCCGAACCGCCTGCGCCCGTTCCTGTCGAATCCGATTGGGCGCCGATCATGGAATTTACCTCCGCGCATATTTTTCAGCACTCGCCCTTTTGCGACATACTGAACTCATTAAGGTCTCTCTCCTTGTCAGGAGAGGCCTGGCCGAACTACGTCCGGCAGGATTGGGATGCGGATGATGAAGAAATTCGCTGCCCACCCACCACCCACTTAGTAGCCACTGTCGATGACTTAACCGACATGCTCGACTTCGACTCCGAAGACATCGATGGTATGGACAACTATGCGGGAGTCGAAGAGGAACCACTGCCCATAGGGCACTGGACAACCACCTCATCATACGATATATACATGGTGGACACACCCAAAGAAGGCAATGGCGACGAGACAACGGAGGATGACCCCTCCAAGAAGCAACCCAAGCGCCGGCGTCAGCAGTGCCGCTCTAAGTCCCGCCAAGGCAAAAGTGGTGATACTGGCACCGGAGATAATAGCACTCTGGACAGTGCCGAAGACAACAACAATCCCCTCCAGCAAGATTTAGAGTAGGAGGATGGAGGAGACAGCCCTCCTGAGAGAGCGGTAGATGGAGAGGAGGAGGATGATAATTACATGCCTCCCTCCAAAGACGAGGCAAGCCTCGACGATGACGAATTCGTCGTGCCAAAGGATCCCGTCGAACAAGAGTGCTTCAAGCACCGGCTTATAGCCATGACAAATAGCCTTAAGAAAAGGCAGCAGCAGCTTCAAGCTGATCAAGATTTGCTAGCCGACAGATGGACTGAAGTCCTGGCGGCCGAGGAATATAAACTCGAACGCCCCTCCAAGAGTTACCCAAAGTGCAGGTTGCTACCCCGACTGGAGGAGGAAGCACCGAAACCTACATCCCCGGCATATGATGCGGCTGATCGGCCACCTCGTGGCCGCGACAGAGAAACATTCCAGCCAAAAGCTCAGCCCGCACCCCGACACCATTCAAATAAAAAGGCATGGGGAAATACGCCAGACCTGCGAGACGTATTGGAGGATAAAGCAAAACATGCAAGATCGATCTACGGATCACGAGGGCGCGCCACTATGCGAGATGATAATCGTCACGCCGGATACAGTAAAAGTAAGTCCGGCCGGGCCAAACACAGCGGGCAAGACTCATTCGAGCTGCGTCGCGACATAGCCCAGTATAGATCCTGCTTCATAGACGAAGTAATGGATCATCAAATCCCAGAGGGTTTCAAACCCGTAAATATTGAATCATACGACGGCACAACAGATCCTGCGGTATGGATCGAGAATTTCCTCCTGCACATCCACATGGCCCGCGGTGATGACCTACACGCCATCAAATACCTCCCACTAAAGCTCAAAGGACCATCTCGGCATTGGCTCAACAGCTTGCCAGCAGAGTCCATTGGTTGTTGGGAAGATCTGGAAGCCGCATTCCTCGACAACTTTCAGGGCACTTATGTGCGACCACCAGATGCCGATGACTTGAGCCACATAATTCAGTAGCCAGAGGAATCGGCCAGGCAATTCTAGACACGGTTCCTAACAAAGAAAAATCAAATCGTCGACTGTCCGGATGCAGAGGCCCTAGCAGCTTTCAAGCACAACATCCGCGATGAGTGGCTAGCCCGGCACCTTGGTCAGGAAAAGCCGAAATCTATGGCAGCCCTCACGACACTCATGACCCGCTTTTGTGCAAGAGAAGATAGCTGGTTGGCTCGCAGTAATAACATATCAAGGAACCATGGTACTTCGGATACCAAGGGCAGCAATGGCAGGTCACGTCGCAACAAGCATAAATGCCGCATTAACAGCGACAACACCAAGGATACGACAGTCAATGCCGGATTCAAAGGCTCTAAACTCGGTCAGCGGAAAAATCCATTCAAAAGATCCGGCCGTCTTGTGCCGCCCTTCGGCCATCGCGCGTCCCCTACCGGCCCTTCTCCGCCTCGCCGGTCACCTGCTGACCTCCACCGCGCCCGGATCCGGTGCCCAGCGGCCGGATCCGTTCCTGCCATCGATCACCGGCGTCGCGCCGGCGTCGCGCCGGTCGTGACCTCGTCGCCGGCGTCCCGATCGGGAGGGAGAACCCGAGCGCGTTGACCGCGCGTGCCCCGCGCGTGGGCCGCGTCTCCTCTGGCTCCATCTCGGCCCAGCCTCCCTACGGCCCAGCTCCGTCCCCGCCGGCCCGCTTCCTCCGGCCCGTTGATTTTTTTCGCGAGGGTATATTTCTCCAAGTCCTTACTATTTCAGGCCTTTTCATCGCATCATAACTTCCTCATCGTAGCTCCGATTCGTGCGTGTAGCATATCGAAATGTTCGTCTCGACGAGTACATCATTTCATCTCATTGCATCATTTTCATTTGAGCTCATCTTGATGCCTGAAATTCTGTTGGAAGAGGGCTATGTGATGATTATTTCAGATCTGTTTCAGCAAATGGCCTTTTGTCATTTTTGGCATGATTAATGTGTGCATGATATGATCTTGAGCTCTACATGTGTTTTGTAGAATGCCATGCCATCTTTACAGGGGTGTATGCCATGTATTTTTGTGATCTTTGTGGTGACTAGAACAAGCATGCAAAGTAGCTTACTCAGTGATGCTGATTTCAGGGACTTAGAATTTCACAAAGCCCTTATCCTGTCATTATTTTTATGTCATATGTTCATGTTGTTTCCTAGTGATCCGTGCCTCTTCTGAGCATGATCAGTAAGGATGTTTTGTAGATAATGTTGTGCTCTATCCATCCATGTCTTTGTTTGCAATTATGGAGCACCCTAGCGTGAGTCAATCGAGCTCTATTTTTGCTATAAAATGTTCCTGGCAGATTGTTAACATGTTTAGCGATTTTGTCGAGGTTGTTGCTATTGATCCGTGCATGCTATGTTGTTGTTCTTGCCATGTCTAGCTTCGATGCCATGTCTATTTGCTGGGTGTATGCTTATATTGTCATGCAATGCCTCGTAGTGAGTGCATCGAGCTCGTAAACATGCCTACTAGTTAACTGTTTTGCCATGCTCCAGTTTTTCACTAAGTCTGAATCTGTTTATATTTTTGCTATGTTCACATGCTTGCAATTGTATTTTCTGATCCCTTTTGGCTCATGATCACTAAGGGACTTTTGTTATATGCTTAGAATAGCTTCATGCCATGCCTTGCTTTGCCATGATATGTTCCTGTAGCATGTAGTTATCATGCTCTAAACATTGCTTCCTGATGATAAATTCCTGACATGCTGTTAATTTCACTAAGTCTAAAACCTGTTATCATTTGCGCTTTTGCCATGATTGTTTGAACCTGTTAATGAGTGATTTAGCAGTAGCTCAGTGTTCATCTTTTGTCAAGCATCATGATTGGATCCCTGTCATGTATTTTGTTGCCATGTTTGAGTGAAATAGCTTATATATCTTGATGCATTTAGAAGGCTACTTGCTGTTAATCGCAGAGCGGTGGCATATTTGTTTTGCTTGTCATTTCAGAACCGTGCATCCGATTCCGGTGATCTTTATATCGATTTCAACCGAAATCAAATCACCTTTCTAGTGGCACTCTTGGTTTTCCAAGTTGAGGCAAGGTACAATCATTCCTTTCCAAATCATGCATATGCACCGCATACCGCATCCCGCATATCATACCATGTTCATGTGTTGGTTATTTACTCTGTTGTGTGCTTATTTCCAGTGTTGCTTCTTTGGGTTGGTTCTGATAACGTCGCGTTTGTGAGGACCCGTTCGACTACGTCCATTTGTCTTCTTCATGGACTCGTTCTTCTTCCTTGCGGGATTTCAGGCAAGATGACCATACCCTCGAAATCACTTCTATCTTTGCTTGCTAGTTACTCGCTCTTTTTCTATGCCTATGCTGCGATACCTACCACTTGCTTATCATGCCTCCCATATTGTTAAACCAAGCCTCTAACCGACCTCGTCCTAGCAAACCGTTGTTTGGCTATGTTACCCCTTTGCACAGCCCCTCTTATAGCGTTGTTAGTTGCAGGTGAAGATTGGAGTTTGTTCCTTGTTGGAACATGGATATTTTGTTGCGATATCACAATATATCCTATTTAATTAATGCATCTATATACTTGGTAAAGGGTGGAAGGCTCGGCCTTATGCCTGCTGTTTTTTCCACTCTTGCCGCCCTAGTTTCCGTCATATTGGTGTTATGTTCCCGGATTTTGCGTTCCTTACACGGTTGGGTTATAGTGGGAACCCCTTGACAGTTCGCCTTGAATAAAACTCCTCCAGCAAGGCCCAACCTTGGTTTTACCATTTGCACTAACAACCTACCACCTTCCCTTGGGTTCTGCAGACTCAAGGGTCATCTTTATTTTAACCCCCCCCGGCCAGTGCTTCTCTAAGTGTTGGTCCGAACCGAGCTGCCTGCGGGGCCACCTCGGGGGAACTTGAGGGTTGGTTTTACTCGTAGCTAGTCTCCTCTGAGTGTGCCCTGAGAACGAGATATGTGCAGCTCCTATCGGGATTTGTCGGCACATTCAGGCGGCTTTGCTGGACTTGTTTTACCATTGTCGAGAATGTCTTGTAACCGGCATGCCGAGTCTGATCGAATTGTCTTGGGAGAAGGAATATCCTTCATTGACCGTGAGAGCTTGTGATGGGCTAAGTTGGGACACCCCTACAGGGATTGAACTTCCGAAAGCTATGCCCGCAGTTATGGGCAGATGGGAATTTGTTAATGTCCGGTTGTAGAAAACCTGAAGCTTACCTTAATTAAAATGCACCAACCGCGTGTGTAACCATGATGGTCTCTTCTCGGAGGAGTCCGGGAAGTGAACACAGTGTTGGAGTTATGTTTGACGTAGGTTGTTCTAGGATCACTTCTTGATCATAGTTGTTCGACCGTGCTTTTGCCTTCTCTTCTCACTCTCTTTTGCGTATGTTAGCCACCATATATGCTAGTCGCTTGCTGCAGCTCCACATCATACCTTTACCCTTCCTATAAGCTTAAATAGTCTTGATCGCGAGGGTGTGAGATTGCTGAGTCCCCATGACTCACAGATACTTCCAAAACCAGCTTGCAGGTGCCGATGAAACCGTGCAGGTGACGCAACCAAGCTCAAGGAGGAGCTAGATGGAGTTCGTGTTCATTTTGTTGTTCCGTTTCCAGTTGATCAGTAGTGGAGCCCAGTTGGGTCGATCAGGGATCTGTGTAGCTTTTGGGTAGTCTTCTTTTATTTTGGTTCCGTAGTTGGACCTTGATTGTATCTGGATGATGTAATGCTTTATTCATGTATTGTGTGAAATGGCGATTGTAAGCCAACCATGTATCTCTTTCCCTTATGTATTACATGGGTTGTGTGAAGATTACCTCACTTGCGACATTGCTTTCAATGTGGTTATGCCTCTAAGTCGTGCTTCGACACGTGGGAGATATAGCCGCATCGAGGGCGTTACACCCTTCATCAAGAGTATTAGCCATTGACACAGGACCAGCAGCATCGACTCCCCTGGAAGAAAATTGGGTGAAGGCAGGAGATGGGACGGTAGCAAAACAAGTTCTTTGCGGAGTTGTGCACCGGCATTTGGATGAAGGCTAGCAAAGGGAAATACTTGTTCATCAAAGACGACATCGCGAGAAATATAGACCCGCCCGGAGGAGATGTCTAGGCACTTATAACCTTTGTGGAGAGTACTATAACCCAAAAAAGGGCATTGTTTGGAGCGGAACTCAAGTTTGTGCTTATTAAAGGGACGCAAGTTTGGCCATATGGCACAACCAAAAATGCGAAGAAAGCTATAGTTGGGTTTAGTTCCAAAGAGACGTTCTAGTGGAGATTGATTTTTGATGACTATACTTGGAACACGATTAATGAGATACACGGCTGTGAGAAACGCTTCATCCCAAAACTTCAAAGGCATAAACGCATGTGCCAAGAGGGAATGACCAACTTCCACTATGTGGCTATGTTTCCGCTCAGCGGATCCATTCTGTTGATGCGCATGGGGGCAAGAGACGTGGTGAGTGATGCCAATGTGCTCGAAGAAAGAATTCAAACTTTGATACTCACCACCCCAATCCGTTTGCATACTAATAATTTTGCGATTAAACAAACGTTGAACATGAGCTTGAAAAAGATGAAATTTCTCAAACACATCAGATTTGTTCTTAAGCAAATAGATTCAACTAAACTTGTTGAAATCATCAATAAAACTGACATCGTATTTTTGCCTGCCTACAGAGACGGGTCCAGGACCCCAAACATATAAGAAAATAAGCTCTAAAGGAGCTTTGGATTCACTAACTGAGCGAGGATAAGGGAGTTAATGGCTCTTGGCCATTTGACATGCATCACACATTAGAAGATGATCTTGTTTATTGGACACGGGAAGATTGAAATCTCGAGCAATTTTCTGGATGACCGGAAGAGAGGGATGCCCTAAACGCTTGTGCCACCGGGATGTAGATGGTTTGATCGCCTCAGGTGCTTGCCGTTGGGGAGCACTGTGCCGTCCAGTGACCGGAAACAAATGCCACCTACTCTTGTTTTGGAGTATGGTCCTCCGGGTAGCCTGATCCTTGACAAGAAAAGTTTCAGGATGAAGTTCAATAAACACGTGGTTATCTTTCATGAGTTGATAGGCAGAAAGTAGACTTTGCTCAGAGTTAGGAACATGAAGAATATTGTTTAATTTCAGCAATCCGGAGGGAGTAGATAAAACTGAGTGGCCGATGTGTGCAATGTCCATACCTTGTCCACTAGCATTATGAATATGTTCATTGCCGGTGTAGCGGTCCCGAACAGCAAGCTTTTCCAATTCGCCAGTGATGTGATCAGTTGCACCGGTGTTGAGATACCAATTGGTATCTACGCCATACGAATGAGCAGCGTTGGCAGCACAATGTTGGCCGCCATTGCCACCACCGCCGTTGCCGCCACCACCACCTCCTGTAGGGTTGCGAACATTATTGTTGTAGTTCCTGTCGTATCGCTTGTAGCGCCACGCTCCATGCCCCTCCTCTTTGCAGATCAGGCAGCGCTCGCGGTCACCACCCTGCTTGCGCGGCGCACCACCAGAAGAGCCGCCACCGGAGTTGTCGTTGTAGCGGGGAGGACCTGAGTTGTTGTTGTAGCCGCCACGGCCGCCGCCGCGGCCACCACGACGAGATGCAAGGTTGGCGGAGTGGTTGGGGGAGAAAGCCGCCTGCTGGGCGGTGATGCGGGCCTCAGCCGCCAAGAGCAACGAGAAGAGCTCAGTGAGCTCGATCTGTTGATCCATGGCGGCGCGTGTGGAGATGGCGGAGACGAAGCCGTTGTAGTCGGGTTCGTGCACTAGACCTCGTAGAATTTGGTCAACGAGGTCATCTTCTCCAAGTAGCTTCCCGGCGGCTGCGAGTTCATCGGCGATGCCCTTCATCTTGGTGAAGTAGGCTGCGGTCGAGAGGTCCCCATTGTGCGTGTTACCCAGGGCGGAGCGAAGCTGGATGGTGCGCGCCCTGGACTGCCATGAAAAGCTCTGAAGCAGGGCTTGCCAGATGCTAAGAGAGGTGGTGTGGTTGGAGACTTGCATGAGAACGTCACGCGAGAGAGAGAGAGAGAGAGAGAGCGAGCG
>NC_041388.1:706884521-706887812 GCF_002162155.2 Triticum dicoccoides | reverse complement strand
AGAGAGAGAGAAGCAATCAGGAACTTGAGCACCTGTTGATCCTGCGTTACCCAGATGGCGTGCTTCGGGTTGGGTGCGTCTCCGATCTCGTTCTTCCCGTCTCCGATCTCCTTCTCAGGAGACGAGGAGGACGTCCGTCTCCTTGATTGAGCCGTCAAGGTAGCCCATCATCCCTGCCTCTTTGATATGCGGCAGGACTTGCGCCTTCCATACCAGAAAATTTTCCTTGGTGAGCTTTTCGGTGATGGTGTGGCCGAGCGATGCGAGGGAAGGGGAGGCCATGGCGACAGAGACGGAGGAGGATGACATAACTAGATGCGTTGGAAAAGAGAGGCTCTGTATATCATGTAGAAAATGAGGCTAAAGCATATGCATCTAGCAGGGACGCGTGTGTGTTAATATAGGCACAAGGCCGCCGGATATTACAGGGTTGTTGGGCTGTGGATTGATCTCCAAGTCATAATCAAGGATTAGATGCAATCTCAACAACCCAACTATGGTTAAAACAAACTACACGCACACACACATATACAGTTTATAGTTATACCGTATGTACATTGTTTAACAAAAAGGAGAAAAAAAGAGTGTAATTCACATGTATGACATGTCACCATCCAATGCTAGGTGCATGCTATATCTATCATCGATATGGTCCACCAGTCCTGTTAACCGTTTTGAACAAAGTTGAACCTCTCTATGAATATGTATTCGAGCCAATCAATGTTTTGGGACCAACGGCACGCTTACTTTTTATATGTTGAAACACAAGCATCTACTATTCCAATTAACCAATAATTCTGTATTATTCATCCTTACAAAAAAAAGCTTTCAGGAAAATGGCATCCTCAGTTGGATGCCATTTTCTCATTCACGCAGCAGCAGAAGCCCTTCGGCCCAATCCCACCACAGCAGGCCTTAGACAGATTCAAACCATGGACCGCACACAATGCTTGGCACGACTTATCCGCGCAGTCTTCCAAAGGGTAACAGAGGTATTCGACATCTGCACATAATGCACAGCAAAGACAACAACCAGTTTATACACAGTGCACTAGATCTTTCTTATTTGTCAGAACATGAAAATATATCAGTACAGTAATAAAAAATTATTTGCGACAGGAAATATATGCTGCACTTTGCTGCTGCTGCTTGACAAGACCAAAAACGGGTGCACATGACCAGTAGAGCTACCAAACACATAGCCTTCTTGTTGTTGCTGATAAACGCCATCATCAGTTAGCCTTCCTTTTCTTCCTTGTTGTTCTAATCTTATATGCCACCACGTACAACAATGTTCTCTTTCTATGCGTTTATTTAGATGCGTGTGACCTATTCTTTCATGGATTTTCTTCCCATTCATGGGTACTATATATAATGCATAATTAAATGGTAGTATTATGTATACACATTATTACTTACCAAAACCTTCCTTTTGTGATATATATTGATAGGGTTTTTTCTAGATTTTGATATCCTTCATATTAATTCATACCTAAACAAGAATCACACCATTACCTCGCCAAAAAAAAGAATATGAATCATATCAAATCTTTGGATGCATCTGTACATAGCTTGTTGCCAAGGTTGATGAAATTCTTTAGTTAGAATTAAGTTTTATTCATAACTTATATTCCTTTCGCATGATATTTTGTGAATATTGCATTACAATTACTGCAAAAATAGCCTTTGCAGCAGGTTCATTAGTCTCTGTTGATCAAAGATTGAAAGGAATCGGACGAAATAACTGGTTAAGGGGGTACTCTTGCAAAGGTCACCCCAAACTCCTCTAGCTGTGCACCAATTGTCGCAACCAGAGAGTTTTGGTGAGGTTTTTCCCATGGCGGGGGATGGGAGGGCTGATAGTACGTGTTTTTTTTTCTAAACCTATATTTTCAAAATGAAATCGTCCAAATTATGAACCTTTCTCACGATTGTGTTCATCTTCTCAAGATGTTTGAAACTAGATACCATGTTGATAGATTTTGACGAACTTTTTTTATATAACTTGTGCTCCCTACTGTAGTGCATTTATGTTCCCTAGTGTGTGGATAAGCTCTTAGCTCAGTGGTCAGGGGGCAGTGCTTCCTCCCAGCTAGTAGTGTAATACAATTGTGCTCCCCTACGTAGTGCCCCCTGTTTTTCTTTTTTTTTTGCTTTAGTGCACTTTGGTCCCCACGTAGTGTACTCTATGCTCCCCTTTATGCAGTGCTTCACCGCAGGGCTACAATTGCTTATTAGAAAATGAATCCTGAAAGTTATTTCCTTCGTGGATTCTTCTCTGTTAGGTTCCAGTAGTTTTCTTGGTCTCCCCTTAACCAGTTATTTCGTCCAGTTTTGGTCTCCCCTAATCCAGCAGTTTTCGTGCAGTTATATAATGAGCTAGTAATTTCATCTATAGTCCTTGTAGTCGTTGGCGACGTCCAACTTGGTCCTGAAACTTGCGTATTGCTTCAATAGGTCCCTGAGGTTGAAACATCAGTCCTGGCTCTACATATTGTATATGTATTTTATGACACGTCAACACGTCTTCCTAGGACCCATATGTCAGTGGGGGCGAGAAATAAGAAAAATATAACTACGCTCTGGCAAGTTTCGAACCCGCGACCAGCAGCCAAACTAGCGACCAGCTTTGGCAGCTTTTTTTTCTGGTTTTTTTCTTTTCTTTCTTTTCTGTTTATTTTAATTTGTAAAAATTAAATAATGTCTAAAGTATTTAACATTTGTTAGCGCTTTCAAAACTAGTTCAGGCATTTTTTTAACAAATGAAATTTTGTGAAAATAGTTTGAAATTTCAAATATTGGTCACAATATACAAAAAATATTAGAACATTTCAAAAATGTTTCCATTTCCAAATTTCTGTTCACGCATTTAAAAAATATTTGCATTTTTTTATTTTTCGTACTTTCAAATTGTTCTTGGTTATATATTCTTGTTCTGAGTTTCAAATTTTTACAATAATTAAAAAATGATCTGGAATTAATAATGTGAGTGTGTTCGATGAATTTTTGTTTAACAATTCTTTTTCATGTATTTATCTTTTTTGTGTCTCTCACATGCAAGCATGAATATTGATGAAATTTTGCACAGTTAAATTACACTACTATACATGCACATACATAAATGTTTGGAATCTTTCAGGCAGTAAAAATACTTTTTTTACTTAAAAATAATACGCGCAATGTGTATTTTTTGTTTTAAAGCTCCGGCCCAGTTGTGTTCAGTGTGTTCTTTTTTCGTGCTCATTTTTTGGTGGTCTCTTATTTGGCGCGAGCGACCTGCGGCGTAATCCC
>NC_041388.1:706871861-706884038 GCF_002162155.2 Triticum dicoccoides | reverse complement strand
CGATTTTTTTAATTCATGAACATTTTTCAAATCAATAAATATTTTTACAAATTCGGGTGAACATTTTTTCCAATTTAAAATTTGTTCCCCAAACTGAAACAATGTTCACCATAATTTTGAAGTTGCGAACATTTTTTAAATTCATGAAATTTTTTACCTATTCGTGGATCATTTTTGAATTCAAGAACATTTTTTGAAATTGCGTAAATGTTTTTTGGAACTCTTCAAGAATTATTGTTTTGCATAGGCGAACATTTCTTGAAATTCGGAAACATTTTTTGTTTCTGACAAACATTTTTTGAACTGATAAATATTTTTTGAATCCTTGAACATTTAAAAAAATTGGAAATATTTTATTAAGTCCCAAACATTGTTTTGAATATTTTAAAATTCATGGACATTTTTTGTAGACATGAACTTTTATTTTTGAATCATGAACATTCTTTGAATCGATGAACATTCTTTTAGAAAAAAACTCAGGACATTTTATCAATTGATGATTTTTTTTAAAAGACAATGTTAGATTCATATAATACGGAATGCATCCCAATTTTATATACACTACAGACTTGGCCTGATGGATAGGTCACACAGTGATGGGCCAGAGATTGTGGGTTTGAATCCCCAATCTGTCATTTTTTCTTTTTATTTCTCGGCCCACAGACAAATGGGCCCGTCAGCTATAGAAATATGAGATATGTATGCAACATGTAGAGTTAGGACTGCTATTTCAACCTCAGGGACCATATTGATCATGTATTTTCTTGTACCGGGACCATATTAAAGCAATATGCAAGTTCTTTGACCAAGTTGGACATCGCCAACAACTACGAGAACTATAGATGCAATTATCTCGTTATATAATATCGAGCAAATCAGAGATAAAATATGCAAGAATTGATTGAATAAACATAATATTTGAGCAATTTATCCTCTAAAATTATTATTGAAACTGAACGTACCACCCCCTTATGATCTCGGTGGCTGCCACCTCGCGCCATGAGAGTCGCTTCCTCTCTTCTCCTTTCCTCCCAATCTGTCATCTCTCCCTCTAATTTTCTGGGCCCAAAATAGCCGAAACTCGTGCCATGTACCCAATTATATGAAGAATCGTTTTAGCTCAGAAGTTTCAAAAGAAATCGCGTGGGAAGACCTAACATTGTCCAAAAGCTTGCGCATGGAGGCTCTAAACGTAAGTACTTTGGAAATTCCCAAAGGATTCCGAAGCACACACATGATTCATGTCCGAGTCAGCCTTGGGTTTTATACTTTTCGATGGGATTCAGAGTCCTTTTTCTTGTACGAAAAGTCCAGCAGCCTCATATATCAATTGGACTTACAACCAACTTAACAACACACAATCATAAAACACATATACTAGTTTCTTCATCTCATTTTACCTCTCCCTCACTCTTCATCGTTCATCGTGTTGGAGAGCAGAGATCAATAGACTCTAGGGGAGATGGGCCGACCTAGTACAACTTATAGCCGCCACACACCCTGACGGGGTTCTTCCTGGGCGTGAGGGGTTTTGGGGTCCTCAAAAGTCCTTTGACTTGCAATGCATATTGCGCTACCAGTGAGGCTCCATGGCAATGTGTCTCGCATACCGCGCTCGATGTCGTGGGTACACGGTGACGTGATCATGTGGGAACACACCTTTTGGACGTGGGACGGAAGATCCAGAATCATCATCATCCATAAATGTGTTTGACGATAACGAGCCTCAGAGACCGCAGATATTAGCACCAACGACATCATCCAACCCAATTTTGATGACCTTAGGAGGAAATCGCCAAGCTTTTGATGAGCACAAGAAAAAGCCAAAGAGGATGATTGTAGGAATTTCTGGCAAATTTCAAAAAAGGACCGTCGAGGTGTTGAGCATGGGTAATGATGATTGTAGGAGTCTCTCAGGTTGGGGACATCAAGTTCCATCCTCCTCAATGAACATGTTAAACCCTTTTTGAGTAGAATTTTTCTCCTAAATAATTGGCTAAAATTTAAAGTTACATTAGTAAGGGTAAAGATCTAGTGTATAATTCGTTCAGTGAGAATGAAAAAGCTCGGATGAATATGCCTCGCTCATCCAATGGTAATATTGCTACAATCACTAGTGAAAACCCTAACCCACTACTCCGGAGTCGTCTCCTCCATCATTTCTGTGCCACCTGTCAGCCATCCCTCTAAGCCCGATCTTCTCCAGTATCGGTGACCAGACCATGCACCCCCCGCACCCGAACATATCAAGTTTTGCACATGTTCCCACTAGCCACCATGGCCTCCCCAGCTCAGGCTCAGGGATTCCCTGCTCCTGCCACTCATCTATACGCGAAGAAAATCAACATGCGCTAATCTATTTACAGTTGCTTGAGAAATAGCAAAACCGGAGCATTTATGATTTTTTAGTACGCATAGTCAATGTCAAAATATTTGCATCGTCATATTTTCTTTTAGTTTAGCTGGAAGTAAGTTGTCTGAATATATAATTTGGACATATTCAAGGTGGAGGAAGAAGGCGACGATGCGTAGCACCGAGGCCGTCGACACCAGCTTCGGGGTGAGCGAAGCAAGGCCCGAGGACGACGACAAAGCCTCGCCAAGAACAAGCCGTAGCTGGCGACGAGACAGCGGAGGTGAGTCAGAAGGTTGATGGGTGCATGTGCGGGTGAAGGTGATGCCGACATCGAAACTGGAGATCAGTGGGGCTTAGAGGGATGGCTGGCGGCGCGGCAAGCACGACGATGGGGGGTGGGGGTGGCGAGGCTGGCTAGGGACCGCTGGTGGCAGCAGGCGACCCAATCGACGGCAACATGCGATGGGAGGAAGAAAAGAATATGCGATCTTTTTTTAGGAAGAAGAAGAATGGTTGGAGGAAGAAGACATATTCTGACCCGTTCATGTTTATCTAATGGCTCAGATTGATGTGAAAATCGACTAATCCAATAGGCAACTTGCGGTTAGTCAGGCCCTTTTTCTTTCTAGATCTGTCTAGGGCACATCAAGATATTCTCTAGTTATTGTACATTTAAATAAATTAATATAAGAAATACTTTGACAAACGATGAATTCTATTACTTAAAATGAAGCATCAAGTGTATACAAATATAATAAGCACACACCCGACCTCTGCATAGTTAGAATACACACAACAAACACCAACACACATACAAAACGCTGGCAAATAGCAAAGTCATATAAGACCAAAGCTATGCTAAAGTGAGAGGAAAAAACTGAAACGATCAAACCCGCAATCGCAAACTACAAAAATGACCATATTCACACCAATCATCTCATAACACCAGAAGAACAACGAGATTATTCAATAGCAGTGCCTTCAAGAAGGGAGAGTCGCTCTAGCGTTTTCATCATGAAGGCTAAAATCTAGGTTTTCAGTCTGAAAAACTAGTCTGAGCATATTCGAAAAATGCCTTCAAGAAGATAATGATGCAACAACATCACCATTGCCAGGTATAACCAAGTCAGGCCAAGCCTAGGTTTTACTCGAGAAGCACCACCATTAAAGTCAATCTTGTGTTATGCCCACCACTTTTCCACGATCCTAACAGCTACATGCGTTGGGCAAGAAAACCAAAAAATCAATGAGATAGGACCATGATGTGCAATTTTTTTTGGAAAGAAGGATGACTCCGGCCTCTGCATCTGTGAGATGCATGTAGCTACTTTATTAATTATTCACAAAGATCTTACAAAGTAATATATCAATATGTCTGAAGCCGCCATCTTGACAACATCTGTTGCTACTCCTATCCATTGACGAGGGATGCAAAAAGTGTGAGCCGAATACCAATACTTCTCACCTAAGCCTAACATCTAAAGTCGGAGGCCCCAACCAAGTAACACACCAGGTCTGGGGCAAAAGCCGGTCCAACGCACCCTCATAGGTCGTCGCCACTGTCTTCCTCGATCCATCTTCAGAACAAATACTGACGCATCGACCTTGCCAGGCCTGCTGTCAACGCCACCATGGCGCTAGAAAACACCTTCTCTCTACGCGCGTCCATCATCACACATCCGTCTCTGAGGCCCTACTGGGCCACGCCGCTGAGACTCCATGTCGTCGATGCGTCACATGAAACGCCGCTCCACCGCAGATACCGTCCATTGGTCCCTCGAACCTATGCATACCTCCAAGAATGACGCCTCCAAGAGGGATACGGCGGCACACGAGTGTCGCCGTCATCTGATCGAACGATCTAGGGTTTCCCCCTAAGGTGGCGTATAGGGGTCTAGAGCTTCTCACAGCGATGCCTTCGGGAAGGGGATGACACAGAAAACGCTGCCATGGCCGGCCTTGGCAACGAGCCAAGAGTAGGGTTTCATTCGGATCCACTCGAGGAACCTCCATCCAGCCTCGTACGCGCTGGGCCGCTACCGATCACCGCCGCCACACATGGAGCATGCCGCACCAGCCAGACCAGATCTGACCGGTGGCCAGACAACATGTACAACCGATCCATCCACCAGGCCCTCCGTGCCGTCGCCACCAATCCGAGATCCGATTGGCCGCAGAGCCGCTGGCTGCCACCGCGAGGCAGGGCCGGTCGCCGCATCGCAGGACCGAACCAGCCGCGCCTCCACATGCCGGGGCCCGCTTCACCCCAAGTCGCGGGAGAGAAGGAAAGACCTCTGCCACCGCCATCTGCTCGGGCTTAGCCCGACGGCGTCATGCAGCGGCAACAGCAGGAGAGTAGGGAGTAGGCCGGGGCTCGGCGGCCGCTAGGGTAGCGGCCCGCTCGAGTCGCCCGATGATGCGGGAGCGATGCGGCGGGAGGGAGCCTTGCCCCGAGTCGCCCGATGTGCAATACTTAGACATGTCTAGATATGCTTTTGGAAGACCCGTTTCTTTTATATTTGCGTGAGCACAAGTGTCATCTTCACGTTCCAACGTGGTACACGTCGAAGAGAGGCATTTATCACCAAGTGTTAATCACACGTAGTGGGTGGACGGAGCCGAGATAGGTGGCTAGCGACATCACGCATTTGTCACTAGCGTTAATACAGCAGTAGGTAACCCCTAAAAAAATACATCAGTAGGTAGCGCCATATATGTACACACGACAAACAAGAAGAAATGGCTCCTCACCAGAACCACGAGAGCTAAGCTAGCCATCCCCAAGAAATGGCCACTACGGGCAAGAAGCTGCGTGTCCTGCTCATCCCCTTCTTCACCACCAGCCACACATCGGGCCCTTCACCGACCTCACCGTCTGCATTGCCACGGCCAGCGCAGACGTAGCCGTGGAGGCCACCGTTGCCGTCCCGCTTGTCGAGTAGCTGCTCCTCCAGCGCGCCGCTGCAAAGGTCAAGGTGGTGACGTACCGCGTTCCCGGCCATGGACGGGCTCCCGGAGGGCGTCGAGAACCTTGGCAAGGCTTCTCAATTTTTTTGTTAAGAAATCGGTACAAATTCGAAGGGGAGGGAAAAAACAGGACACAATGTTTGCACATTTAATATTCTTTCCGTTTCTAAATATAAGTTTTTGTAGAGATTTCACTATGAACTACATACAGATGTATCTGGATGCATTTTAGAGTATAGATTCACTCATTTTGCTTCGTATGTGGTTCATAATGAAATTTCTCCAAAAACTTATATTTAGGAACAGAGGGAATAGTTATTAAGAAAATCAGCACACTAAAAAAAGTTACCAAATTATCAGTAACCAAAGATGCAGGCACACAAAAAATAGAAAACACATTCGCCCACTGTGGGGCTCAAACCCACAACCACAAGGTTAAGAGCCTTGCGCTCTACCAACTGAGCTAGACGGGCTAGTGGAAGAATTTCTTCCAAGGACATAATAGATCTGTGGTGAATTAACAGCACCACCAATGAAGTACTCTGTAGAACACTGAGTAGCTGAGTATAGCAAACTAAAAGTATCTTCAAAAGATGATGATCAATAAGCTGCCACCGCAACTCAATGAGTACCCTACCACTGAAAGCATCATCACCATGAAGTTTATTGGAGGAGCATCATCACCATGAAGTTTATTGGAGGAGCACCATCAACCGACAGAGGTAGCCATGAACTGGCTAACCTCAACATCTAAAAGTTCAAGCTATTTTTTAAATGCAAATGACCTTATATATTCTAACAGCTTGAAGTCTCCTCCTCGGTGCTTTGTTTCCCGTCTCCAGAATCTACTGAACTGTTTTTCTTTTTCAGTTTCCCAACAAATAGCCAAGTAGTATTATTTGAAAAAGTGTTAAACAGAAGAGAATCACATGTTATCCAAATCATGTCGCTTAAGAGTCTACCTTCATGTGCTTGATTGCCCTTTTTTGAGTCTCGGGAAATGAGGTGTTTCAGCTGGAGCATATTTGTGACACCATGTAATAAACTAGACTACATGGTTGAAAAAAAAAAAAAACTAGACTGGCTGTTCAGAATTCTGTTCCCGATTGTACTAATAATGTGACCCTGGCCTGGGATGGAGCCGGAGCGCCTCCAGAATGACAGCGTTCAGGTACTCCATCTTCTCGAGAAGCTCCTCGCTAACTTCATCGGCGTCCGCGCCCACAGCATCGTTGATCTCTTTCCGGACGGACTCCTGTAGGGCTGGATGCTTCAGGAGGTACGCCATGATCCACTGCAGCCCAGCAGCCACGGCTTCGGTCCAGGCACCAGAAGGTGATCATGGCGCTGCTGTGGATGAGGAGGCGGTGCACGGTCACGCGGTCCGTGACGACTACAGCAGGCCGACTTGACCGCCTCACTCCACCTATGACAACGAGGACGACTGACAAGTGACAACATTATTTCATGCATGGCTGCATGTGCAATTAAACTTATACATATATAGGAAATATCTAGTCCGGTAGGATCTTTTCTCGGATATACATCGGAACGGTACTTCAATCTAGCATCGATGGTTCATGGCCGCATGGACTGATGTAAATAAGTTTCGACTCCGACTCCGGATCTGAAGAGTGCTTCAAGAAACGGAAGTAGCCACTACTCTCGGGTGTCCTACACCTAGTTTACAAAAAAACTGACAAAACCTTATCAAATCAAATCTAAAAAATCTAAAATTTTGAGACACCCAATCTTATCAGATGTTCAAGCTTCTTTCAGTTTTTCAGCCAAAATAACATCCGAGGAACTCTCACTAAAAAAACAAAATCAATACTCAAAAAGTGCAGACAACTTTGAACATTGTTTTTTTTTTCAGTGAAAGCTCCTCGGATGTTTTTTTTGGTTGAAATTTGCAAGATGCTCAAACATTTGATAAAGATGGATGTCTCAAATTTTCAGATTTTTTGTATTAGGTTTGATCGCATTTTTAAAGGTTTTTGCAACCTCAGGTGTGTAGTACACCCGAGAGTAGAACATCCAATATCCAAACAAACCGAAAGCATCTTCAGAAGATGATGGTCAGTTTATATGATGATCCTAGAGTGGGAGCTGCTACCTCATCTCTATGAGTATTCTGCCATAAAGAAAGAACGAAAGAAAGAAAATAAATGATTTTTTTTCGAACCGGGCATGACCCCTTTCCATTGCAAATGAACGGAAATACATTGTTCCGAGAAACAAACAGGAGAAAAGGGAAAGAGGTGCAGCGAGTTCGGGCACTGCCAGGAAACCTACTGCGTTCGCCCGACATCGAAACGAACGCCATGGGGCGAAAACCTGACAACACCATAGTTCAACGACAACCTGAAATACTACAGTCTATTACAGCCAAAAGCTCATCACAAGAGCCAAATAGAAAACGGACATCAGCTGGAAACGACAGCGGCAACTCTGAAAGCAGGCGAGATTGCGAGATCATTCTCCCTCGATCGGTCTCCTCGCCGCCTCGCACATCTTCATCATGCACATAGTGCTTGACCTGACCATCGCCGCCCCACTGCGCAGCTCCTTGACTCCATCACCTTGCTGAAGACCTGCCCAATATAGCAAAAAGGAGCACACGGAAAACACAATCTCAAACGGTGTCTTAATCTGTTTCTTCTCAAAGGTAGCTCGATTTCTAGCCAACCAGATAGCCCAGCAAACGGCCGCCAGGCCAACAGTATAGTATTTCTTCCCATAGGGAAGGAAAGTATGGCACCAGGAGAAATATTGCCAGTAACTGTTTGGACAGAGGTCCGTCCCTAAAGCCATCCCAACACAACGCCACACCACTTTAGCCACAGGAAAAGTGAAAAACAAATGCCGGGATGATTCAATATTGTCACAAAAGGAGCATTTGGGATCCCCATGCCATCTCCTCTCCTTCATAACTTGCCTAGTCAAGACAGCATCATGAGATAGCTGCCACAGGAAAATTTTGATTTTGAGGGGGATCTTGGCCTTCCAAATCCATCTATAGTGACAACCACTAAGAGGGTTTTCTAGCCATTTGTACATAGATTTGGTAGAAAATCTACCATTACCATTTAGCCCCCAGTATACTTGGTCCCCCCCTACTCCCAGATGTATATTGTCAATATATTTCCTCATATCCTCCCATTGCCTCTGAAGATCAGGGGTAAGCCTTCTTCTAAAGAAGCTGTTGGGAGTCACAGCTTTGACTTTTGCGACAGTGCAGTCCTGCTCAGTGCATATGCCAAACAGCAGGGGATAACAGTCCTGGAATGGTCTAGACCCATTAATAGAGTCTTTCCACACTCTAGTTAGATCTCCTGATTCCGTTTTGATCTTTCTACCAGTCATATACAGGGCCTTAACTTTAAGAAGGGCTTTCCAGCACGGAGAATCATTGAACCTGGGTTCAACTGTAGCCACAGTTCTTTTTTTTTTTCAAATAACGCGCACGAATGATTTTTTGCCAAAGGCCATTTTGGGTCTCGAGTTTCCACCACCATTTGACCATCAAACTAATGTTTTGTTTACGAAGATCTTTAACTCCCAGGCCACCTTTATCTCGAGATCTACATATTCTACCCCATTTGACCAAATGATACCTCCTTTTCTTGTTACAACCTTGCCAAAAGAATTTCCTTCTATGTTTATCAAGTTTTTCAATGAAGGTTTTGCTCATAAGCCACATATACATATGATATAAGGATATTTGGGTGACAACTGAGTCCAACAAAGTTAGTCTGCCCCCCCATGGATGCAGCATTACCGATCCACGCCTCGAATCTTTTAAGGTATTTAGCCACTATGAACTCCCAATCAGAATCTCTAAGTGTGGAATAACTAACAGGCATGCCGAGGTATTTGATGGGGAAGCTACCCACATCACAGTTAAACAACTCAGCATAGTATTTCACCGTGCTCTCATCGCCCCCCACAGTGAAGATCTCACTTTTCTGATAGTTCAATTTAAGACCAGACATAAGCTCGAAGATGTACAACAGCAACTTCAGGTTTACTGCCTTATCAACATCGTGTTCCAGACAGATAATAGTATCGTCTGCATACTGGAGCACCGCAACTCCATTAGGAATAAGATCCGAAGCCAAACCCACCAGCAAGTTATTATTTTGGGCATTGGAGATCATCTTCGCAAGACAATCAACAACTAGATTAAACAGGAAAGGGGAGTGGGGATCCCCTTGTCGAACACCCTTAGCACTCTGGAAATAAGGACCGACCTGATTATTAAGTTTGATACTAACTGTACCATTGAGTAGGATCTGTTTAATCCAGTTGCACCACGTGTCACTAAAACCACGAAGCTTATGACATTCCAACAAAAATTCCCAGTTCACCTTATCGTACGCTTTCTCAAAGTCGAGCTTCAAGACGACCCCCACCCTCTTTTTCACATGGGTATAATTCAAAATTTCATGCAGCAACAACACCCCGTCCATAATGCTTCTTCCCTTGATAAAAGCATTTTGGGTCGAGCTAATGAGCTTATCAGCGTACCTCTCCACTCACCGATCCAAAACTTTAGTAATAAGCTTATATGGACATCTTAGGAGACATATAGGTCTAAATTGCTGGATTTTATCCGCGCCCGAAGACTTGGGCAAAAGGGTGATCACCCCATAGTTAAGACGTTGAACATCCAAAGTCCCATTATGAAAGCTCACAAAAAGCCTCACAAGATCATCTTTAACGATATCCCAGCATACCTGATAGAATTCAACAGGAATATTGTCAGGGCCAGGGGCTCTATTATGTGCCATAGAGAACAACGCCTCCTTGATCTCTTCCTCCGTGAACTCACGTCACAAATCAGCATTATCACTAGCATCGAGCTTTTCCTCAACAGACCAAGTGTCAGGATCAAGGTGGAACAGATTACCGGACCCAGGTCCGAACAGATTTTTGTAATACTCCGTGGCATGAGCAATCAGATTGTCAGTGCCCTCGATCTCCGCATCCCCAGCTTTAAGGGAGTGGATTGTGTTCTTCCTCTTTCGGCCATTTGCAATTTTATGATAATAGTCCGTGTTCAGGTCCCCTTTCAAGAGCCAGCGTTCATGAGACTGTTGGAGCCAATATATCTCCTCATTCACCAGTATGTCATGAAGCTCAGTACTAACATCAACCTTGATGTTGTATAGCTCAGGGGACAAGGGACCATCTTCTTCTAGCTCTTCTAGCATGGCCAGCTCCATCCGGAGCTCTTCTTTTCTTTTTTTGTCGTGGCCATATTTATCCGATCCCCAACCTTTGAAGTAGGTTTTGAATCTTTTAAGTTTGATATTCAAGATATCAATAGGGTCAGAAGACTGAACCCTTCTAGCCCAGATCCTACTAACAGTTTAATCCAGGAAAGATTAAAACGAAACTCACGAGGTTTAAGAGCTTCTCTACTTTCCTCCCCACTAGAAAGCAGCAGTGGGTTATGGTCAGAAATTTCTCGAACTAATTTCCTAACCGAAACCATAGGGAAGAGATTTTCCCAGTCTTCAGACATCAAAATCCGGTCTAGTTTCTCCAGAGTTGGGTGCGCCTGATTGTTAGTCCATGTATATGGCCATGACGCTTATTAGAGGAACACCCTCAGCCGAGAGAGGTATTGGTCATCAACTAGTTGAACCCAACATCTAAAAGCTCAAACATCCTTTACAAGTGACCATATATGTTTTAATTGTTTGTTCCCGTTGAGCCTCAAATGCACGGCTTCTAGACATATTTAGCGGGCAAGGATCCCTCAAATTTGTGCCCATCAAGTTCAATAAAACACTATCGTGGTATATAGAAAAGCAGTTGAAAGTACAATAAAGACTTGTATGACTGATTGACGAATTTCACGGAAGAGGATTTGCGGCACCCAAGTACAGGAGCACCGAGGTCCCTAGTGCCGGCTCTTTATTTTGGCTCCTGATTTTCAAAGTTCTATATCTTTCAAACAAAAAAAATCCAAATTTAGTTATGTTTTCATATTCGTGCTCCTCGTAACTAGAGTTTTCAAATAAGAATCATTCTGAATATATTTTGATGACTTTTTAGAAAATATGTTAAGTTCCAATGTTGAAACTTAGTACGAGCTAGAATCAATTACTCTTTAGAATCAATTATTTTTTGTCTACGACCGACAGCAAAAATTGCTTAAAATTATATCTCTGAACTTGTTGAAACTTAACAGTTTAATATACAAAAATTGTAAGTGTCGTCGTTAACACTTTGAACTACTGCTCGAATCACGAGGCAAATCAAGCGGGCAGCAGTCTTGGCAGGTGCGTGCCCCTGCGAATTTCCGTAATTTTCACTAGATTCACTTGAGAGTCACCGATAGTTGTACTGCTAGCATCTTCTATGACGGTGCCACAAATTAAGGACATTGGAAGGACATGATATTTTTCTTGCCAGGAGCACGTCCGTGTAGCAAGGGCGGTAAGAAAGGCACTTTTGATGCCAGCATCACGGTCCATGGGTTCTCTTAAAAGCAACTGGCATAAATATTGCATTCTTGAGGGGTTAATGTGGTATGCAACTGCTTTGCCGCCATATCAAGGAGGAGCACGTCTTTGTGCGGATGGAGTCCAATGATACCACCGTAGGTCGGACGAGAATTCTATGAGACCAGGTCTCACGCGAGACCCATCCTGATGAATGCCACGTGTCATTCATCAGGACGGGTCTCACCTGCTAACCGTGAGACCTGGTCTCATATAATTTTTTCCCCGTAGGTCTGCTCCAGTTTCCTTTGACCTGCAACACTTTTATCAACTTCGATGAAATTGTCCTTGTCCTCGTTCCATAGTTCTTCTTTTTCTTCTTCTTCTTCTTTGCTTTCC
>NC_041388.1:706813774-706871851 GCF_002162155.2 Triticum dicoccoides | reverse complement strand
GGTCCATGGGTTCTCTTAAAAGCAACTGGCATAAATATTGCATTCTTGAGGGGTTAATGTGGTATGCAACTGCTTTGCCGCCATATCAAGGAGGAGCACGTCTTTGTGCGGATGGAGTCCAATGATACCACCGTAGGTCGGACGAGAATTCTATGAGACCAGGTCTCACGCGAGACCCATCCTGATGAATGACATGTGGCATTCATCAGGACGGGTCTCACCTGCTAACCGTGAGACCTGGTCTCATATAATTTTTTCCCCGTAGGTCTGCTCCAGTTTCCTTTGACCTGCAACACTTTTATCAACTTCGATGAAATTGTCCTTGTCCTCGTTCCATAGTTCTTCTTTTTCTTCTTCTTCTTCTTTGCTTTCCTTGCTGCTACTAATTTGTTCGAACAAGCTGACAGGTGCTTTGCTGCTTGCGACCATCCCCCATCTAACCCTTTGTTCTAGTGTCCGTGAGTTATGCCGCATCATATACACGTGCGGGCTGAGGTTAGCCTCGTGTGCTAGCGTCCACCCAAGTTGGTCATCGCACGATCTTGCCTGCGTACGTCATCTTCGAGGTAACTAGTTCTCATAGTTCGCCAAGAGGGACCTTCGAGGTAGCTGATACGTCTTCCCTGCGTAGTTGTAGACATCTCCCGGGAGCTGAAGCATATCGTACGTCATCTTCGAGTAGTGCAGGATAATGACGACACCATTCTCGCGAGCCATGTACAATGATCCACGCCAATACTCGGCCGATGGCCAATTACTATCACATGCAGAACCCTTCACATTGTGGAGGTGCCCAGGGGCGCAACGTCCTGGATTAAACTTGCGCAACTTCCATTGTCTATATTGTGACGAGAACACCGCTGCTGAGTACACCACCTTGGCCCTTGGCTCCTTGGACGATGGCTTATGAGTAGAGTAGGTATCACGATCCTTGAGCAGCTTGTACACCTTGTAGTGCAGTGACACACCCGGGCCGAAAGCAAGGAACGTGCCCTCGATTCCTCTGCGGCCCGACCGCATCTGCGTCTGCGGTGAGGGGGGCAGGGGAACGCACCGTACTGTAGCCGGGTTGCACACGTATGTATCGTCCTGTCTTTCGTTATAGAGGAGGAGGAGCCCGTTGCAGTGGTCAGTTACCCGGGCCCAACCATGCCAAAATAGAGGGCGCCAAAATTCATGCTCGTCGGCTCTGCTTAACCGGGAGGGCGGCGGGGCGAGGAAGTAGGATTTGTCCCTGCATCTAATTATCTCAGTACGTCACAGAACAGTATTAAGGAGATTGGGTGATGGCGACGCGGGCGACGCCGGGTGGATCCGCGCCCTTCGGAGGGCAGCGGGTAGGAGGCCGCTTTTGGGCCCTATGCAGCGACGCCGGCGACGAGGAAGACGACGACGGGGACCCCTGCGGCGACCTGTCACCGGTGAGTTCTCTTACACCATCCGATGCGATCTGCAAAGCGCTTCGCATCGGCTACTCGGAGCAAGATGCGGCGAACCTAGTGGATTTGGCGATCCTCATGGATGACCCGGCCCGGCAGGGATGTGCGGATGCGGTTGAGATTGTCCGCCAGGTGGTTCACCGGCATACGTCGGCGACGGCGATCCGGCCTTGGCGTGGTCCACTTCCGAAGGTATGTCTCTCTAAGGGCATTTCCAGCCGCGCTCCCAACAGGGCCCCCAGGCCACTTTTTCGGCGCCGGCGCCGAAAAAACGGCCCAGTCGCGCCCCCAGGACGTCGAAAATCGCCGGTTCAGACCTTTTTTCCACCCGGCGGTCACAGGCCGAACCCGGCGCGCTGGGGTACAGTTGGGGGCTCCGGCGCTAGGGAAAAGCACGCCTGGCCCACACTGACAGAGGAAAAGTCAAGGTTTTCTTCCCCCGACTCGCCTCGCACCCCGCGCCCTCGGCCACCACTAGCTATATCCCGGCGACGGCCGCCGCCCTACTCCGCTAGATAGCCATTCCCCCCCGGAAAATAGCAGCGCTTCGCCGCGGCAGCCCCTCCCACAGCAGCTGGGCGTTTCCGGCCGCCGTTTCCGGCCGCGGAGGCGCGGTTTAACGGCAGGTACACGCCCACCGAGCGCAAGATGTTCGGCGTTTTGCCTGCCTCGACGATGGACTCGGATGAGGAGGAAGAGCTCGCCGCGCTGCTGGAGGAGGAAGCCGCGGCCGACGTCCAGGAAGAAGAGCATCTCATGGTGCTCGCCGCCCTCGCCCAGCTGCTGGCGAGTAATGAAAAGCCGCGGCGAGGTGGCTCGGCGCCGGGGCGGATGAAAGCAAAGAACCGGCATCATCTCCAAGGCTACTGCATGCTCTACTCCGACTACTTCGCCGATGCTCCACTTCATGGCGAGAGAACATTTCGGCGCCATTATCGGATGAGCCGAAAGCTCTTCCTCAGGATTGTGAATTCCATCCGGGAGTTCGACAACTACTTCAAGTGCAAGATGGATTGCACTGGCGCTCTTGGATTCACCTCCATCCAGAAGTGCACGACAACGATGAGGATGCTTGCATATGGAGCTCCCAGTGATTCACTCGACGACTATGGGCGCATGGCCGAGTCCACCAGCATAGAGTGTTTCTACAAGTTCTGTCGGGCAATGGTGGCAGTGTTTGGTCCACAATACTTGAGAACACCCAATGCGGAAGACACTGCTCGGATCCTAGCCTAGAATGCAGCAAGAGGATTTCCTGGGATGCTTGGAAGCATCGACTGCATGCATTGGAAATGGAAGAATTGCCCATTTGGTTGGCAGGGGATGTACAAAGGCGCCAAAGGCGGTTGCAGTGTGGTGCTTGAGGCGGTAGCCACACAGGACCTCTGGATTTGGCACTCCTTCTTTGGTATGCCAGGAACTCACAATGACATCAACATGCTGCAGTGCTCTCCTATTTTTGCCAAGCTCGTTGAGGGCCATTCTCCTCCGGTGAACTTCGAGATCAATGGGCACCAATACAACAAGGGTACTATCTAGCTGACGGCATCTATCCGAGATGGTCGACATTTGTGAAGATGATCTCAAACCCTGTGGCAGGAGGCAAGAACGCCTGGTTTGCGAAGCTTCAGGACGCTTGCAGGAAGGATGTCGAGCGGGCATTTGGGGTGCTCCAATCTCGATTTGCTGTTGTTCGGTACCCCGCTCAGACCTGGTCCAAAGATCAAATGTGGGAGATTATGACTTGTTGTGTCATCTTGCACAACATGATCATCGAGAGCAAGCAAGAAGACCCAGTGTTTGACACTGAACCATACTACAGGCAGGGTCCTCTAGCCGAAGTTGATCACCAGCTACCGGCAACTTGGACTGCCTATCTCAGTATGCGTCAGGAGATCCGAGACCCACAGGTGCATCATCAACTGCAGAAAGATCTGATTGAGCACCTATGGAGGCTCAAGGGGGACGCCGTGTGATGAAATACGAGTTTTTATTTGTTGAACTATATAATTTGTATTGAACTATTTGTTGTTGTACTATTTTGTTGAAGTATTTGATTTTTCTGTGATGAAATATGTGATAAGAAATAATTGTGTTGATAATTGAACGCCGAGACACGGCGAAACCACGCCGAATATGGGCCTATTCTCGCCCATATTGGCCCTTTATTCACCGAAATTGGGCTGCAAAGTGGGCCAATTTCGGCGCCTGGGGGCGAGCTGGGGGCGACGACTGGGCACAAAACCGCCCCCAGCGCCGATTGTATCGCTGGCTCGCCCCCAGGGGGCGATTTTTATGCGTCCTGGGGGGGCAATGGCTGGAGATGCGCTAAACCTACCTTGTCTGATTTTCTTGAGGCCCGGGCATGGAAGGTTGTCATAAGAAGACAGAAATCGAGGCCGCCGGAGGTCCGATCGACATCCGAGGACCGAGCCGACAGGGCTAAGCGTTTGAATTCGCTCTTGGGCCTAGGTGGACTCAATCGGGCCATGGTGGAGTTGGGGAGGCCTGCCGATGGGTATGAGGCCCATCGTGCGGCAACTCAAATTGGGCCGGTGTTAGTTGGGTTTGTGGCCCAGCCTAACCCGGACTCCTCAGGATCCACGGGTGACTAAGGAGTTACCTCGTGCATGCGTACGTGTGGTCGGGTGTCTTTTTGCATTTGGCCGCCATCGCATGTGCCCTAGGTCGCGGCGCCGCGGGGGTTCTCCCGGTTTCCGTCGCTATGGTCCGGGGAGAGCTGCTCGCATTCCTCCACTGATGGCGGGTCGGGGAGATGCGGCGGCTGCCGGCCCCAACAACCATTCGATCGCCGGGGCGGCACCAGAGGCCCGAGGTGGCGGCGCGACTCCTGGCCAGCGGCCGGCGCTGTCGGCTGGTCGTGGAGTGCCTCAGGGACTGCGACCTGCGGTTGTGGCCCGTCGTGGGACCACGTCAGGGCAGCAGCTTATGCAGGTGGGGGCGATGCCGGCCGCCGGGCGGTATGCTCAGGGGATCCGGCCTCTGACGTCTGTGGCTTCTTTGCCAGTGGCTGCGGGGCGTGGTGCAGCTCAGCCGAGGCCGCCGACGCCGGTGCCAGCGGGGCGCGGGGCTGCTCCGCCGAGGCCGCCGACGCCGGCGCCAGCGGGGCGCGGGGCTGCTCCGCCGAGGCCGCCAACGCCCACGCCAATGGGGCGTGGAGCTGTTCCACAGAGACCGCCCTCGCCGGCTATGGTGCCGGGTTGCCACCTCAGGCGGCGCCTCCGCCGCATTATGTGGTGCGACCACCTCAGAAGCGCGCGGTGCCTGTTCAGACCCCACCGACGTTACTTGTTGCGGGAGAGGGAGGTGTGACTGCGGCTCGGGCGACGTCTAATCACGGTGGCAATGGCCCGCCCCAAGGAAAGTGGGGTGATGATGGTTTCAATGCTTATGGGGCTGGACAACATCGTGGCTCGTCGTCTATGGGTGGCGGGCGTGGCTACGCATGGCAGGGAGATGGGTCAGTCGAATGGCCTTTCTACGGTCCGCCTGGAGGTTTTGTCGAGGGGGCATCTGGCCCCGACTACAGGCAGCGAGGTGGTTACCGAGGGCACCATGGGGGTCGTGGTGGTCACGGTGGCAGGAACCGCTACCGCCAGCCCCCACCTCCGGTCGCGGTGGATCCGGCGGCCGAAGTTACCGGCCAGGAGTTGGAGCTTTCCGGGCAGGCTATGGAAGTGGTATCTGCTCTCGCGTCTGCGGACGTGTCGCTGCCAGAGTCCGTAGAGATGGAGGCTGCCGGGGCTGTTCACAAGCGGAGGAGGAGAGAGACTCCATGTGGGCTCGAAAAATGGAAAAGATGTTGTGCTACCGTTGTGGTGAGAGAGGTCACTTTATTGCTGAGTGTGAGACTGAGCTCTGTGATACTTGTCTTAAGCCGGTGCATGACTCCGGGGCATGCCCTATTTTGCGAGATCAGATGCCGAGTATCACCATTTATGGAGTCTACTGTTCTGAGCTAATGTTTTTTGAGTCTCCCAGTGCGAGGGAGATTCCTGACGAACCACATAATACATCTACAGGGATTGTTAAGGTAACTAAGTGTGACGTGTCTGGGGCATGCTACGTCTTGAGCTTGCGTTGGTTTTCCCCGAAGAGGAAGGGATGATGCAGCAGAGTAGCGTAAGTATTTCCCTCAGTTTTTGAGAACCAAGGTATCAATCCAGTAGGAGCCCACGCTCAAGTCCCTCATACCTGCACAAAGCGATAGCTACTCGCAACCAACGCGATTAGGGGTTGTCAAGCCCTTCACGGTCACTTACAAGAGTGAGATCTGATAGATATAATATTTTTGGTATTTTTGGTATAAAGATGCAAAGTAAAAAGTAAAAGCAAAGTAAAAAAGCAAAGCAAGATTAAAGTGATGGAGATTGATATGCTGAGAATAGAACCGGGGGCCATAGGTTTCACTAGTGGCTTCTCTCAAGAGCATAAGTATTCTACGGTGGGTGAACAAATTACTGTTGAGCAATTGACATAATTGAGCATGGTTATGAGAATATCTAGGCATGATCATGTATATAAGCATCACGTCCGTGACAAGTAGACCGAAATGATTCTGCATCTACTACTATTACTCCACTCATCGACCGCTATCCAGCATGCATCTAGAGTACTAAGTTAAAAACATAGTAACACCTTAAGCAAGATGACATGATGTAGAGAGATAAATTCATGCAATATGAAATAAACCCTATCTTGTTATCCTCGATGGCAACGATACAATGTGCGCCTTGCTGCCCCTTCTGTCACAGGGTAACGACACCGCAAGATCGAACCCAAAGCTAAGCACTTCTCCCATGGCAAGAACTACAAATCTAGTTGGCCAAACCAAACGGATAATTCGAAGAGACTTGCAAAGATAACCAATCATACATAAAAGAAATCAAAGAAGATTCAAATATTATTCATAGATAGACTTGATCATAAACCCACAATTCATCAGTCTTAACAAACACACCGCAAAAAGAAGATTGCAACGAATAGATCTCCACAAGAGAGGGGGAGAACTTTGTATTGAGATTCAAAGAGAGAGAAGAAGCCATCTAGCTACTAACTATGTACCCGAAGGTCTGAGGTAAACTACTCACACTTCATCGGAGGGGCTAGGATGATGTAGAAGCCCTTCGTGATGACAGCCCTCTTCCGGCGGAGCTCCGGAACAGGCCCCAAGATGGGATCTCGTGGATACAGGAAGTTGCGGTGGTGGAATTAGGTTTTTGGCTCCTGTTCTGATCGTTTGGGGGTACGTGTGTATATATAGGAGGAAGAAGTACGCCGGAGGAGCAATGAGGGGCCCACAAGGTAGGGGGTGCCCCATAGGGGGGGCGCCCCCACCCTCGTGACCGCCTCTTTTGTTCCTTGGAGCAGGGTCCAAGTCTCCTGGATCACGTTCGGTGAGAAAATCGCGTTCCCGAAGACTTTATTCCGTTTGGATTCCGTTTGATATTCCGTTTCTTCGAAACACTGAAATAGGCAAAAAAAACAGCAATTCTGGGCTGGGCCTCCGGTTAATAGGTTAGTCCCAAAAATAATATAAAAGTGGAAAATAAAGCCCAATATAGTCCAAAACAGTAGATAATATAGCATGGAGCAATCAAAAATTATAGATACGTTGGAGACGTATCAGGCATCCCCAAACTTAATTCCTACTCGTCCTCGAGTAGGTAAATGATAAAAAGAGAATTTTTGATGCGGAGTGCTACTTGGCATAATTTCAATGCAAATCTTCTTAATTGTGGTATGAATATTCAGATTAGAAAGATTCAAGACAAAAGTTTATATTGACATAAAAATAATAATACTTCAAGCATACTAATAAAGTAATTATGTCTTCTCAAAATAACATGGCCAAAGAAAGTTATCCCTACAAAATCATATAGTCTGGCTATGCTCCATCTTCACCACACAAAGTATTTAAATCATGCACAACCTCGATGACAAGCCAAGAAATTGTTTCATACTCTAACTTTTTCAAAACTTTTTCAATCTTCACGCAATACATGAGCGTGAGCCATGGATATAGCACTATAGGTGGAATAGAATGATGGTTGTGAAGAAGACAAAAAGGAGAAGATGGTCTCACATCAACTAGGCGTATCAACGGGCTATGGAGATGCCCATCAATAGATATCAATGTGAGTGAGTAGGGATTGCCATGCAACGGGTGCACTAGAGCTATAAGTATATGAAAGCTCAAAAAGAAACTAAGTGGGTGTGCATCCAACTTGCTTGCTCACGAAGACCTAGGGAAATTTTTGAGGAAGCCCATCATTGGAATATACAAGCCAAGTTCTATAATGAAAATTTCCCACTAGTATATGAAAGTGATAACATGAGAGACTCTCTACTATGAAGATCATGGTGCTACTTTGAAGCACAAGTGTGGTAAAATGATAGTACCATTGTCCCTTCTCTCTTTTTCCCTCATCATTTTTTTTATTTATATAATTTTTTTGTTTGGGCCTTTTCTCTTTTTTCTGGCCTCTTTTTATTTGGGCTTCTTTGGCCTCTTTTTTTTCGTCCGGAGTCTCATCCCGACTTATGGGGGAATCATAGTCTCCATCATTCTTTCCTCACTGGGACAATGCTCTAATAATGATGATCATCACACTTTTATTTTTCTTATATAACTCAACAATTACAACTCGATACTTAGAACAAAATATGACTCTATGTGAATGCATCCGGCGGTGTACCGGGATATGCAATATGACAATGATGGAGTGCGTCATGATAAATGGAACGGTGGAAAGTTGCATGGCAATATATCTCGGAATGGCTATGGAAATGCCATAATAGGTAGGTATGGTGGCTGTTTTGAGGAAGGTATATGGTAGGTGTATGATACCGGCAAAAGGTGCGCGGTATTAGAGAGGCTAGCAAAGGTGGAAGAGTGAGAGTGCGTATAATCCATGGACTCAACATTAGTCATAAAGAACTCATATACTTATTGCAAAAATCTAGAAGTTATCAAAGCAAAGTATTACGCGCATGCTACTAGGGGATAGATTGGTAGGAAAAGACCATCGCTCCTCCCCGACCGCCACTCATAAGGAAGACAATCAATAAACAAATCATGCTCCGACTTCGTTACATAACGGTTCACCATACGTGCATGCTACGGGAATCACAAACTTTAACACAAGTATTCTTTAAATTCACAACTACTCAACTAGCATGACCTTAATATTATCACTTCCATATCTCAAAACAATTACCATGCTTCAATCTGTTCTTAGTATTCAACACACTCAAAAGAAACTTCCACAAATCTTGAATAACAAGCATATTATTATTAAGCAAATTACCATGCTATTAAGAGACTCTCAAAATAATTTAAGTGAAGCATGAGATATCAATAGTTTCTTTAAAAGGAATCCACCACCGTGATCTAAAAGATCTAAGTGAAGCACATAGATAAAATTATAACGCTCAAAAGATATAAGTGAAGCACATAGAGCAAAATTATCTAGCTTAAAAGATATAAGTGAAGCACATAGAGCAAAACTACTTAGCTCAAAAGATATAACTGAAGCACATAGAGCAAAATTATCTAGCTTAAAAGATATAAGTGAAGCACATAGAGCAAAACTACTTAGCTCAAAAGATATAAGTGAAGCACATAGAGTATTCTATCAAATTTTAATTCATGTATGGCTCTCTCAAAAGGTGTGTACAGCAAGGATGATTGTGTCATACTAAAACACAAAGACACAAATAATACAAGACGCTCCAAGCAAAACACATATCATGTTAGTGAATAAAAATATAGCTCCAAGTAAATTACCGATGGAAGTGGATGAAAGAGAGGATGCCTTCCGGGGCATCCCCAAGCTTTGACTTCTTGTTGTTCTTGGATTATCTTGGGGGTGCCATGGTCATCCCCAAGCTTAGGCTCTTGCCACTCCTTGTTCCATGATCCATCAAAGGAATTCACCCAAAACTTGAAAACTTCACAACACAAACCTCAAAATAGAAAACTCGTGAGCTCCGTTAGCGAAAGAAAAAAAAGACCACTTCAAGGTACTGTAATGAAATCATTATTTATTTATATTGGTGTTAAACCTACTGTATTCCAACTTCTCTATGGATTATAAACTATTTTACTAGCCATAGATTCATCAAAATAAGCAAACAACACACGAAAAACAGAATATGTCAAAAACAGAACAGTCTGCCGTAATTTGTAGCTAGCGCAAGATCTGGAACCCCAAAAATTCTAAAATAAATTTATGGACTTGAGGAATTTATCTATTAATCATCTGCAAAAATAATTAACTAAATATCACTCTTCAAATAAAAATGACAGTAGTTCTCGTGAGCGCTAAAGTTTCTGTTTTTTACAGCAAGTTCAACAAGACTTTCCCCAAGTCTTCCCAACGGTTCTACTTGGCACAAACACTAATTAAACACAAAAAAAACAACCAAAACAGAGGCTAAATAATTTATTTATTACTAAACAGGATCAAAAGGCAAGGAATAAAAATTAAAATTGGGTTGCCTCCCAACAAGCGCTATCGTTTAACGCCCCTAGCTAGGCATAAAAGCGAGGATAGATCAAGGTATTGCCATCTTTGGTAGGCAATCCATAAGTGGCTCTCATGATAGTTTCATATGGTAATTTTATTTTCTTTCTTGGAAAGTGTTCCATGCCCTTTTTTAATGGAAATTGAAATCTAATATTCCCTTCCTTCATATCAATAATCGCACCAACCTTTCTAAGGAAAGGTCTACCAAGAATAATAGGGTAAGAAGGATTGCAATCTATATAAAGAACAATGAAATCTACAGGCACATAATTCCTATTTGCAACAATAAGAACATCATTAATCCTTCCCATAGGTTTCTTAATAGTGGAATCCGCAAGATGCAAGTTTAGAGAGCAATCATCAAAATTACGGAAATCTAGTAAATCATACAAAGTCTTGGGAATAGTAGAGACACTAGCACCCAAATCACACAAAGCATAAAACTCATGATCTTTAATTTTAATTTTAATAGTTGGTTCCCACTCATCATAGAGTTTTCTAGGGATAGAAACTTTCAACTCAAGTTTTTCTTCATAAGATTGCATCAAGGCATCAACAATATGTTCGGTGAAGGCTTTATTTTGACTATAAGCATCTGGAGAATTTAGCACGGATTGCAACAAGGAAATACAATCAATTAAAGAGAAACTTTCATAATTAAATTCCTTGAAATCCAATATAGTGGGTTTAGCAACATCTAGATTTTTATTTCTTTCAATCCCACTTTCATCAAATTCATCATTAAGATCTAAATACTCCGAATTTTTAGAACGCCTTCTAGGTAAAGGAAGATCATATTCAGTTTCATCAAGATTCATATTGCAAAATAAAGATTTAATAGGAGACACATCAATAACTTTTAGATCTTCATCTTGATTTTCATAGGTATTGGAAGAACACGCTTTAATAAAGGCATCTTTGGAAGCACGCATCCTAGCGGTTCTTTCCTTGCACTCATCAATGGAAATTCTCATGGCTTTGAGAGACTCATTGATATCATGCTTAGGAGGAATAGATCTAAGCTTTAAAGAATCAAACTCAAGAGAAATTCTATCAAGGTTTCTAGCCAAATCATCAACATTAAGCAATTTCTCCTGAAGCAAAGCATTAAATTTTTTTGTGAATTCATAAACTCTTTAACACTATTCTCAAATTCAGAGGGCATCTTATTATAATTTCCATAAGAGTTGTTGTAGGAATTACCATTGTTATTAGAAGGATTACTAGGATATGGCCTAGGATTAAAATTCCCTCTATAAGCGTTGTTACCAAAATTATTCCTACCAACAAAATTCACATCCATAGATTCATTGTTATTCTCAATCAAAGTAGACAAAGGCATATCATTAGGATCAGAAGAAACACTCTTAGTAGCAAATAATTTCATAAGTTCATCCATCTTTCCACTCAACACATTAATTTCTTCTATCGCATGCACTTTTTTATTAGAAGATCTTTCAGTATGCCATTGAGAATAATTAACCATAATATTATCTAGGAGTTTAGTAGCATCTCCTAAAGTGATTTCATAAAAGTGACTCCCATGGCCGAATCTAAAATATTTCTAGAAGCAAAATTCAATCCGGCATAAAATTTTTGTATAATCATCCACAAATTCAAACCATGAGTAGGGCAATTACGTATCATTAATTTCATTCTCTCCCAAGCTTGTGCAACATGTTCATGATCAAGTTGTTTAAAGTTCATGATATCGTTTCTAAGAGAGATGATCTTAGCGGGAGGAAAATACTTAGAGATAAAAGCATCTTTGCACTTGTTCCATGAATCAATACTATTCTTAGGCAAAGACGAAAACCAAGCTTTAGTATGATCTCTAAGAGAAAAAGGAAATAGCTTCAATTTAACGACATCATTATTGACATCTTTTTTCTTTTGCATATCACATAAATCAACGAAGCTATTCAAATGAGTAGCGGCATCTTCACTAGGAAGGCCGGCGAATTGATCTTTCATAACAAGATTCAACAAAGCAGTATTAATTTCACAAGATTCAGCATCGGTAAGAGGAGCAATCGGAGTGCTAAGGAAATCATTATTGTTGGTATTGGTGAAGTCACACAATTTAGTAGTATCTTGAGCCATCGCGACAAGCAAGCAATCTAACACACGAGCAAACAAAAACAAACGGGCAAAAAGAGGCAAATAGAGAGGGAGGATAGGGAGAGAGAGGGCGAATAAAACGGCAAGGGTGAATTGGGGGGAGAGGAAAACGAGAGGCAAATGGCAAATAATGTAATGCGAGAGATAGGGATTGTGATGGGTACTTGGTATGTTGACTTTTTGCATAGATTCCCCGGCAATGGCGCCAGAAATCCTTCTTGCTACGTCTTGAGCTTTCGTTGGTTTTCCCCGAAGAGGAAGGGATGATGCAGCAGAGTAGCGTAAGTATTTCCCTCAGTTTTTGAGAACCAAGGTATCAATCCAGTAGGAGCCCACGCTCAAGTCCCTCGTACCTGCACACAGCGATAGCTACTTGCAACCAACGCGATTAGGGGTTGTCAAGCCCTTCACGGTCACTTACGAGAGTGAGATCTGATAGATATAATATTTTTGGTATTTTTGGTATAAAGATGCAAAGTAAAAAGTAAAAGAAAAGTAAAAAAGCAAAGCAAGATTAAAGTGATGGAGATTGATATGCTGAGAATAGACCCGGGGGCCATAGGTTTCACTAGTGGCTTCTCTCAAGAGCATAAGTATTCTAAGGTGGGTGAACAAATTACTGTTGAGCAATTGACAAAATTGAGCATAGTTATGAGAATATCTAGGCATGATCATGTATATAGGCATCACGTCCGTGACAAGTAGACCGAAACGATTCTGCATCTACTACTATTACTCCACTCATCGACCGCTATCCAGCATGCATCTAGAGTATTAAGTTAAAAACATAGTAACGCCTTAAGCAAGATGACATGATGTAGAGAGATAAATTCATGCAATATGAAATAAACCCCATCTTGTTATCCTCGATCAACAAGGGGCCCACGAGGCAGGGGGCGCGCCCTAGGGAGGGGCGCCCCCACCCTCGTGACCGCCTCTTTTGTTCCTTGGAGCAGGGTCCAAGTCTCCTGGATCATGTTCGGTGAGAAAATCACGTTCCCGAAGATTTTATTCCGTTTGGACTCCGTTTGATATTCCGTTTCTTCTAAACACTGAAATAGGCAAAAAAAACAGCAATTCTGGGCTGGGCCTTCGGTTAATAGGTTAGTCCCAAAAATAATATAAAAGTGGAAAATAAAGCCCAATATAGTCCAAAACAGTAGATAATATAGCATGGAGTAATCAAAAATTATAGATACGTTGGAGACGTATCAAGGCACAGGTTATTCACAGGTTTTCTGAGTTAATACCAGGTGACTTTGTGTGGGAACTTAGTCGCCTGGAGGATAATTCTTATAAGGTTGACTTTCTGACCTCGGAGGACTTGGAGCGCATGCTCAGTTTTGGGTTATGCAGAGTCCTTGGTACTGAGTGCATCCTTGAGTTCCATGAGTGGAAACGAGTTGAGCCGCTGGGAAAGCCCCTCACTCAGGTTTGGTTGCGTTTCTCTCGGGCGCCTTCCAAGCCGCTTCATGATGCCCGAGTTGCTGCTAGCTTGGGAATGCTGGTCGAGAAAACTGAGAAGGTGGATATGGCTTTCACCAGAGCTAATGGAGTGGCACGCTTACTGGTGAGTATCCTTGATATTGAGCTTGTATCTAACGTGGTCAAGTGGACTTATAAGGGCGAGGTTTTCAACCTTGAGATAGAGTTTGAAGACTCAGATCTTTTTGTGGAGGCTATGGCAGGGACGGATGTGGATATGCAGGATAAGGATGATGGTTCGGGTAACACGGAATCGCGAGGGGATGAGGTTGAGCATCAGTTGGCCAACGGGCCGAGTTCCACCTCGCAGGCGCCTGGGTCTGGGGCGGCCCCTTCGGTTTTGACGCCTATGAGCACTTTGAGATTCGGATCGTTTGAGCTAGCATCCGCTCCTCCGAGACTCTAGAGCGGTCGGGTGGAGTCTGAGGATGTGCTATAGGGCACGCTACCACCCTTAGACTTTGCAGGGTTTAACGGCATTGCCGAGAGAGGCGGGGATAGTGGGCAGGAGGCCCCCTCTTCCCCTTCTTCTCCTGTTGCTTCTCCTCGGTCGAGGACCATAGGGGAGGGATCTCCACTGCCCGCTGCCGTCATGTCGGCGGTGAGAGGGAGACCAGGGCAGGAGGCCTTGGGTCTTTCCTCTCCTGTGGTGGCTATGCAGTCTTCTCCTACGGCGTCAAATGGCGCTGAGGGCAGACTATCCCTTGATCCGCCTCAGGGGTCGGGACCGCCGGCGCCATCTTGCTTGGGCGCTTCACCCGCTGGCCTGGCAGCTCAGCCCGGTGAGGAGGGGGGCAGGTGGCCCCTCATATCCCTTCCCCTGTGCGCATGTCGGTACCGGCGCCGAGGTCGGGGCAGGGGGCTCCTCGTCTTCCGAGTGGTGGGGGTGAGGCGGGAGGTCCGACCCCTATCCAGGCTTCTAGGGAGGAGGTCATCGCTTTTGAAGGGGTCCTGGATCCTGTGTCTCAGGGGCGGCGGATGAGCTGTCGCCTCCAGGACCAGCCGGAGGTTGATGACATGCAGCTGAGGTGCGCCAAGTGGGCGGCCAAGCTTCGTGGTCTGGAGGTCACTATTGGTATGTCGGTTAACACCTCCAACTCTATTCTGTATTTTTCTGATGTTGAGATTATTCATAATGCAAACCATTTAGGTGTTTCACTTGGTAGTAATGATAATGAAATCTCGCATTCAGTCAATGATATCTTGTATCTTGAAGCGGATCGTGCTTTAGACATGATTCGTAATCTAGCAGCGGTTAAACCTATGAACGATTCTTAGATTGCACAGTTGGGAGTTAGGGTGTTAGATTCGCTTTGTCCATATATTACCCCCTCCCCCTGAGACAGGGGAGGAGGATGGTTCTTTAACGATTGGGGATGACAAACCTATAGAGGACCTTTCCGAGGGACTCCCTGACACCGGTTGTGAGGACCGAGTGGTGGATATACCCAAACCTAAGCGCAAGTGGCAACACAAGATCTACCTGACTTCAGTAGTGCGTAGAAGTGCTAGGAACCGGATGACCAAAAAAAATCATGATGAGTTATGAGAGGAATTTTTTGGAATAGCAGAGATCTGAGGGACTTGGCTAAAAGACGTTTTCTAGCAGAGGCTTCGATCGAATAGAGGCTGGACTTTATTGCTCTTTCAGAAACCGGAAGAGGCAATTTTGTGCCTCAATTCCTTAATACGTTGTCGGGAGGGGCCAATTTTGATTGGCATTGTCTACCTCCGAGAGGAAGATCAGGCGGCATCTTACTTGGGGTTAGATGTGAGACGCTGGAAGTCCGGAGTGTGGTCATGGGAGATTTCACTGTCAAATTTTGGGTTAGGTCTAAGATCGGCGGATTTAATTGGGCCTTGGTGGCGGTATATGGTGCCGCACAGCCAGAATTAATACCGGACTTTCTGGCGGATCTAGTCCGTATTTGCGGATCTGATCAGCTTCCAATCTTAGTAGGGGGCGACTTCAATATCATTAGAAGGAGGGATGAAAAGAACAATGACAATTTCGATGCCAGATGGTCATTTATGTTTAACACAATTATTGAAAGCTTGGATCTGAGAGAGATAGAGCTTTCGGGCAGAAAATTCACATGGGCTAATTCTTTGCCTACTCCTACTTTTGAGAAGCTTGACTGTGTCCTCGCGAGCGTTGACTGGGAACAGAAGTTTCCTATAGTCACCGTACAGGCGTTATCGCGCGGAATTTCGGACCACACCCCGTTGCTGGTTGACTCTGGTGAGGCAACACACGTGGGGAACAAGAATGTCTTTTCTTTTGAACTAGCATGGTTTGAGAGAGAAGGTTTTTTGGATCTTATAGCCAGGGAATGGGCTAAAAATTCAGGAGGCAGAACTCCAATAGAGAGATGGCAGAATAAGATTCGTCACCTGTGAAGTTTCTTACGAGGGTGGGCTAAGCATCTTAGTGGGGTGTATAAGGTCGAAAAGGAAAGGCTCCTTTCCCTTATTCATGCCTTAGATGTAAAAGCCGAGTGCACAATCCTAGATCCAACAGGATTTCATGTTAAGCTAGATGCGGAGATGAGGTTGAAAGAGCTTCTGCGAGAAGAAGAACTGAAGTGGGCATTGCGGGCGAAGGTACGCAAAGTGGTCCAGGGGATGCCAACACTCAGTTTTTTCATATGATCGCTAATGGCAAGCACACAAAGAAAAGGATCTTTTAGCTTGAGCAAGATGAAGGGACGATTGTAGGGCAGGATAATTTAAAATTATACATCACTGACTATTATAAGAAATTATTTGGGCCTCTGCAGGATAATTTCGTATCTCTAGATGAGTCGCGGAATGAGGATATCCCCCAGTTGGCTTCAGATGAGAATGATATCTTAACTGCCCCATTCTCAGAGAAAGAGGTGTTTGAAGCTATTGCTCAAATGAAGAGTAACTCTGCTCCAGGGCCGGATGGATTTCCGGCAGAGTTTTATAAGAGATGCTGGCATATTATTAAAGGGGACTTGCTTCCGATGTTCCACGACTTATTCGCTGGACAGCTTCAATTGTTTCATCTGAATTTTGGAACTATTACTTTGTTGCCTAAGAAAACAGAGGCGGTCCAAATTGAGCAGTTTAGGCCCATCTGTCTTCTGAATGTAAGTTTCAAAATCTTCATCAAGGTTGGGACTAATAGACTCACGTAGATTGCGCATTCTGTGGTGCAGCCATCCCAAACTGCTTTCATGCCGAATAGGAACATTCTTGAAGGGGTGGTGGTCCTGCATGAAATGCTCCATGAAATCCATACAAAAAAAACTAGATGGAGTGGTTTTCAAAGTGGATTTCGAAAAAGCGTACGATAAAGTCAAATGGCCATTCCTTCAACAGGCATTGAGGATGAAAGGTTTTGATCTAGCTTGGCGAGGACAGATATAATCTTTCACACAACAAGGCAGTGTTGGAATCAAAGTGAATGATGACATAGGTCATTATTTCGAACACATAAGGGCCTGAGACAAGGAGATCCAATGTCACCTATTATGTTCAACATTGTAGTTGACATGTTGACAATTCTAATAGGGAGGGCTAAGGATGCTAGACAGGTAGGTAGCTTGGTACCTCATCTAGTTGATGGAGGTGTATCTGTCCTACAGTATGCTGATGATACTATCATCTTTATGGAGCATGACTTGGCGAAGGCGCGAAACATGAAGCTGGTGTTATGCTTGTTCGAACAATTGTCTGGTTTGAAAATTAATTTTCACAAGAGTGAATTGTTCTGCTTTGGTAGAGCCAAGGAGGAACAAGAGGCATATAAGCAATTGTTCGTGTGCGAATTAGGGGCTTTACCTTTTACGTATTTAGGTATACCCATTCATCACCGTAAGCTAACAAATAGCGAATGGAAGTGCATTGAGGATCGCTTTGAGAAGAAATTGGGATGCTGAAAGGGCAAACTGATGTCATATGGAGGCCAGTTAGTTCTTATTAATTCGGTGCTCACAGAATGCCCATGTTCCTTTTGTATTTTTTCGAAGTGCCAGTGGGAGTTTGGAAAAGACTCGATTTCTATCGATCTCATTTTTTCTGGCAAAGTGATGAGTTGAAGAGAAAGTATAGAATAGCTAGATGGGACATTATTTGTCGACCAAAGGACCAAGGGGGTCTTGGTATCGAAAATCTTGAGGTAAAGAACAAATGTGTCCTCAGTAAATGGCTATATAAGCTTTCTTGAGAGACCGAGGCCACTTGGGCCTAGATTCTGCGTAATAAGTACCTTCATTCCAAGACCTTATCCCAGGTGACGGTGAGGCCGATGGATTCGCCTTTCTGGAAAGGCCTGATGCGAGTTAAATCGCTCTTCTTTAACCGGACCAAGGTGGTTATCGGTAATGGTACTTCTACAAGATTCTGGGAGGATACTTGTCTAGGGGATACGTCATTGGTGGTTCAGTATCCTTCTCTCTATAGTATTGTTCAACGAAGAGATGCGATCGTTGAGATGGTATGTCAGTCCACGCCTTTACATATTAGCTTCAGGAGAGCTTTAGCCGGTAACCGTTGGGAAGTTTGGCTCCATCTTGTGAGAAGACTGATGGAGGTTCAACTTTCTCAACATCCAGATCGGTGGTGTTGGAAGCTTACGAGGAATGGAGAATTTACGGTTAAATCCATGTACTTGGATGTTATTAATTCTAGTTATATTCCTACGTCGAAACATGTTTGGCATGTCAAAGTTCCCTTGAGAGTTAAAGTGTTCATGTGGTTTGTGCATAAACAAGTCATTTTAACAAAGGATAACTTGATTAAACACAATTGGACTGGATCCGGTCGGTGTAGCTTTTGTGATACAGATGAAACATAAAGCACCTCTTTCTCGATTGTCCTATGGCAAAAATTCTATGGCAATCAGTGACCAGAGCCTTTAATATTACTCCTCCACATAATATTAACACGTTATTTGGAACGTGGTTGGATGGGATTGAGCCCCAAACAGCGAGACACATTCGTGTAGGAGTATGTGCGTTATTATGGGTTATCTGGAATTGCAGAAATGATTTAGTCTTTAACAGAAAATCAAATACTCATTTTTTGCAGGTTATATTCCGAGCCACTGCTTTGATCCGCATGTGGTCATTACTCACTCCGACGGAGGCCAGGGAGGGTTTGGTTATTGGATCTATCCGATGGGAGATGGTTGCGCGGGATATTTTCAGCCGGTTAGGATGGCGGTCATGTAATAGGATAGGCAATTAGTTTTACTGTCTTTCTCTTGCCGGCCGGCTGTGTCATTTGTTTTTCTTTCATAGCTCCATGTGAGCAGCTTTGTTTGAGACTTTTAGACTTGTGTTGAACCTATTTGCTTGTTTAATAAAGGTGGCCATATGCATCTATCCGATGCAGAGGCCGGGATGTCTCCCTTTTCCCAAAAAAATCTAATATGATTGGTGAAAATGCATGGGAAGACCCGTGACGTGAAGAAGCGTGGTAGGAGGCCATGGCCGTCAATGATTGTCCACCAAGCGCGGCAGACGGTCCGGAACTAGGCGACGGCGCGGGGCGGGAGGCGGCGGAGGACATCACGGAGTACATCGTAGGGGAGGCACAGGCCGTTTCCGTCGGCGACGGCGTCCATCGGGGCGGGAGCCGGCGACAGAACTGAGGAAACAGATTATAGAGTCGACCAACCTAGCTAGCTCCTGGCTGGGTGTGTTTAAATAAGGCTGATTGTAATGGGGAGTATCATATACTAGTATCATCATATGATACTAGTCTATGATACTACATCCCTAATGCATAATATCATATGTTGGTATCATAGAGAATTACATTTATTGCCATGCATGACACATAGTAGCACACCATTTAATATGATACGGTATCATGATATGATACTCAAGCCTCTCTTTCTTCATTTAATTCTATGTCACTTCATCAAAATTACTTAGTTGGCATGCATGATACTACCTATGATACTCCCATTACGGGCAGCCTAATAACGTTGTACGGTTGTATCCCAATCGTTATCGTGGTCGATCGAGACCGTGTTGGACTTGGGCTCGGAGTAGGCATGCCAGGATCTGTACGCCTGACTATCGATTTTGTACCAAGCACACAGCCCCAGAAGAACACTGTCCTTTGCAACGGCATTTTTTTATCAAAAGGGATTTCCTCCGCCCCATTTTTATATAAACGGAGCAATGCAAGTCATCAAGACTGTTACAAGCAACCAGGTCTGCCAGAAGTAACAGACCAGAAAACAGAAAGATCTACATCCCTAGAAGTTTTAGATGCAGACCAGACTGAATCAAAGTTACCAAAAGGAAACCTAACGTCTTTTTTTCAAGCCATGCAAGGCTAGACATAAGTCACCATCTGAGTCGCGGCAGGAGTAGGACGAAGGGGGAGATCTCTGCTTTTCTCCATCATCACTCTGAGTGAGCCTTCAGCGTCCCACCTCCGTTCTTCTTCGCGCACGCTCTCAGGCCCACGCCTAGGCAATCCTAAGCAGCTCTCCTCTTCGCCGATCCAGAAGTTGGAGGCATCTTCTCAGCAGGACCGATTGATCGCCTCCACAGAGAATCTTTCATTGATGCAGCAATGTGCTGATCCTTGCCAATATTGCACGGGTGCTTGTCCATGGTATACCCTGAAAACACATATCGTTACGCATAGGCCAAATGCTCCAAATAGTAGCAACACATGCAATATTGACAACAGATTTCTTATTATTCACATTCCAAAAAGAGGACAATTCAGCCATGTTATTAGGGATACTGAACTCAAAAGAGTCAGCCACATCACTCCAAACCTGTCTGGCAACTACACATTCAAAGAACAGGTGGCAAACTGATTCCTCCTCATCATAGAATAAGCATTTTAAATTATCCACCACCCTTATTTTGTTCAAATTATCCCTAGTGAGAATTTTATTATTAAAAGCTAGCCACAAAAAGACTAGATACCTATGAGGTACAACAATCTTCCAAAAGTTTTTCCAGACAGGAGTAGAAACCCCACCCCAGTTAATCATGGAATAAAAGGATTTAACCGAGTAAGTCCCTGATGTTTCTAATAACCAAACAGGTTGGTCCTCCTCGTTAGACAGGGTTTTGGTAGAGATAACTCGGATCAGGTCACGTCATCTCTCCATGAAATTAGTCCCCACACATCTACTGAAAGTAAGTTTTAGGTTGAGGCCATCCCATACCACTGAAACTGAACACTGTTGCTGTTGGCAGATTTCATAAACCTCCCAAAATTGTGTTTTCAAGGAAGAACCCCCCACCCAGGTGCCATCCCAGAAGCTAATTTTGTCACCATTGCCTAAGTTCCATTTAAAAAAAGGTCTTATCCCTTCAAAATCCCAAGTAACACCCTTCAAAAAGGTGACCCCACTCTCTATTTGGACCACAAAAAATTAGGTTTGTTGGTTCGATACTTATGATCTACCAATCTAACCCAATTTTTATCACTATCCATGAAATATCTTTTAGCCCAAGAAGCCAGCAAAGCCATGTTAAATTCTCTTAAATTGGGCACCCCCAAACCACCAAAATCTTTTCTCTGTGAAATTAGGCCCCAGTTAGCAAGATGGTATTTATGGTCATCCCCCAGGTTCCCCCAGAAGAAATGAGCCATCTGTGAAGTGATAGCATTAATTGCCCATTTAGGAAATTTAATAATAGACATCAAATACATAGATATAATAGCAATACAGGCTTTGAGGAGAACCAACTTTGCTTCATAGCTAAGTAACCTCCGTTTCCAACCACAAATTCTTTTAATAATCTTGTCTATGATGTATTGAATGTCCTCCGTCCTCAGCTTGAGGTAGTGTAAAGGAACCCCAAGATATTTAAGGGGGAAATCCCCCAACTTACAGTGGAAAATTTGGGATAAAATTTTAGCATCGTCTTCATTAATATTAATTGGAACCACCTCACACTTGTCATAATTAATTTTCAACCCATAAAGGTTTTCAAAACAAGCTAGTAGCCATTTTAAGTTTCTAACATACTCAGGTTTAGGATTAAGGAAAAGGATTGTATCATCAGCATACTGTAAACATATCAGCCCCTGTGGGATGATATGAGGAACAATCCCAGCAATTATGTTATTGTTGACAGCCTTAACCAGCATACGAGAGAACACATCGGCTACCAAGTTGAAAAGCATCGGGGAGCTTGGGTCTCCTTGTCTGAGCCCTTTTCCCCCTACAAAGTAAGGGCCTAGGACATCATTAATCTTGACACTTAAAGAGCTTTGTTGCAAAATGTAGAGTTTCCGCCGAATCCACTGAGCTCCAAAGCCCCTAGAGGTTAACATTTCTACTAGGAAATCCCAGTTCACATGAACGTAGGCTTTTTCATAATCCAACTTAAGCACAATTCCAGGGTCTCTTGACTTGTGAACTTCATGTATGGCCTCATGGGAAGTAACCACACTCTCAAGGATAAACCTTCCTCTCACAAAAGCAGACTGACAAGGCGACAGAAGCCTATGGCCCACAGGGGCAACCCTATTTGTCATAGCTTTACTAAAGATTTTCACGGAACAGTTACTTAAACAAATGGGCCTGAATTTCCTCATCTCTTTGGCATCTGGTTCTTTAGGAATAAGAGTAACAATAGAGTAATTTAGTCTTTGGATATCTAAAACCCCATTTTCAAAATCCTTCACCAGAGCCATAAAATCCTTTTTGATAACCTCCCAAAAGTGTTGATAGAACAGAAATGAGAGGCCATCAGGACCAGGGGCCCCATTAGCATAGGAGCTCATAATAGCTTCCTTAATTTCCTCTTCTGAAAATGGCCTCTCAAGCATGGCGTTTTCTGTATCTGTCACAAGCTCTTCCTCAGACCAAAAATGATCATCTAAATGAACATTGGGTCTGGGTTCATATCCAAAGAGGTTTTTATAAAAGTTGGTAGCAACTTCCAACATGTCTTTAGTGGAGTATACAGGTCCATCTGGACCTTCCAAAATAGATAGCTGGTTTTTCCTCCTCTTTTGGTTGGCAACAACATGAAAATATGTTGTGTTCCTATCTCCCTCTTTGATCTTCCTATCTCTAGATCTCTGCCACATGGCAGTTTCCTCTTTTTTCCAAATTTCCTCCATCTCTCCCCTAATTTGTTTCATCCTGAGGATATCCCTAGCATCAGTTCTATTTTGCTCAAAAAAGACATTCAAGATATCAAACTCCTGAAGTAAATCCTTCTTTTTTTCTTCATAGGAGCTTCCAGGTTAATACTCCAACCTTTAACAAGTTCCCTAAATAGTTTTGTTTTAAATTGCCAGGTCCCAATAGCTGCTGTAAATGGTGAAGGTGTGGCCCAAATTTTCTCTGCTAAGGCTTGAAAACCTGGTTGCTCAAGCCACCACTTCTCAAATTTGAAAGGTCTGGCTGGGTTACACATACTTACACCAGAATCCAGTAAAATAGGGGCATGATCACTCCCCACCCTAGGCAGGGCACACAATGTGGTGAGTGGGAAGTGACAATACCAATTAGTGGAAGAGAAAACTCTGTCAATAGTTACAAGAATGCGGTTGTCCTGATTGTTACTCCAGGTAAAAACCCTGTTTGACAGCTTATATTCCATTAGACCCCACTTATTTATCCAATCATTGAACAAGAATGCCTAGGAAGTATTAATATTGCCAGAGGTTTTGTCCTTAGCCTCCCTGATCAGGTTAAAGTCCCCCCAAACAGAACAGGATAGCATAACCCATCCATGCATATGCTGTCCCATAAACCACAATCAGATACCAGCAAAATCAATCAGATTTATTTTTTAAGGACAAAATAATACAACATTTCTTAATACTAACATCCAGGACCTCAAAGCAAGTGATGTTAGTACCCACAAGGATACCTCCAGTAGAGCCTACTGCAGGCAGCATATTCCACTCATAAGCAGTGGAGCCAGCTAAGATATTGAGGAATGAGTCAGATAGGCTTTCCCTCTTAATTTCTTGAAAACCTAAAAAATCAGGCTTATACTTGTGAACTAGGTCAGACAGGCACTGTAATTCCCCCTTTTGGCCTAAACCTCTAATGTTCCAAAAGATCCCAATCATGGAATTTTAAAGGGATGTATTAGACTAAAAAGTCCGCCTCTCACAGCATCCCCTGAGTCACCCACAACACCAGCAGTGCCCCCTGGCGTGTTTGTGCATGGAATGCCTTTTTTGGAGTACAAACTCCAGTATAAACATTAATCTCAGAGTCTAAATTGTCATGTAGAGAAATTTCAGGGTTCTGAGAAGCAAACATAAGGCATTTTTCAGTCTCACTTCTAATGATATCACTAATAATATGGTTTTTTCCATGTCATTATCACCAATCTTAATATTAACTGCAGAAGCATAGGCCTCTAAAATAGATGTTGTTTCAGTGGTGAAAGACTTACTTTTAAAAGTAGGGGGAATTTCCAGGTTTTTCATCCTTTTGTAAGCAGCAGCTTTCTCCATGATGTTTTGCCTGCTGTGAACCCTAGCACTTTGTCTTGGCCACAGTTGGACCCCACTTATTCTTGGTTGTTGGATTTTCCAGAGCCAACTTCTCCATGAGCTACAGCATCTTCAGACCATTGGCCACCGGGCCTCCAAATGTGCCCATCTCTTCTTCTGATTCAGCAGCATCACTGGCAGTATCAGATGCAGAATCTTCCAATTCTTCTAGCAGACCAGAGCAGTAGGCTTTTGGGGCATACATGGGGGAAGTGGTAGTAACAGCTCCACCTGAAGGCGCTACAGACGAACTGACAACATTGTTGTAGTTGTTGGGAGTGCCAAGGGTCTTGATCGCCTCAGAGAAAGGTATGGGAGAGCACATGCTCTGAGATTTGTTTTCTTCCTTAGGTTTCTTGTCATCTTTCACAGGAGAGACACATGCCTCTAGCAGAGCAGCAGGATGGAAGGTAGCACCATCATTATTTGCCTTTTTCCCAACTGGGGTTTTTGAAGCCCTGTTAGCCAGATCCAGGTCATCAATGGGCTCCTCTCCATCATCCAGGATGTCCTTGTCTAGCTCTTCATCATCATTTGCTTTGTTGTCATCGTCCACAGAGATGTCAGTAGGCCCATTGTCATCATTAGGATCATCAACCCCTATCTGATCAAAACCTTCCACTATAAATGACAAGATATACAGTTTTTTCCTCATCTCCATGATCCGTTCAAATGGGATTTTAGCTGGGTCCCTGCATGCAATCTTGACTCTCACCTTCTCATAGAAACTCTTCATTAAGCCATTCCAATCCACATCAACTAAGATCCCAAAGCAAGATGCAATCTGTGATAGAACCTTCCACGTGCACCATTTAGATGAGAGCCCCTCAATAATCACCCAAGCTTCAGTAAGTTCGTTGAATGGGTCGATTGCACCGGTCCACTTCTCAACAGACACAGAAACTCCATCGATAGGCAAATCAAAGGCAGGAAACTCAATCAACTCATCCACCTCTTTCCAGGGTGGGAATCTGACCAGGAATTTTTTTTCTCTGACAATGGCCTGATGTGCCATGTCCATTGCTTGTTTTTGCAAAATATACCAAACAAGTTCTTGACCAGATCATACTTGTTGATTTGCCCTCTCATAACCCAAACTTCACCACAGTTCCTGAAATTGAGCCAATTCGCTTCACGACCCACAGGAGCGTCGATGTGATAGAATCCCAGACCCAAAGCAGAGCTGCCGAAGAATGTGGCAACTGCGTGAGGTTGTGACCAGGCTGCACAATTATTGACATTGTGCCCCTCCAGGCCACAGATGAAGCAGATCTTCTTCTGGATGCAATTGCCGGCGTAGTGACTAGGACCTCCACAGGTAAAGCACACCATGTCCTTATATCGCTCGTCGAAGATCTGCACTGGTGAGGTGGAAGGTATTGGTGGTGGAGGTGCTGTCACCACCGCCTGTGTATAGGGGGGCAGCCCCTTTGCCAGGCGCGGTAGCAGCACGCCCCCCCCCCCGGGGGCAGCTTGACGATGACCCGGGTTCTTCAGTGGAGCCGGAGCACGTTGTTTCAGCCGCGAATTCGGTGCATTCTTGTCCGCCATGACCGCCTGAGCAAAGGATTTAGATCCACTCCCAATCCCCTCTATGATGATCTTAAGCTGCGTCGGGGGAGGATCAAACGGGCGGAGATGCTTGATGGGGAATAGATCAGATGGAGAGAAACATCCGGAGCGAGCAAGATCTTTCCAGAGCCATCCTAGAGTGGTGGTGGGTTTGTTGGGTGGGAGAGGGCGAGGCTGGTGACGGCGGGAGGAAGGAATGGACCAAAGCTGTCCAAAAACCCTAGAGATGGTCTCATCTGCGTCGTCGTGAACAGAAGACGTATTCGCCAAAGTCGTTTTCACCCCCCCCCCCCACACACACACCTGATTGGTGGGAGCGACGTGGCAACGGGGCCCACGTCAATCCGACTGGGTGATCTCTGTCGCACCACAGGGGAACAATCCCCCATCTCCGGCGACCAGGACCTCGCCGACGACGACAAATCTCGATTCGTCGAGCACAAGCTCTGTTTAATCCCCATCGAATCTAACCCTATCGTCGACTGCGAGATCGTGAGACATACCTTTTCCTTTGGGATACAAATCCCCTCCCGTGACCTTGGATGAGCGACCAGTGGAACCTCGCCGCGGCCTCCGAACCACGGCGGCTCGCCCAGATCACGAATTCGGCCGGCGGGGAGGACGGAAACGGGGGCATCCTCGCCCTCTCCTCCAGCGTGGCCTCCTCGTAGATTTGTCGCACCAGCTTCCTTTGCTCCACATCTGCCCTCCTTCGATGAATCTCGGCGACCTTCGCGGCCGCAGATAACGCCACCGGATCGGTCCTCGCCGCCGCCGCCTGTTTGGCCGCCTTCCACTCCTGCATGCACCGGATCCACTCGAAGGTGGCGTTCCGGATCCTGGTCGCATGCTCCGCCCACCCCCTGGCCCTGGTCGCCATGAGCACCGCCTGTGAGATTGGGCAAATCAGTCGCAGGATCTCGCGCGTGGTCGGCGCAGGCTGCTGGGGTGGGGGAGGCGTGGGCGCAGGCAGCGCTAGCACCCCTCTCCGGCGTGGAGGCATGCCGCGGGGTTCGATCTGATGTGGTGGCTATGGCGGGGGGAAGGTGCGGCGTCGCGAGAGCGAGAGGCATGCCCGGTGCGTGAGAATATTAGTCTCTTTATACCCTCCGTCCCAAAAATTTTGTCTTAGATTTGTCTAAATACAGATGTATCAAATCACATTTTAGTATTAGATACATCCGTATCTAGACTAATTTAAGACAAGAATTTTAAGACGGATAGAGTATTTATTATATTAGACCAAATTTTAATCATAAATTCTACTCCCTCCGTTCCAAATTACTCGTCGCAGAAATGGATGTATCTAGAATTAAAATACATCTAGATACATCCATACTACAAGAAGTAATTCGAAACGAAGGGAGTAATATAATATAAATTATATGTCAAAATATACTACCGTTGGAAACTTCGTCCGGATACGTCCAGAACCTTGGCTAGCAAACCTTCGTCCGGATACTCAAGTTTCCAAGTTTCCAAGCTATAGCTATATTTTTCTTAGATGAACAAAAAAAAATCATGTGTTATATACAAGAAACCTAGACAAATTGCAGCCATGAGGGTTTCGTTGTCATCTGACCGTTTTTTCATGTATTGTAGGGGCTCGGGTAGCCATGGCTAGAACTGAATTATAAATTGTTTGAGTAATAATTATGCAAACGAGCTTGTAATGTAACGATCCGTGGCTCTGTTACATGGTGCGGCAAGATTATTGATGTATTTTCCAATCATGACTACTTGTACCGTACGATAATCTCCAACCAGCGCTCAACCCCATCCACTAGGGGGTGCCGCCGTCCGGGAGGCGCACGTGACGTAACGTGCCGTCTTTCCCTGCGTGATACGGTACAGGCTGGTTACGGCGTCTCTGTTCGGTTCCAAATGGCACGGCGCTATGCGGTTGCCTGATGGGCCCAACCCGGTTTAATTGTACCTAATATACGGGATGCATACCTGACCAATACACCTCCTGCTCTTATCCCGAAAGAAACGAGCAAACACAGATACCGGGAGCATGCGAGGACGAGCACTCCAATGAATTTTCGCGCATAGTGATCGATATAGTATTGATTTGAACTCCCAACTTACAATGACATGTCTTTTACTCAAAACCTCTCCCCTAACATTGTAGTCTATATGAAAATAAATGCCACGAGGGTCAAATCGATTACAATAGAACAATTTCAAGGGTTCCAATACGGTGTACAAGGCCGACGATGATTAGTGCAAATCAATCACGTCCCGTATGATTTACGATGTACTCTCCGGGTCAGTGGATCCATCACCATGTCCGGCGGGAGGATGAAGGACGGCCCATCGTCCCAGCGTCGGACATGACGATCCTTGAAGGACCCTGGGAAGTAGTTGGAGGTGTAGAAGGGGTGTAGGAGGTGGTGGTCGTCGACGATGGCGCGCCACGCGCGGCAGGTCTCCTGGCACTGGGCGAGGGTCCGGGGCGACAGGCGGCGGAGGACGTCGACGAGCAGGTTGTAGGGGAGGCACATGCCGTTTCCGCTGGCTTTGGGGTCCATCGTGGGCGCTGGCTTCCTTTCTTCGCCGGCGGCCGTCGCACCGGAGACACGAACCTCGGGCAGATTTGAAGAGACTTGTCGTTAATTAGCAATCTGGAGTCGACCGATCGACGTAAGCAAAGATCCTGGCTGGAAAATCGATCTATATATGAACTAGCAATGTATATAACCGTCAAAAGAATACTAGCAGCCAATATATGTAATAGGACGGCATGGTTTCTGTCCGTATCGAGATCAACAACTCGATCGAGGCGTAGTTGGACTCAGACTCGGAGTAGGCATGCAGGATTCCTATATCCTATACTTGTAAAATAGGCGATGATTTTATAACCTAAAAAAATAGGCGATGATTTTTTTCTTCTTTTTTATGAGTTATATACTCTCTCCGTTGTACTAACTCCGGTACTTGTAAAATAGGCGAGGCTTTTCTTTTTCTTTTTTGATGAGATACACACACACACACACACAGCTTGACGTGCACACAAGGGAAGCATTATCTAGACGTCCTGTGAAATACTTGCACACGGACGTAAACTACACAACAACTTTTTTTCTGGCACTGTTGATCTCGCCTATATACGTGTTTGCATAATAAACCATCGACACCGAAAAACATTTAGAAGTCATGGCCATAGAGTCAGATCTCAGTAAAGTTGTTGTTCCGGACAAGAAAGAAGATGTCATGCTTAACGTCTCTGAAGATGGACGTGCTGGAGGTATGGAGGAACAACTGTGTCCAGGTGAAATAACTTCAACAAAAGTATTGCATGTACGATATTTTTATTGTCCGATGTTAGTAACGCATTAGGTTTGTCACCATTTATAGACGTCTGATCTACATCATTGTATTTTTATTGTCCGATGTTAGTAACTCATTAGGATGATTAATGTGCCAGTGTGATATGTTTTCTCACTATTTATAGACGTTTGGTCTACATTGTCGTACTGAAGTTAGACAAAAAATATCAGCTGTATATCAATGCTCTTACTTCAATATCATTTTCCTATTTTTCTAAATTGGATCTAGGAATAACATGACACTATATAAACACATATATTCTCATGCTAATGTCCAGCGTACTTAATGTAACTTATAAGTAGGAGTAGCTCATATGTTCTATTTATGATGCAAAATCTAATCTGTTTTTTTTTAATGAATAACATATTTATATAATATAAAAAAGTCTCATGCAAACAAGCAATTGGGGTCGCGATCTCCGGTCATGGATGCCAGGGAACAAAGAAGGAGAAAAGACAGAGAGCGGTATGCAAGGATGACCAATGAAGACAAACAGGGAAAACTAAAAAAGCGTCGTGAAGCCTATCAGCAAAGCAAAAAAAAAAAGATTCAACCCGTGCACACAGGGGAGGAAGAAATATGCAAATATGGAGCCAACACAAAAGGTAAAAAAAATGTGCACGAGAAAGACAGAAATATGCAAATATGCAGCCAGAACAAAAGAAAGCTAGGATAAAGCAAATTGCAGCTAACCGTGAGTTGAAGCGCAACACACCATGCAAAGGTTCAATTGCGATGGTTAACCCTGCATATATCGCAACAGAAGAGGAAGTCAGTAAATCTATACGACACAGACTTCATGGTTAGCACATACACAACATGAGCATATATGCATGGACAACCAGCGAAGTATACAACATTTTTACTATCTCATGTCAGTAACTCAATACAGGTGCTACGTGTACAACATTTTTATTGTGAGTATGATGGTTAATGTCCTGGTATCATATGATTTGTCAATAGGCATCGGCGGCCCAATCTACATTGTCATAGTAAAGTCGGCAATGCTCTCACTTTAAATAATATATGAAAATCCTTTGAATTAGTAATTAAACTCTCAAAAAAATTACTTCAAAGTCAAGAAAATAGGCATTCAGCTGAAGTCCTACATGCACCCCTTCCTCTCCAACAGCAACCCTCCTTCCACCATTTGTTTCTCCCACTCAAAAACTCTTCCATGCACAACTCATCTTCGACCCTAGGGCACTGAGGAGTTGAAGGAGGCACCGCCGGACGAAATGAGTACCGTTCTTTACATCTTTGCCCGATGGTTCGGACAACGAAAATTCTAAATGCTCTAATTGAACTGAAGATTGTTCTTCGACTAAATTATCCATGTTTTAAATAAATTAATTAAATTAACCCGTGACAACGCACGGACATGTTTGCTAGTACTTGTAAAAAGACCGTACTTATGATGAAAATTTCAATGTGTGCAAAATCAAACATCCCTCCCCCCTCCCAAAAAAATGGCCAGAGCATCTTCAGTCGCTGTAACACCGACGATGCGGCTATATCTCCCACGTGTCGGAGCATGACTTAGAGGCATAACCACATAGTAGGCCTGTCGCAAGAGGGGTAGTCTGTACACATCCCATGTACTGAATAAGAAATGGATAAAGAGTTGGCTTACAATCGCCACTTCACACAATACATAAATATATCATACATCATCCAGAATACAATCAAGGTACGACTACGGAACCAAATAAAGAAAGACAACCCCAAATGCTAGATACTCGATCGACCCAACTGGGCTCCTCTACTGATCATCCGAAAAAGACACATAGTAACGGCCCGAATCCTCGTCGAACTCCCACTTGAGTTCGGTAGCGGCCCCTGCACTGGCATCATCGGCACCTGCATCTGTTTTGGAAGTATCTGTGAGTCACGGGGACTCAGCAATCTCACACCCTCGTGATCAAGACTATTTAAGCTTAAAGGTAGGAAAGGGTAGTGAGGTGGATCTGCAGCAAGCACTAGCATATATGGTGGTTAACTTACGCAAAAGAGAGCGAGAAGAGAAGCAAAGCACGGTCGAGAAGCTAATAATGATTAAGAAGTCATCCTGAGGCTACTTACGTTCAAGCATAACACGAGACCGTGTTCTCTTCCCGGACTCCACCGAAAACAGACCATCACGGCTACACACGCGGTTGATTCATTTTAATTAAACTAATTTCAAGTTCTCTACAACCGGACATTAACAAATTTCCATCCGCCCATAACCGTGGGCGCGGCTTTCAAAAGTTTAAAACCCTACAGGGGTGTCCCAACTTAGCCCATCACAAGCTCTCACGGTCAACTAAGGATATTCCTTCTCCCGAGAAGACCCGATTAGTCTCGGAATCCCGGTTACAAGACATTTCAACAATGGTAAAACAAGACCAGCAAGACTGCCCGATGCACCGACATCCTGATAGGAGCTGCACATATCTCGTTCTCAGGGCAACACCGGATGAACACTACGTACAGCTAAAATCAGCCCTCAAGTTTCCCCGAGGTGGCGCCGCAAGTGGATCTGGTTCAGACCAACACTTAGACAAGCACTGGCCCGGGGGGGGTTAAAATAAAGATGACCCTTGAGTCTGCAGAACTCAAGGGAAGGTGATAGGTTGTTAGGCAAATGTAAAACAAGCGAAATTGTCAAGGGGTTCCCATAACACCCAACCGCGTAAGGAACACAAAAACAAGGAACATAACACCGGTATGACGGAAACTAGGGCGGCAAGAGTGAAACAAAACACCAGGCATAAGGCCAAGCCTTCCACCCTTTACCAAGTATATAGATGCATTAAAGTAAATAAGATATAATAATGATATCTCAACAATATCCATGTTCCAACATGGAACAAACTTCATCTTCACCTGCAACTAGCAACGCTATAAGAGGGGCTGAGCAAAGCGGTAACATAGCCAAACAACGGTTTGCTATGAAAGGTGGGTTAGAGGCTTGACATGGCAATATGGGAGGCATAATAATCAAGTGGTAGGTATCGCGGCATAGCAAAAGAGCGAACAACTAGCAAGCAAAGATAGAAGTGATTTCGAGGGTATGGTCATCTTGCCTGCAAAGTTCTCCGAGTTGACGAAAGCTTGATCCTCGTAAGCGTACTCAACGGGTTCCTAGATCACGCACTTGTCTCCCGGATTTACCCAAATCAAGAACACAAGTAAAGGAAACAACAACTAACCACGGTGCAATGCGCAAGCAACATGATGCAAAACATTGCAAGATATGCGGGATGTGATATGCAATGCATATGCGTTCTTTGGAAAGGAAATATTGAACCAGGAATCAACTTGGCAAACCAAGTGTGCCACTGGAAAGATGAGATGATTTCGGTCGAAATTGATATAAAGATCACCGGAATCGGATGCACGGTTTGCAAATGGCAAGCAAAATAAGAATGGCACAATTCTGCGATTAACAGCATGATGTCATCTAGAAAACAACAAGAAACTAAGCTATTGCACTCCAACATAGCAACAAAGCAGAAGGCAGTGATCTACTCAAGATGCTTGATAAAAGATGAACACTGAGCTACGGCTAAATCACAAAAGAGCATGTTCAAACAAGCATAGCAAAAGTGCAAAAGATATCAGCTTCATAGACTTAGTGAAAATACTAACATGCCAGGAATTATCATCAGGAAGCAATGTTTAGAGGAAGCAAACAACATGCTACAGGAACATATCATAGCAATACAAGGCATGGCATGAATCTACTCAAAGCATAAAACAGAAGTCCCTTACTGACCATAAGCCAAAAAGGCACAAAAGATATGATGGCACCCATATTAACATAGCAAGTTTCGTTAACAGAATCAGACTTAGCAGAAAACTGGGCATGGCATAAACAGAGTTATGAAGGCATCTTTGCGAGCTCGATTCACTCCTCACAAAGCCTTGCATGACAAACTAAGAATACTACCAGCAAGAAGACTTGAACATAAGGCTAACCATGACAATAACAAGTTTATAGCATGCATGGATCAACTACAACAACCATGGCAAAATTGATTAACATGTAAATAATCTGCCAGAAACATTTTATAGCAAAAGTAGAGCAAGATTAACACCTGCTAGGGCACTCCATAATTGCAAACGGGGGCATGGATGGATAGAGCATAACCATATGTCCAAATCATCCTTACTGAAGCAACTCAAATAAAGCATGTATCTCACTGTAGCAACATGGTTACATGGCATAAAAATAACAGCAGGAAAATGAGAGTGAAATCCTAAGATCCTGAAATCAGCAATATCACGAAGGCTACTTTGCATGCTTGTGCTAGTCACCACAAAGATCACAAAAATATATGGAATATACCCCTGTAAAGATGGCATGACATAGATCAAAATACATGTACGACTCATGCCCATATGCAGCACACAACAAATGTGAAAAAAATGACAAAAGCTCATAATCTGCTAAGTAACAGCACCTAACAATTTATAGCACTCTTGCATCAACGATTTGCGCATCAAGATGGACTCAAACAAGCATGGCACAATGGAACAAAATTAAGAGAAAATGATGATAAACATTTTGATATATTTCATGCACAAAACGGAGCAGTACACATGAAGTTATGGCATGATGAACAGGGGCTAAAAATATAGCAGAAAAAATGACTTAGTGAGAAAACGGGGTCAACCCTTTTGGATCTAGGGTTTGCACGCTCTGCGAGGATCGCCGGAGATGTCGCCGGATCTGCGGGAGCTTGCCGGAGGAAGGAGCCGGCGAGGTCGTGGCGTTCGCCGGAGGAAGGAGCTCGGGCGGTGGAGGAGCCGAGGGACGGCGCGGTGCGGCTGGAACGACGCGGGGGCCCGCGGCGGCCGGAGGTGGCGGCCTGCGACGCTGGCAAGGGCGCGGCGAGGTCGCGCGGAGGACGGGCACGGGCGTCGGCGTACGGGAGGAGGCGGAGGCCGGAGGCAACGGCGCGGGGCCCGGCGAGGCCCGGTTCGGCCTGGGGCGGGCCGGATCTGGGCCCCGGGCGACGGCAGCGATGTGGGCGCGGGTGCGCCACATGGCGGCGCGGGGTTGGCTGCGAGCGGCGGCGCGGACACGTCCGGCCGTCTCGGACGCGTCCGGTGGCGGCGGGGAAGGTTAGGGTAGGGTTTGGACCCGGAATTCCAAAGGAAGAGACATATTTATACCTAGAAGGAGGTGGGAGCATTCAAATGAGGTGTAGTTTTCGACCACGCGGAGGACATGTGAGTGGTTTAGAAGGGTTATTGAGCCATTTTGGAGGGGTGTTGGCCTGCAACACACACGAGGCCTTTGTGGTTCTCCGGTTAACCGTTGGAGTATCAAACGGACTCCAAATGGCACGAAACTTGATAGGCGGTCTACCGGTGGTGTACCAAGGCCACTTGGTAAATCTCGGTTCATTCCGAGAAAGTTTAACACCCGCTCACGAAAAGAGACAAAAGGGGGCGCCGGAGGACGTGGGAGTGTCGGAATGCAAAACGAACAACGGGGAAAAAGCTCGGATGCATGATACAAACACGTATGCAAATGCGATGCACATGATGACATGGTATGATATGCATGACATGAACAAAATGCAAAACAAAGACAAGAACCCAACCACGAATCTCATAACTTAAAGCCGGAAATGGCAGAGTCGAAGTTACAATTACGGCAAATTACATCCAGGGTGTTACAGTCGCGCCCCAGCAAGTCCCCCAAGGCCTTTTGTTGTCGCCGGCGCCGAAAAATCGGCCCCAGTCGCACCCCCAAAACCCCACATTTCGCCGGCTCAGGACGATTTCGGTGCTAGCGGACCCAGACTAAACCCAACGAGCTGGAGGCGCCTGGGGGCATCGGAGGAGACAATTTTTGGTGCGAAATGAGATGGGCCCGCCGAGTCAGCGACTCGCCGCCTTCGTCGTTGTAACACCCCCAATGTCATGCTACAGTAATCCCATGTTAATGGTGCCATGTCATCATGTTACTGTTGCTAATCTTCACTTGATCCAAATCACAATCCAAATTCAAATTTAAAATAATAGTCCAAAATTCAAATTTCTCAAACATGCAAAATAAAATGTTCAAATTGTGCCAAATATTCCATAACTAATTATGGTGGTGACCCAACACTTCTGTAAGGTATTTAAATGGCCTTTTGTGAATAAAATAGTGGCTTAAACAATTATGTAAATGCCTTTTATAATTTCGAAATAAGAAAATAATTTATTAGAGTACGAAGCTTTTTATGGCAGAGCTATAAATAGTAATACTAGTTTAGAAACTAGTTTTGCATTATACTTAAACTAAGTTAATGGTGAAAATAAATAAAACAAAATAAAACAGCACACAAAAAAGAAATAAAGAGTTAAAAGGAAAACCCCAGGCTAACTGGGCCATCTGGCCCCTAACCCCATGGGCTGGCCACAACCGGCCCACCATGTCCTTGCACCCACCTCCCTGTTCTCCTTGCGCGATCGCTACAGGGGCGCGTCCCCGTCCGACCAGCTCGTCGGAACCGCCTCGAGGGGATAAGGGCGCCGTCCCCTCGACGCCTCAAGCCCTCCCCTCCACTCACCCTCGTCACTTGTGCCCCCTCGCTCTCTCTCTCACCCACGCACTCGTCCCCTCCTCCAGATCAATCGCCGAGCGCGGTCGTTGCCGCTCGCCTCACTCTGCCATGGCCACCGGGCACCTCTCGCCTCGCCGTTGCATCCACGAAGACCATCGTTGTCCACATGCACTGGAGCCACCCTGAGCCAAGGAAGGACGTCCAGGAGCTTCTGCGTCTCGTCTTCGTCCACTATGCGCGCGGATTCGAGTTGGAGCGCCACCGAGCCATCGATTCACCCGTCTTCCTCCTCGGGCCGACGCACGTCGTTACCATCTCCGGCCGTCCCTACTGCTACTAAGCCGCCACTGGGCCCCCGTGTGCCTCCCCGGTGAGATCCTGATCCTCCATTTCCCTCCTCTAGCTCGCGCACGCCCGGCCCCCTAGCTAGCCTCCCCGCGTTGCCAAGCCCGACCGCCTCCGACGCCGTTGCACGTCGCTATTGCTGCCACTCCGGCCGTTCCCTGCCCGACCGCTCGCATCTCGCCGGCGCCCACGCGCTGCTGCGCACCCCTGCCGCAGCCCCGTGCGCCCCGCCGCGCTCCTGTCCCTGCTGCGCTGCCGGTCGTCCCGTCCTGCCGCTGCTGCTGGTGCCTACCCGTTGTCCGTGCCCGCCTTCTCCTGCTGCCACCGCCTGCTGCAGCTCCGCGCTGGCCAGCGCTCCGCCGCCCACACCTTCTCCTTGCACCGTCCGCCTTCGCTCGTAGCCGCATCAGGCCCGCTCGCCCCGCTCGACGCTCGTCACTCGTCTCGGCGCCGCCTACAGCTACTGCTGCATCACACCACGCTCGTACTGCTACTCCCCGGCGCCCAGCCGCATCCGCGCCGCGCGTGCCCGTCCTAGCCGCGCAGCCCGCCCCGCCTCCGCTAGCTCCGATCGTCGTTGCCGCCGCGCCTCCCGCCAGCCCGCACGCGTACTACTACCGCGCGCTCGACCTGCACTACGCCGCTGCCCCGCTTCTGCCCCGCGCCGTGCCTCGCCACACCCCCGCCGCCACGCCTGCTCCGGCCGAATGTGGCCGTCGGCCGCGCCGTGCCGATGCCCCCTGCTGGCCTCGTCGAGGCAACGGCCTCGCCCGGGCATGGCGCCCATGCCCGATAGCGCCGTGCCCACTAAGCCCTCGGGCCACTGGCATATGGGCCCCACTGCCCTGTTAAAAAAAGTTTTAAAAAAAGTTATATTAAAATAATAGTAACTAATAATTAATTATATTAATATTGTTTAATTAGGCTAATTACCTAGTTTAACTAATTGAGACTACTAGTTAGTAGAAGTCTCAATGACAGGGTGGCCCCACGCCCTGACTGGTCAATAGGGACCCCCTGGTCCACCTGTCAGCCACTGGGTACACTTTGGTGTACACTATGCTGGGTGCATCTAGCTTTTTAGCTTTTAATTTCGAATTATAAATAATTTCAGAATATTGCAAAAACTTTGAAAAATCATAGAAAATTAACCGTAGCTCGGATCGAAAAAACTTTATATATGAATGTTGCTCGGAACGACGAGACGAATCCGAATACGCGGTACGTTTACTTGTCAGATGCCTCTAACTATCTGAACATGGAACATTCCCCCTCCGGTCATCTGTCTAACATAGGTCCGGAACTAGGAAAACATTCCCGGTTGACTTCCCCTTTCACCGGTATCGTGTAGCACCGCGTTAGAACATGTCTAGCACTGCCTGTTGTCCTGTTATGCACTTGCTTGCTATGTATTTACTGTTTCTCCCCCCTCTTCTCTTCGGTAGACCCCGTGACGATGCAGATGCCCCTATGACCGATGACCCCTCCTTCTCGTCTAAGCGACCAGGCAAGCAAACCCCCTTGAGCATTTCGATATCGCCCATTTCTTTCCCTCTCATGCTTGCATTAGAACTGCTACTGCTTTATGTATGATCCTACTCTGATGCATAGCCTGTTTTTGTTACCTGCTTTCATACCTTACTTGCTTATCCTAAACTGCTTAGTATAGGTTGGTTAGTGATCCATCAGTGACCCCCACCTTGTCCCAGTTGCCCCGCTTTATGTTCGATGACTCGATCACGTGATCGATGTCCAGGCCCCGACACCGCACATCACCCCCCTAGTTGTATGACTCTACAGAGTTACCATTCAGTGCCGAGGGTGGAACCTCTTACATCAGTCCTGATGAGATCTCTATAGTGTAGTGATGTCTACTACACAACCTTCTTCTTGTAGATGTTGTTGGGCCTCCAAGTGCAGAGGTTTGTAGGACAGTAGCAAATTTCCCTCAAGGGGATGACCTAAGGTTTATCAATCCGTAGGAGGCGTAGGATGAAGATGGTCTATCTCAAGCAACCCTGCAACCAAATAACAAAGAGCCTCTTGTGTCCCCAACACACCCAATACAATGGTAAATTGTATAGGTGCACTAGTTCGGCGAAGAGATGGTGATACAAGTGGTATATGGATAAAAACATCAAGGTAACGAATGATAAAAGTGAGCGTAAACGGTATTGCAATGCTTTGAAACAAGGCCTAGGGTTCATACTTTCACTAGTGCAAGTCCTCTCAACAATAATAACATAATTGGATCACCTAACTATCCCTCAACATGCAACAAAGAGTCACTCCAAAGTCACTAATAGCGGAGAACAAACGAAGAGATTATGGTAGGGTACGAAACCACCTCAAAGTTATTGTTTCCAATCAATCCATTGGGCTATTCCTATAAGTGTCACAAACAGCCCTAGAGTTCATACTAGAATAACACCTTAAGACACAAATCAACCAAAACCCTAATGTCACCTAGATACTCCAACGTCACCTCAAGTATCCGTGGGTATGATTATACGATATGCATCACACAATCTCAGATTCATCTATTCAACCAACATATAGAACCTCAAAGAGTGCCCTAAAGTTTCTACCAGAGAATCACGACGAAAACGTGTGCCAGCCCCTATGCATAGGTTCATGGGCGGAACCAGCAAGTTGATCACCAAAACATACATCAAGTGAATCACGTGGTATCCCATTGTCACCACAGATACGCACGGCAAGACATACATCAAGTGTTCTCAAATCTTTAAAGACTCAATCCGATAAGATAACTTCAAAGGGGAAACTCAATCCATTACAAGAGAGTAGAGGGGGAAAACATCATAGGATCCAACTATAATAGCAAAGCTCGCGATACATCAAGATCGTATCACCTCAAGAACACGAGAGAGAGAGAGAGAGAGAGAGAGAGAGAGAGAGAGAGAGAGAGAGAGAGATCAAACACATAGCTACTGGTACATACCCTCAGCCCCGAGGGAGAACTACTCCCTTCTCGTCATGCAGAGCACCAGGATGATGAAGATGGCCACCGGAGAGGGATTCCCCCTCCGGCAGGGTGCCGAAACGGGTCTAGATTGGCTTTCGGTGGCTATGGAGGCTTCTGGCGGCGGAACTCCTGATCTATTGTGCTCCCGGATGTTTTTAGGGTATATGGAGATATATAGGCGAAAGAAGTATGTCAGGGGAGCCACGAGGGGCCCATGAGGGTGGAGGGCGCGCCCAAGGGGGTGGGCGCGCCCCCCTGCCTCGTGGCCTCCTCGTTGATTCCCTTACGTGGACTCCAAGTCTCCCGGATTGCTTTCCTTCCAAAAATAAGTTTCGTGAAGTTTCAGGTCAATTGGACTTCGTTTGATTTTCCTTTTCTGTGATACTCTAAAACAAGAAAAAAAAACAGAAACTGGCACTGGGCTCTAGGTTAATAGGTTAGTCCCAAAAATAATATAAAAGTGTATAATAAAGCCCATAAACATCCAAAGTTGATAATATAATAGCATGGAACAATCAAAAATTATAGATACGTTGGAGACGTATTAGCATCCCCAAGATTAATTCCTGCTCGTCCTCGAGTAGGTAAATGATAAAAACAGAATTTTTGATGTGGAATGCTACCTAACATATTTCTCTAAGTAATTCTCTTTATTGTAGCATGAATATTCAGATCCATAATATTCAAGACAAAAGTTTAATATTGACATAAAAACAATAATACTTCACGCATACTAACTAAGCAATCATGTCTTCTCAAAATAACATGGCCAAAGAAAGTTATCCCTACAAAATCATATAGTCTGGCTATGCCTCATCTTCACCACACAAAATATTTAAATCATGCACAACCCCGATGACAAGCCAAGAAATTGTTTCATACTTTTGATGTTCTCAAACTTTTTCAATCTTCACGCAATACATGAGCGTGAGCCATGGACATAGCACTATAGGTGGAATAGAATGGTGGTTGTGGGAAAGACAAAAAAGGAGAAGATAGTCTCACATCGACTAGGCGTATCAACGGGCTATGGAGATGCCCATCAATAGATATCAATGTGAGTGAGTAGGGATTGTCATGCAACGGATGCACTAGAGCTATAAATGTATGAAAGCTCAACAAAAGAAACTAGTGGGTATGCATCCAACTCGCTTGCTCACGAAGACCTAGGGCATTTTGAGGAAGCCCATCATTGGAATATACAAGCCAAGTTCTATAATGAAAGATTCCCACCCGTATATGAAAGTAACAACATAGGAGACTCTCTATCATGAAGATCGTTGTGCTACTTTGAAGCACAAGTGTGGTAAAAGGATAGTAGCATTGCCCCTTCTCTCTTTTTCTCTCATTTTTTTATTTTTTTATTTGGGCCTTCTTTTTTGGGCTTCTTTGGCCTCTTTTATTTATTTATTTTCATCTGGAGTCTCATCCCGATTTGTGGGGGAATCATAGTCTCTATCATCCTTTCCTCACCGGGACAATGCTCTAATAATGATGATCATCACACTTTTATTTACTTACAACTCAAGAATTACAACTCGATATTTAGAACAAGATATGACTCTATATGAATGCCTCCGGCGGTGTACCGGGATGTGCAATGATGCATGAGTGACATGTATGAAAGAATTATTAATGGTGGCTTTGCCACAAATACGATGTCAACTACATGATCATGCAAAGCAATATGACAATGATGAAGCGTGTCATAATAACGGAACGGTGGAAAGTTGCATGGCAATAATATCTCGGAATGGCTATGGAAATGCCATAATAGGTACGTATGGTGGCTGTTTTGAGGAAGGTAAATGGTGTGTTTATGGTACCGGCGAAAGTTGCACGGTACTAGAGAGGTTAGCAATGGTGGAAGGGTGAGAGTGTGTATAATCCATGGACTCAACATTAGTCATAAAGAACTCACATACTTATTGCAAAAATCTATTAGTTATCGAAACAAAGTACTACACGCATGCTCCTAGGGGGATATATTGGTAGGAAAAGACCATCGCTCGTCCCCGACTGCCACTCATAAGGAAGACAATCAATAAATAAATCATGCTCCGACTTCATCACATAACGGTTCACCATACGTGCATGCTACGGGAATCACAAACTTCAACACAAGTATTTCTCAAATTCACAACTACTCAACTAGCATGACTCTAATATTACCATCCTCATATCTCAAAATAATCATCAAGTAGTATCAAACTTCTCATAGTATTCAATGCACTCTATACGAAAGTTTTTATTATACCCCTCTTGGATGTCCATCATATTAGGACTAAATTCATAACCAAAGCAAATTACCATGTTGTTCTAAAGACTCTCAAAATAATATAAGTGAAGCATGAGAGTTCATCTATTTCTATAAAATAAAACCACCACCGTGCTCTAAAAAGATATAAGTGAAGCACTAGACCAAACGACAAACTACTCCGAAAGATATAAGTGAAGATCAATGAGTAGTCGAATAATTATGCAACTATATGAAGACTTTCTAACATTTAATAATTTCAGATCTTGGTATTTTATTCAAAAAGTAAGCAAAGCTAAATAAAATAAAATGACGTCCCAAGCAAAACACATATCATGTGGCGAATAAAAATATAGCTCCAAGTAAAGTTACCGATGAACGAAGACGAAAAAGGGGATGCCTTCCGGGGCATCCCCAAGCTTAGGCTCTTGGTTTTCCTTGAATATTACCTTGCGGTGCCTTGGGAATCCCCAAGCTTAGGCTCTTGCCACTCCTTATTCCATAGTCCATCGAATCTTGACCCAAAACTTGAAAACTTCACAACACAAAACTTAAAGTAGAAAACTGGTGAGCTCCGTTAGCAAAAGAAAACAAAACACCACTTCAAGGTACTGTAATGAACTCATTCTTTATTTATATTGGTGTTAAAACTACTGTATTCCAACTTCTCTATGGTTTATAAACTATTTTACTAGCCATACATTCATCAAAATAAGCAAACAACACACGAAAAACAGAATCTGTCAAAAACAGAACAGTCTGTAGTAATCTATATCAAACGCAAACTTCTGGAACCCCAAAAATTCTAAAATAAATTTCTGGACGTGAGTAATTTGTCTATTAATAATCTGCAAAAATAATTAACTAAATAGCACTTTCCAATAAAAAATGGCAGCAATTCTCGTGAGCGCTAAAGTTTATGTTTTTTTACAGCAAGATCAACAAGACTTTCCCCAAGTCTTCCCACTGGTTCTACTGGGCAAAAACACTAATTAAAACATAAAACCACATCTAAACAGAGGCTAGATGAATTATTTATTACTAAACAGGAGCAAAAAAAGCAAGGAACAAAAATAAAGTTGGGTTGTCTCCCAACAAGCGCTATCGTTTAACGCCCCTAGCTAGGCATGATGATTTCAATGATGCTCACATAAAGGATAAGAATTGAAACATAAAGAGAGAATCATGAAGAATATGACTAGCACATTTAAGTCTAGCCCACTTCCTATGCATAGGGATTTTGTGAGCAAACAACTTGTGGGAACAAGAATCAACTTGCATAGGAAGGTAAAACAAGCATAACTTCAAAATTTTAAGCACATAGAGAGGAAACTTGGTATTATTGCAATTCCTACGAGTATATGTTCCTCCCTCATAATAATTTTCAGTAGCATCATGAATGAATTCAACAATATAACCAGCACCTAAAGCATTCTTTTCATGATCAATAAGCATAGAAAATTGACTACTCTTCACATAAGCAAACTTCTTCTCATGAATAGTAGTGGGAGCAAACTCAACAAAATAACTACCATGGGATTGAAAATTTAAATCAAGATGACAAGTTTCATTGTTATCATTATTCTTTAAAGCATACGTGTCATCACAATAATCATCATATATAGTAGGCATGCTTTCATCTTAATAAATTTGCTCATCAAAACTTGGGGGACAAAAAAATATCATCTTCATTAAACGTAGCATCCCCAAGCTTGGGACAAACATTAGTTGTAGCAAATATATTCTCAAAAACATCATCTTCATCAAACATAGCATCCCCAAGCTTGGGCCTTTTCATATCATAAGCATAATCACTCTCATCATTAATAGTATGGATAGCACCAATAGTATAGTAATTATCATATTCTTCCAAGCAAGTGCCAAAAAGATTTTCAAGATCATAAGAAGTATCATTATCATCCACAATTATATTTTCATGAGGCACAATAGTAATAGGAGCAGCATTATTTGGGAGAGATATCTTTTTACCTCTCTTCCTTTTTCTTTTCTTCTTCTTCACCACATCATGTGTGGGTTCAATCCTCTTTTTGTAGCTCCTTATTAATGAAATTGGTTGAATATAAGGCTCCTCCTCGTTACCTGATTTATCATAAGAAATAATAGGAAAATATTGGGAAGTCTCTTCCCTTTCGTTAGTATTCTCTTCATCCTCTATTTGTTTTCTTTAATTTATGTAATTGGCAATATAAGGATTTTCAATGCAATTCACCGCACAATACATATAAATTTGCTCTAGATCAAAATGAAGAACTCTATCAAGGGCAAATTTTGGAATATCCTTAGTTATACGTTTCATTTCTTCATAACCCAAGAGCAAACTAAGTTCATTATGATGTGCAAGGGAAATCAAGTCATCACAATTTTTGGACATGATTAGATCATGAAACAACTTGCATCAGATAGTTAAATGACCATGTTCATTGCAAAGTTCACAAGGGTGGCCAAGAAAATTTAAATCTTTGGCACAAACCTCTAGCCTTTCTTGCAACAATTTAGTTTCTAAGTACTTATGCCTCTTGCAATATCTATCTTCCCTATTTGGTGTGTACTTGCAAACCCAATCACTCCACAAAAATTGACATGTTTATAGGAGAAATCATAACTAGTGCAATCATCATTAGTATCATGGATATTCAAAGAATTCGTACTAACAACATTGCAATCATGCTCATCATTCAAAGATTTAGTGCCAAACATTTTATAGACTTCTTCCTCTAGTACTTGAGCACAATTTTCCTTTCCATCATACTCACGAAAGATATTAAAAAGATGAAGCGTATGAGACAAAACTCAATTCCATATTTTTGTAGTTTTCTTTTATAAACTAAACTAGTGCTAAAACAAGAAACAAAAAGATTTGATTGCAAGATCTAAAGATACACCTTCAAGCACTCACCTCCCCGGCAACGGCGCCAGAAAAGAGCTTGATGTCTACTACACAACCTTCTTCTTGTAGACATTGTTGGGCCTCCAAGTGCAGAGGTTTGTAGGACAGTAGCAAATTTCCCTCAAGTGGATGACCTAAGGTTTATCAATTCATAGGAGGCGTAGGATGAAGATGGTCTCTCTCAAGCAACCCTGCAACCAAATAACAAAGAGTCTCTTGTGTCCCCAACACACCCAATACAATGGTAAATTGTATAGGTGCACTAGTTCGGCGAAGAGATGGTGATACAAGTGGTATATGGATGGTAGATAATAGTTTTTGTAATCTGAAAATATAAAAACAGCAAGGTAACGAATGATAAAAGTGAGCGAAAATGGTATTGCAATGCTTTGAAACAAGGCCAAGGGTTCATACTTTCACTAGTGCAAGTCCTCTCAACAATAATAACATAATTGGATCACATAACTATATCCCTCAACATGCAACAAAGAGTCACTCCAAAGTCACTAATAGCGGAGAACAAACGAAAAGATTATGGTAGGGTATGAAACCACCTCAAAGTTATTCTTTCCAATCAATCTGTTGGGCTATTCCTATAAGTGTCACAAACAGCCCTAGAGTTCGTACTTGAATAACACCTTAAGACACAAATCAACCAAAACCCTAATGTCGCCTAGATACTCCAATGTCACCTCAAGTATCTGTGGGTATGATTATACGATATGCATCACACAATCTCAGATTCATCTATTCAACCAACACATAGAACCTCAAAGAGTGAATCAAAGTTTCTATCGGAGAATCACGACGAAAACGTGTGCCAACCCCTATGCATAGGTTCATGGGCGGAACCTGCAAGTTGATCACCAAAACATACATCAAGTGAATCATGTGGTATCCCATTGTCACCACAGATATGCACGGCAAGACATACATCAAGTGTTCTCAAATCTTTAAAGACTCAATCCGATAAGATAACTTCAAAGGGGAAACTCAATCCATTACAAGAGAGTAGAGGGGGGAAACATCGTAGGATCCAACTATAATAGCAAAGCTCGCGATACATCAAGATCGTATCACCTGAAGAACACGAGAGAGAGAGAGATCAAACACATAGCTACTGGTACATACCCCCAGCCCCGAGGGAGAACTACTCCCTCCTCGTCATGGAGAGCACCGGGATGATGAAGATGGCCACCGGAGAGGGATTCCCCCTCTGGCAGGGTGCCGGAACGGGTCTAGATTGGCTTTCGGTGGCTACGGAGGGAGGCTTCTGGCGACGGAACTCCTGATCTATTGTGCTCCCGGATGTTTTTAGGGTATATGGAGATATATAGACGGAAGAAGTACGCCAGGGAAGCCACGAGGGGCCCACGAGGGTGGAGGGCCCGCCCAGGGGGTGGGCGTGCCCCCCTGCCTCATGGCCTCCTCGTTGCTTCCCTTACGTGGACTCCAAGTCTCCCGGGTTGCTTTCCTTTCAAAAATAAGTTCCGTGAAGTTTCAGGTCAATTGGACTCCGTTTGATTTTCCTTTTCTGCGATACTCTAAAACAAGGGAAAAAACAGAAACTGGCACTGGGCTCTAGGTTAATAGGTTAGTCCCAAAAATAATATAAAAGTGTATAATAAAGCCCATAAACATCCAAAGTTGATAATATAATAGCATGGAACAATCAAAAATTATAGATACGTTGGAGACGTATCATGTAGCTAAATGGTCGAGGTCATCGAGGGTGATTTCCTCCTTAACCACTTCTGTTATGGCTCTGTCGTGCAACCCCTCAAGTGTGAACCTCGAGGGTGGATCCTCTTACGTTCACCTTGATGATAACATCAAGTGGAATTCACTGGGGGTGATTCCTCGGGTTTTCCCATTAGTGTTAGACACACAGTTACTATGGTTACTATGACTTTACACTGAACCATGTTACTAAAGACGGATCGGCCCTGAGGGGTACCCGCGCGAGCTTAATAGCAAGTGATGTGGAGTCGGGTTTACCTGGAAGGTGCCCGCGAGATACTTACGAGGCGTGGCCGGGCATTCTTAGCCCTTGCCGCAAGTACTCGAGACGGGGCAATGGGGTCACATCTTTCGCGAGTCTCTGCTTGTTACCGCATGCTCCTAATCCACTACGATTTGGATATTTGATCTGAGGGGCCTCTGGCCTGATAGCACTAACCATCACGTGGGCATAGTATGGGCGTTATGCGTCGTATGCATCAGTCGAAGCTTAATAGACGTCAGCGACTGAGCGGCGCGCGCTGGGTTGGACTGGTAAGCACCTGCCTTTTTGAAGGAGGTAGCTAGGTCTGCTCACCGGCCGCGTACGCAACGTGCAAGAGTTCCCGGGGAGATGGCCCATGACCCCTGGGGGCATAGGTTTAGTCCGACGTGCTGACCTCTCTATTAAGCCTAGGTCGGGCTGCGACGTATTGTTTGGCCGAGGCCGGGCATGACCCGGGAAAGTGTGTCCAGACAGAGTTAATCGAGCGTGGTGGGTAAGTTGGTGCACCCCTGCAGGGAAGAAAACATCTATTGATAGCCTGTCCTACGGTAACGGACACTTGGAGTTGTATCCCGATCGATACAACTATAACTGGATACTTGATATGAGAAATGGATATGAGAAATGGATTGCGATGAGAAATGGATAGTATGGCTCTGGGATTGCTTTCTCACAGGGAGTCGAGAAAGGATCTCTGGCCGAGGTTGATAACACTACTACTTTACATTATGTTGATCTATACTCTTCTATATGCTGCAAGATGCTTGAAGATGCTAGTCTTCGATAGGCTAGGCTTTCCCCTTCTTTATGGCATTCTGCAGTTTAGTCCACAGATATAGCACATTTCCTTCGATACAGATGCATACTTAGTTTAGATCTGATGTAAGTCTTGCGAGTACTTTGGATGAGTACTCACGGTTGCTTTGCTACCTCTTTTCTCCCATACCCGATTGTTGCGAGCAGATGACGGATCCCAGGAGTCAGACGACACCACTGATGACTACTGCTACCCCGAGGATGCCTACTACTACGTGTCATCCGCTGACGACTTGGAGTAGTTAGGAGGCTCCCAGGCAGGAGGCCTTGCCTTTTCGATCGTTGTTGCTTTTGTGCTAGCCTTCTTAAGGCAGACTTGTTTAACTTATGTCTGTACTCAGATATTGTTGTTTCCGCTGACTCTTGTGTATTCGAGCTTATGTATTCGAGCCCTCGAGGCCCCTGGCTTGTAATATAAAGCTTGTATTATTTTAATTTGTGTCTAGATTTGTGTTGTGATATCTTCCCGTGAGTCCTTGATCTTGATCGTACACATTTGCGTGTATGATTAGTGTACGATTGAATCGAGGGCATCACGGTCGTCCTTATTGCCTCGGTTCCCGTGGGAATCAATGTCAAGGATGTCGCGCTGCCACGCCGGTCAACCTTTCATTGATGTCTCACGGGCAGCGCAGTGAAGCCGCGATGACGCATGTCCAGTCCTCTCCCGCCACGCGGCACATGGCGGCAGCCGTCTTACCACCCATCCACGGCTATAAAAGCCAACCTCCTCGTCGGTGAACGCACAAGCCCTTGCCACCGACACCCCTCTCGCCGCCGACTTCTCCGACGCCCCTTGCTTCCCCTCTAGGCCCCCGTCGACAGGCAATGGCCGAGCACTTCCTAGGCGACGGCGCGGACGCGAACGGCATCGGCCGCCGCCATCTGAGTGAGGACGAGGCGCGCCTCCTCTACGACGCCGACTACCCGGCACCCCCAGACATGCGGGTCCCGGGCTCGTGGAGGCCGAGCGCCGCCGGCATCCCGGTGCCACCCGCGTCCACCGGTGTTGAACAGCGTGCCGAGAAAGCGCGCATCCGGTCGTCGTTGTCGGAGAAGAAGCGGAACGAGCCAAGGTACGTCGCCGACAGCCACACACTGTGGACGATGTACTTCGACCACCGTCACGTCGACCAGGTCACCTCCACAAACGGCGTCCTGCCCCTCGGCCGCCTCAACTCCGACGGGCGGCACGAATGGTGGGGCGTGCTCGGCTGCACCCTCGAAGCCGTCCTCAAGCACATCGAGGCCGGCAACACGCCGTGCCTGGAGTACCCGGCGCCCCCGTCCTTCTCTCGCCGCCGCAGTAGTTCCTGGACGCCACGGCGAATGGAGACGGCGACCTTCTCATCGTCGGGCTCTGGCTCTCTTTCCTCCGGTTCGCCGGCGCTCCGCTCCGTCAAGCCGGAGACGCCGCTTGGGCGCCGCACACACGGCGACACCCTCGTCATCAACGAGGGCGGCCACCCCTCTCCTTCTTCCTACCGACTCGTCAGACCGTAGACCGAGCCGGGTTTGCTCCCCGTGAAGAAGGAGCATGAGGCCATGGCCGCCGACAACGAGACCACCCTCAAGTGGGCAAAGGTGGACTACATATGCGAGTAGATGGAGCGCCAGCACCGGGCCTTCGAGAAGATCAAATCTCGGCGCCACGGACGTGAGGACGGCAGCGTCGTCATCGTCGACAGCGACGACGAGGAGGCGCCCGGGTCGTCCAAACCCCCGCGCATCGGCGACGCTGGTCAGGGGTGCAGCAGGGACGGCGGCGGCGACTACACCCGGTTCTATAGGCTCCTCGGCATGTAGAAGGCGGGCGACGACGTAGTAATGTCGTTTTTAGTTAGTTTTAGTTTATGTTTTTTAGTTTTTGTACAAATATAAATGAAATCGTTGAGTTTGGACGAATTTTATGTCATGTTTGGCCGATTTCCTTTTCAAAAAAGGGCGTCTGTGGGTGACCTGAGGGCGGCGGCTAAGAACCCGATCGGCCCCACGCCGAAGTTATCACCGGTTCATCCCCAGATGGTGCTTTTTTCTAGCCCCTATGAGGCCGAACGGCTGGAAATGCTCTTAACACCAAAGCACAATCTCTGGCCAAAAATTTATGCAGAGCAGAGCCACAAGAGATTGCTTTCGCATTAATCCAGGAGAGTAGTGCAGCCAACTATCCCATTCATGCCGGTTTCCCGTGAAATGGGCAGAGCAGAGGAAGGTGTATATCCACATATCACAGATACTAACTACTCCAGTGGAAAGAGGAAATGTGTGTGCACAAGTTTCAGCAATTGACCAGCCGGCTGATAGATACCACTTGTGGATCAGTCCGCCGTCGGAAGCTGGATAACTGGAGAGAAGGCTCAGGCCAGTTCTGTAACATGAAGTTCATGACATCGGTGTGCGACATGCTCTGATTTCTTGGTATCAGCTCCATACACTCCTTCGGCTGCTCAACCTTATCCTTGAGCCGCTTTTCAACGCAGAGCGTGTATTGTTGCATCTGGTTCTCGCATACCGGCAAACCTTGTCCAGGAGTTCAGCGGTGCCCTACGATCAGAATGACAGCTGAATAGGAGTTCAGCGGTCCCCTACGATCAGAATGATAGCTGAATCAGATGCGTCCACAGAGTTGTTACCGTAAGTTGACAAGGTTTGGCAATGTATATGTGTGATTGATAGCATTGCTAAAAAATTCATGGGGGTCGTCGTCTAGTAGAGCGGCACAGCACGACTCGTACCCCAGAACGACTCGTCGAGTCGAAAACCTTGGAGTACCACCATCATGATGGATGCTTGAGCTTCCTTGACCATGTGCGGATGTACCACCTCCCGGGTCATTCGATCTAGCTGATAGATGCGTCTGTAAGCATGAGATAGTAAGCACAACTCTCTATATATGCTAGGAAGGGCAGGCAGTAATGGCGATTGAAAGGTATGAAGAGAGCTCGATCACATGAGTGTGTGGAGCACGTGGAGGAGGAAGGCTTGGCATCGATGGCGGACTTCTGCCGTGGAGAGCATAAGGACTCTGCATATTATTTTCAAGGTGGCAAGGTTACATACTGTAGCAAAGACGAAGGTTTGTAATGAAACTAACACTCCGTCTTGACTATTATGGGCAAGAATTAACCTGGAATTGCTCCTGGTAGAGAGCTCGTTCTGCCTCCAACCTCTCCTTGATGCCTTGACTAATCCTCTCCTCGATGGCTTGACTCTGTGCCGCCAGCATCTCCTTGAAGGCTAGACTCAGTGCCGCCATCCTCTCCTCAAAGAATTGATTCTGTGCCGCCCTGCTCTCCTTGATGGCTTGACTCATCCTCTCCTCCAATAATTGATTATGTGCCGCCCTGCTCTCCTCGATGTCTTGACGCTGTGCCGCCCTTTGCTCCTTGAAGAATTGACTCTGTGCCTCCATCCTCTCCTCGAAGAGTTGGGGGCTGTTTGGATTAGCACCAACACCGACCCTGCCAATTTTTTGGCCCGCCCGTGCGATTTGGTCGCTGTTTGGATCGCGACCAAAATATTGGCTCGCCCAGCCCGCCCCGGACAACTCCGTGTAATTTTTGCCAGCGCATCGGCGCATCGAGGGCGCCGAAATCGGCCGCCAAATTTTTGGCAAGCACGTCTCTCGCCCGCTGTATGTGGATCTCGTGCCTGTTAATGGGAACGACAGATCAATAGTCCACACACGTATTCTCTTGTGTGTTATGTGGGTCTCGTACGGCGGATTAATCGTCCGAGGAAACGAGCGTTGCCGACGGGTAAATTACAAATTGGTTATTTGGATCGGTTAATCTCTTAGATTACGCAACTAATTGTCTCAGTTTCCGTATAAAGGCAGCCGTGCGTTTGATGAGTTTGGTCGAGTTCAAAAGCTGTTCTTTCTACAAAAAGCTGACGTGTTAATAATTTTGCGAATTGTTAATTTTGCATGTTATGTTAATTAAGTGTTTTGTATGTATTTTTTATTGGCTCAACATTATAATAAATTAGAATCAAATAAGAGCACAAATCAGTTGAATCTGGAAACCAAATGAATAACTTGCCAAAAAATTGGAAAGCAACAATGGCTACAATCCAAACAATAGCAACTTGCCAATTTTTTGGTTATGCCCTCACTTTGGTCATGCCAAATTTTTGGTTGGGCAAGTTGGGGCACCAACCAAATACACCCTTGATTCTGTGCCGCCATCCTCTCCTCGAAGAATTGATTCTGTGCCGCTATCCTCTCCTCTTGCCTTCTCATGGCTTCCTCCCGTAGCCTCCTTTCTTCCTCCATCCGGGCCTACAACATGTAATCGCAATCTCATCATCATTGCAATGCAGGCATGTAAGGATCGGCAAGGATGAATGGAGGAGAGCTAACCTCGAGTTGGGAGATCCTAACTGAAATAGCATGTGGACGAGGGTGTACAGAAGAACTTGAACTCGTACTTTGAGCTCGGATCTGAGAGTGGGAATGGATGATGTCTCGATAAGGCCGTTGCCAATCCATAATCAGACATATATAACATAAAAAATAGGCATGCGGTGTAAATTATTTTGTAGTATGTTTTTCGCCACCAATTTCAGTCCACAACCAACTACAGTACTTCATTTCAAAATACCAGTAACAATCTAACAATTGAGACCGGGAAATGGCAGAGGAAATGCAAGATAGTACTAATTTGGACATAAGCTAAAAAGTGCAGTGCCGCGCATATCCATCCCATGACATAAAGTCTAAGAACTAGAGATGGAATACTCGACAATGTAACTCTTGGTTGTATCTCTTTGAGGCAGAACCTTCAATGAACAGAAGCGATATAACAGAGGACCAAGCAGAGAAATGGCAACCTCTTTGAGGCAGCAATCGTTCCAGAGATGCACCGACGAGTAGAGATTGATGATGTGCCTGTGCTTGAACCTTTCACTGCACTGAGGGCACTGTGAACAGGTAAAAGTAGATTAGCAAGGAATTCCAAATGAACACGAGCATGGTAAATTGCTAAGTAAGCAGCCTCCCATGAACACATCTGCAGTCTGCAAGATTGATGCTAAATTAATGATGATCATGTGCCGTAGTACCTTGGCGCTGGTGTTGCCGCCGCGGCGTAGCCACCTCTCCAAGCAGGATCTGCCGTAGACATGTCCACATGGAATGCAGCTGCATCAAGCACAGATTTTTCTTCAGAGACAACGAGGAATTTATTCAGTGAAGGATGCCCAGATGTGGTGAAATGTACCAGATGCGGTGAGCGCCGTAGGAAGCCCAGGGATCCATGCAGATGCAGCAGGTGGCCGCCGCCCGGGGACTCCCCTCCGCCTTCGGGCCGCCGCCCACGCCGGCCGACGCAGCCTCCTCCTCCGCGCCCCCGGAGGCCCTGTCCCCGCCGGCGCCCTCCTGCTCCTCCTCCTCCTCGTGGTCCTCGTAGTACGAGCCGCTCTCATCGGATTCGTCGTCGCCGTCGTCGTAGGAGTTGTAATCGGAGCTCTCGTCGTCGTCGTCGTAAATCTCCTCGTCCTCTTCGCCGGCCGAGCCCGGCGCGGCGCGGTTCGCCGCTCCCCTGACTAAGTCCTCCGCAGCCTGGCGAGGCGGTACCTCTCCGTCGGACATCTCAGCGTCGGAGACCTCCGCCGCCGGCGGCGGCCGCGACGGCGAGGGCGGCATGGAAGGGGAGTGGAATGCGACTCTGAAGATGAAGCAGCTTCACGCGAGTGAGAAGATCGGTTTATTCTGGGCCTTTTGGGCAACGAAAGTCGACTGGGCTACATGTATTTCCGGGACTGCAGCCCAACAACCCAGTACTAAGGCCCAAGAGCTCTCAATCCGAATTATAATGTTTTCTCATGTTAAAATAGTATCTGGGTTTATAAGTTTCAAAAAAAAGTATATATCTATACACAGATTTTGGCTACGTAGGGCAATATTCAGAAGTATCAATATATTCTTTAAAAAAATCCACATGTAGTACGAGCTGCTCAAAAAAAAAACTTTGTTACGAGATATTTTATCATGGGATCTCCTACTGAATTTTCACACATACATAGAATTTTTATGCGTCCACATCGTTGCATGACACAGTTCTACACACTCCTGAATTTGAAACACAAGCAGTACAAAACTAGATAGCAATTTGCTCCCACTCAGTGAGGTTCTTAAAACCTGAACCGAAAATCCATTCACTGATGATACACTCAAAGTTTTACATATGACTTGTAAGTTTTCGATGAAAGATAGAATCGTGGCACGCAAAGTTTCCTCCTCAAATAGCAGATACAGGTCTCAGATGAGCAGAACAATACAGTACATAGTAGAAACAGAGAATCAGCAACAGAAGCTTCAGAGGTCACTAAGCCATCAACCCTGAGGACAATATTTAGTCATGCCGCAGTCAATATTCTTCATCCGCAACATTCAGTTACCGAGTGCCATCCCTTACATACACTTAAGCATCAGTGCAAACCGACCCTTCAGCTACTTGCATCTTCATTTCATCCTCACCCTGCATTACAACAGCAAGAACCATTTTGATATGTCAATGGCGTTTCTTGTGTATGTTCAGAGTTGGAACTAGAGGCCTGCTACAAACTGAACTACATTATCCTACAACTGAAAGTGCTCAGAGAAGTTTTCTTTTTGGAAGCAAAAAGTGTACAGCTGAAGTTCTTGTCCCACATATATGCATTCCACAGGTTCATGCTAAAAACACCACATGTGCACGACTTATTTTCGTAACATCAAGAATGTAGTATCATGACAAAACTACTAAAACTAAACAGGGACACTTGCCAACCCGAATGTATCATGATAGAAGTTAAGAATGTATGCAGAGTTGTGCATGAATAGTAGGTAGTAGTACTGCAGCAGAAATTGCCTCACTATTTAGCAGACATTAGTGTGATTCCAAAATTGCTTAGCTGTGACTTATGTTTTAATGACCAAACTGCCTACAATGTTTTTTAGTTACATGTAAGGAGAAATTGCCAAAGGTGTTGTCTAATCTGAAGATAATATTATATCTACACAAAAGGATCATTTTATTACTGATAAAATTGATCCTAGTCGCTCCCGAATGGCCAAGTGCATGCCACATTCAGCACGGCATGGCCGCAAGATCTGGATGTAGTAGTAGTGGGGTTTGCACATTGATCGAGCACGTCATGCTCATTGTCAGTTCGGGAGCGCTGATCTAAGCTTATCTAGACCAAGAGCAGAGCAAAACACAAGGGACATTTGTGCTCACCAGATGCGAACGCCACAGGCTCCACTTCCATCCCATGCTACTCGTCGTCGTCGTCCTCCTCCTCCTCCTCGTCTTCGTCGTCCTCCTCCTCATCCGAGTCCTCGTCCTCGTCTTCGTCGTCGTCGTCAGAGTCTTGGCCTTCGTCCTCCCCCTCCTCGTCGGAGTCTTCGTCTTCGTCCCCTTCGTCCTCCGAATCCTCGTCTTCTTCGTCGTCCGAGTCGTCTTCTTCGTCCTCATCCTCGTCCTCCTCGTCGGCCCCTTCTCCGCCCTCCGTCCCCCCCGACCCCGACGCGGCACGGCTCGCCTCGGCGCCCTCGCCGGCAGGCGGGGCCGGGGCTGGGGCAAGTGGCGGCGCCTCTCCCCCCACCATCTCGTCGTCGGAGGCGTCCTCCACCTCGACCTCCTCCATGGCCGGCGGCGGCAGCTGCGGCGGCGAGGGAGGCATGGAGCGGCGGCGGAGTCGACCGAGATTCAGATTTCGGGGGGAGCGAAGGCAAAATGGTAGGTGGCGCGCCGTGCCCAAGGACATTCCATTTCCATTTCTGGGCTTCACGGCCGAATAGAGAGAGAGAGAGAGAGAAAAAAAAAACTACGTGGGCCCAACAACTCAGATAGTATGTTTTTTTAAGGTGACAACTCAGAATATGTAAATGTTGTAATATACAGAATTTTTGTTCCTTTGGCTTTCTACCTTTTTTCAATAAGAGGTACACAACTACATGATGTCAAAACAAATCTCGAGCATAGAATTAGCAGGGGCATGTCCTTTCCATTGCAGGGAGCTCTTTGATGTATGGTAAGGAGACGCGTGCACGATGCCATTGATTTTTTGCTCAACACTTGCAACCGTTGGTCACCTAAATGTTCGAATCGAGAGGCGGCGTATCATCGCCTAGAGGAGCGGAGGGTGTGCGCGGTGGTCGGCGGCATCCGTGGTGGCGACGGCGCGGCCGTGGAAGCACGTGACAACTATCATCGGGGAATGAATGAGTGGCCACAGGTTGCTTCAGAGGGGAGGGGGGGTGTCACATTTTCCAGTGCTTGGATTTCATAGGGGAAGAGGCTAGTTGAATCTAAATATTAGGACATGTGTTTTTGTTTTGCATAAATATACATGGATAGTGTGTAGTTTGTGGAACCTGAGAGAGTGGGTTTTTATCATGTGGTGTTAGTTCGGGATAATGTGGGTTTTAGGGATCTTTTATAGTTAACCTTAGAAGCAAAACCTAATTTTTCAATTTTCTTTACTTCATGCAATTTATTTCTATATTCAACCCATAAACCACGAGGCTTTCTCCAAGACCAAAAGCATGGTTGTGGGTAATCATCTTGGCGAATCATATTGTTGAGAACATGGAGATTGGCTGCAATAAGCTTGAGGAGCTCAGCAAGCTCACACTTGATATGGACATATGGGGCGGACGATTTGCTCATCCCAGACAAGATCAACTATGAGTTGCTGGTCAAAGAGATAATAAGAGCACACGAACAAATTCATTACAACAACTCGAGTGACTGATGACCTAATCTTCAATTGAAAATTCTCGTGAAATAAAAAATTGATATGGAAATATGGTTGGTGGAACTATATTTTGCTGATGTAATCCCAACTCATGTTCCAAATTATATATTTACATAAGCTTTCACTTTCATTGCATCGAAGCAGCAGTACATAATCACAACACCAACAACAGATGTGAAACACATGGTAGGAGCAAGGATCAGGAAGAGGATGTGACAAAAAGGAAAACAATCTATCCATGCATAGATGGTGAGAATCATAGAGGAAAAGACTATCACATGTGCAACTCCTCTAATGCAACTAGTAATACAGGGGGGGTGGAGTACCCCTCCGAGGGTTTTTGTGAAGCTGAATGTCGATGCTTCTTTTGATCATGATCTGCTTCAGGGTAGAGCGGGGGTTGTCCTTAGAGATGACAAAGGAAGGTTTATAGTTGGTGGTAACTGGAGGATTGATTGTTGTGCTGATGTATTGGCAGCTGAAGTATGGACTCTAAAGTTCGGTTTATTCCTTCACAGAAGGCAGGTTGCAATCGCCTTGTTGTTAATTCGGATAACATGGAAGTGATTCATATAATGAACAATGGAGGACACTCGGTAGGAGTGGCGGTTGCAGTTTTCGATGATTGTTATTTTTTGGCTTGTGACTTTCCTCTTATTAGATTTAAACATTGTAATAGGAAGGAAATAAAGTAGCTCATGAAATTGCAAGGCTAGCAAATTTTTCAGTCGCTAGGGATTGGTTTGAGGAGCCTATGAATGATATTGTACCTCTTCTTATTGACAATGTAACCGTTATTTCTAATCAATAAAGTTTTAGTTTATTTAAAAAAAACCCGTCACATGCGCACGACAATGCATCACTGAGCCGTTGTAATAGCTAGAGTAAAAATGGGGCAAAGAAGTGGAACATGGTAACAAATCATAGTTAATTCAGCTTAAGTTACAATAAGCGAATGACAACAAATAAATCTTTATGGCTTTTCTAGGATTAAGAGTCATATCTCCAAGCGTAAGACCCAACACTAGCGGGCTAGCCCATTTAGCGTGATATTCGTTGCCCGCTTTAGCGATTGTTGTATTTTCGATCAGTCCAGTTTTCTTTGTTTGTTTTTGTGTTTCAGTATCTTCTTGCATTTTCGTTGGTTTTAGTTTTTTTTTCCTCAGAGTTCTTTGTTTTCCCCCTTTTCCTCATTTTATTTTTCGCTTTTTTTGTTTTCTCAATGTTTCTTTTAGGTTTTTCTTTCTTTCTTCATTATATTTTTGTATTAATTTTTTTCTTGGTTTCTTCTTTTCTTCATGGCTTCTTTGTGGTTTATATCGGTTTTGTTTTTTGAACTCATGTCTACCATTTTCTCGGTACATAATATTTATTTTAGGTACACATGAAGCATTTTTTTGATACACTTTGGACATTTTTCAAAACACATGATGTACGTTTTTCAAAAAATACATGTTTTGAACACTTTTTTAAATACACAATATCATTTTTAAAATACATGTTGTACATTTTTAATGGCCATATTTTAAAAACCTACACAAATAATTTTTACATTGTATAATTTTTTTAAAAAAATCACAAATATGTTTTGGAAACAAATGAATATTTCTTTAAAACTTTACTTACATTTTCTCACGGAAATAAACATTTTTTACACTTTATAAACATTACTTTGAATCGCCATTTTTAAAATATCACGTACATTTTTTAATGGTACAAAACATTTTTTAAATTACGCCACCATTTTATATTTTACATTGTATACGATTTGTTTGAAAATTGCCGAAAAAGATTTTTAGAACTCGTGAAAATACTTTAAAATTTAACTTGGATTTGTTTTGAATGCACGTAACATTTTGTTGTACATTGTATAACCATTTAAAGTGGCATGTTATTTTTTTTAAAACAGGTGACATTTCTGGAATGTCACAAAGATTTTTCATGCGCATGTTAACATTTTTCTATACATGTTTGACATTTTCAAAAGCATTTTTAATATTTTCAAAATGTGATGTTAAAAGTTTGTTTACACATATATACATAAATGAACAAATGCGGAGAAAAAGAAATACATTGCGAAGGAAAAATTTATATTTATAAAGAAAAACAATACTCAAAATATAAACCGAAAAATGAATATAAAAATGTGAAGAAAATATGAAAAATCATGGGTTCGTCCATGTCTCCCTTCTAGCGAGACAGAGCAACTGCTCGTGTGAGGTGACGTAGTAGTGGGCTGGCCCAGTGGTTCGTTCCCTTCCTTAGTTCGTTCCACTTTTATTTTTTTACTTCTTATCAAAAGAATCTAAAATACATATATTTCTAAAAAAATACTTATGTCTGAATTTTTTTTGTGCAGTGTTAAACAAATATTGATGCAACTTTAAAAAGTGTGGACAACATTTGAAATGTTTTGGCATCGAAATAATTGTAACCTCAAAATTTTGGATCTAGCACAAACTAATTTTGATGTATCTTTAAACTAG
>NC_041388.1:706808752-706813583 GCF_002162155.2 Triticum dicoccoides | reverse complement strand
AATGTCAGCGAGGTCCAATTTTTGTTAAACATTTGCAAACATCATGTCCTCACTCTGTAAACCCTCCCCAATAGTTAGTGAAACAACAAGCTGTGTGAACAGCAATTCCACATGTGAATGAATGACCTTGCACTCAAAACAAGCATGGTCGCATCAATTCCAAATCAACTTGCAGCCTTCAGAGTTCATACTGAAGAGGATACATTCAGTTATGAGAGAGTGTTAGATAGTTAGATAGTCCACATGTGAATGAATGACTCTCCCTACTGCATCACATATAGATATAGCTACAAAAGACTTCATATTTCATCATGCATATATAGAAATTAATACGTACCAATCTAGGAGAGAGACGTTTTGGTGGCCGAGCTACCTGGAGGCCGGTATCTCGTGACCTACAATATAGCTCCACGATGTGTGCTGACTTGTTTTATTCCATATATACGTCGGCTGTTAACTTGAAATACGCTGGTGATATGGGCTGGGGTGCTACCATTGTACATGGGCTGGGTACACGTTGTTAGTTACATGGACATTATGTACCTGCTGGGCTGCAGATAGCTTTACATTTATTTCCACATGGTGCTTATCCTAAAAAGAAATCCACACGGTGCTCAGGTTTTTTGCCTCATTAGACCATTCATCCCCTTCCAGTGGTGGCTGGGCAGGCGACGGACCGCCATGGATGGCCTGGAGTTCTTCTTCGAGGGGTAAACTCAAGCCGAACCTTGCACTTTATGTTATTGTTCTAGTGTTGGGAACCAATTAAGCTATGGTGCCTAATCCCCTCTGGTTCCTCTGCCCATGATTCTTGGATCTGACGACAAGATTTTTTGGGATGTGTTGCCGCTTGATTCCGCACGCTGCGAAGATCTGATCTCCTCTGAGCCCACCATTGCTGGGGTGGATGCAGAGCAGTCCGGAGTAGACAATGGCGACTCAAGGGGACATTAGCTCGTACAACGGTGCTAGTGAGGTGGTTGCCAACTCAAACGACATGGTTCCTGAAGATACCAGAGATGCAGCCGTCAAGAGAAGATGGAGATGCAGAAGGCGTGTTTGTCTCCAACTCCAAGGGCTCATGCTGGACTGACGGTAATAAATTCATTTCCAATGAAAAATACACTGTCTGAATGAATAATGCTAGCTTGTTGGACCGTTTTAATGAGTTATCCATGCTGGGGTTTGGGTCGGTTTGATGTGCTTGCTTGTTCTTGTAGATTGCCCACCCAAAATCATCTGTCTCCCCGATGAACCAAAATGAATACGTGTCCACCATGTTGAAAACTGCGGTATTAGGATGGTAAGGCGTCAGATGAGAGGGAGAACAACCCGAGCAGGGTGCCTGCGCTTGAGGCTTCGATATGTTTTTATCGAGACAACAAAACTGGTAACATTGTTAATCCGGTACCGGGGACTAGTTTTGACTTGGTCGAAGAAGCGTATGAGTTTTACAATTAACACTTGCGGGAAATTGGCTTCGGCGTCAGATATGGCAAGAGCCGGCTGAACGTCCATTGAAAAAAAATGTATGCAAGAAATTGTGTGTGCATGCGCCTGAGCAAAGTTGCATACTGAATAATTCGTTGTGATTTATTTATATTTGCACATCTTTGGCAAAAAGAATGTTTATGCATGTTTGTTTTGGATGTTCCGCAGGGTAAACCATTCAATCCAATAGCCGCTCAACATGGTGTGGCTGCACTGCCCTGATGCGGATACTTAGATCAGATGATAAAGGCTGGTGCGCGTGTGAGCATAGGTCAGAACACAACCATGAACTTTCTAACAACTGTATGGAGAAATTACATTGGAAGTCGCATCGGCACATAGATAGATACACCAGGGACGAAAAGGGAAAACAATATAAGCATAGGCAAGGTTTACAATGTCGTGGGCCATTTTTTCAGTGGGTGAAGGAGGTTCCATTCACGAAAAGTTCTTTGAAAACTCTGTGTGGAAATATTAACAGAGAACAATCAAAGAATGATTGCACAAAGACCATAGAGTTGTTCAACAGGGAGCGTTGAGCAGTTTAAATGTTTTGGTGATGCTGTCACATTCGATACCACGTTAATTGTAAACTGAAAGATAGGCATCCTTACCAGTTTTAACAGGGAGCATTGAGCAGATGTACAAGACTTGCCTGTAGGGCATGACGTGTGTGTTTTTTGTTGGTGTCAGCAATCACTTCTATTTTCCATGGGGTGCTGATCAGTGACGAGAAAGTCGACACTTTCATGTGGATATTCACCGAGTTCTTTCAGATGATAGGGGCACCACAGCCGCGGTCGATCCTAATAGGTGAAAAAGGCCATTGCCATTTTTTGCGAATATTCCTCTTAGCATTGAATTCAGACAAAAGGGTGTTCTCTATGTTAGTTATTGATGTTTCTTTTCGTTTCAGATCAAGAGCGGGCGATGGAGGTTGCCATAGCCGATGTCATGCCAGGCACAACACATCGTTGGTGCAAATGACATGTGCTGAAGAAAGTGAAGGAGTCCCTTGGACCACTGCAAGTCAAGGGTAGTGAGTTCAAACCAGAATTCAACGAGCTGGTGCACCACATGGTCACTGAAAAAGTGTTGGAGGATGGCTGGGCATGTATGATTGAGAAGCATGGGCAATTGAAAAACCCATTACTGACACAAATATATGAGATCAGGAGGAAGTGGGCTAAAACCCTACTTCATGGGGGTTTTCTGCGCCAAGATGACCAGCACGCAGCGAAGTGGAAGTGCAAACCATCTACTAAAGGGGTATGTGTCCCCGGGTTGCCCGATGCATGTGTTCGTTAGACAATACGAGAAGATGCAATTTGATAGAGATCCAGAAGAGAGTTGTCAGGAGAAAAGGACAAAACTGGTAAGAATGCCTATGACTGTTTGGATTTCTCTTCTCATAATCTATTCTCCCAGAATGATTAAGAAACATACTGATGAGATGCTCCAATGCAGGGTGGTGTTGTTCTAACTCAAAACCTGCCTATTGAGATACATGCATCCAAAATTTACATGAGGACTATGGTTGAAAAAATTGGGGAGATGTTTTATGAAGGCGGGTCGTATGTTCTGGTTGAAGTTGTACCTTGTCATGAGTACATAGCCAGGCATGTAAAGAACGACTCGAGAGGGAAGTGTGTAAATATGAATTCATTGTTCAGGTGAACCATCTTGCTGATGAGTTCAAGTGTGAGTGCGGGATGTTCGATCATTTCGGGGTGATGTGCAGCCATGTTCTTAAGGTATCCTCCTTTTCTGCTTGCTTTGTTATACTCCCTCCGTCCGGAAATACTTGTCATCAAGATGAATAAAAGGGGATGTATCTAGATGTATTGTAGTTCTAGATACACCCCCTTTTATCCATTTTGATGACAAGTATTTCCGGACGGAGGGAGTACGTACTGTTTCTTGATGAAACGAATTATTCATCTAAGATACCACCTTTGTTCTCTGCAGGTCATGATCCAGCTTGGCACGCAGGGGTCAAGGTCACAAGAGCATTACATGTCTGCAGAGGGGCGATCTTCCAAAGGTGCCAAGTCGCCTTGCTGCTCCAAATGCAGCTTCAGACGTCACAGGGAAGAGCACCTGCCTGCACCAACCCCCCAAAAGCGGGCTTCCATGATTGATTTACTGTGTTGTATGTTTGAAATTCAGACTGGTAACTGAAAATATCCGATGTTTGTCGATTGAAAGGAGCACCCCATTGATCTTTGATGGGTTGTATATGTCCTGTACTTTTGTCACTTTTGTCCCGTTTGCAGTTAAAAACCTGTAAACCTGTTAAAAATCTAGAGAGGCAGGCTGGCCGATTAAAAAGAAATATGGCACGTCAGAAAATCTTGTCGCAGAGTAAAACGGCTCTCTGGTTCTCATAGGAACATGATGACCGAGTCAATCACATGTCCTGCACATGTGTGGACGGGGATTGTAGTTGTGCCCGCTCTGCTGTGCCGACTCATCTACGTGAGTTGTCACTATTCATTTGCTAACAAATACGGACGACTGTACAACGATCCCAACAGAAATACGGTGGCTGCATACCCACATGACACTGATCACGACAGGGACAGACGGATGGGATAACGGCCTCCAGGTAGCTCGGCCACCAAAGTGCATTTTCGTCAATCTAGCGATAAAGATAAGTATATATAGTATGACAGGACTTTAATCAACTTAATTAACAGTGCATGCATCAGTCAGCTATCAGCTGGAGTAGGCGGTTGGGGTACGGTTAAGGATGGAAGTTGAGGGCAATTCTTCTCAACGAACTCCACCAGATCCTTGGGCATCACACCTTCTTCTTCGGCCATCTTCTTTATCCAATCCTTCATGGACATCAGGTTAGCACTGGCCGTGGCCAGCTCTTCCTTCAAGCTGATCATCCGAGTCAGCACTACATTCTGTACCTGATCCACCACGTCATGCAGGGCTGTTAATCGCGTAGTGGTGGTCTTACCCTGGTATTTGCACTGTTCGAACACATCATCCAAGGCCTAACTAACATAAACTTTCACTTCCTGCAAATTAAAAAGCTAGTTATTCCCTTAAACTCATCTATGTGCGCGCCAAATGTTACCCACATAATTTATTTGATGACGGGAAAATTCTAGGTATAGATCAGAAAACAGTGTAGTGGTGCCGGGTTGCTTCAAGTTTAAGTTGGAAATAAATGCAATTTGCTACTACTTTATATATACACCGATAATCAAGATACACCATCAACAACTGAGCGCATATGGTAGGCTCACTGATCAATAGAAAAACAAAATTGAAAATAAAAAAGATGACACTATCAGCAAAGTAATACTCCCTCTATCCCATAATA
>NC_041388.1:706805669-706808256 GCF_002162155.2 Triticum dicoccoides | reverse complement strand
AAACATATAATACCAATCCATATTCTTGATCAGAAATAATATATGTTACTTCAAAACCCATAAGAATTACATACAGGAAATCCAATATATCTAAGTAGTTTATCCTCACTAATTATAATTCTCTCAACATGCATGCAACTATGCCAACTCATCATGTCAACTTGCATGGAAAAGATCAATGCTAACACACACTTATCTCAACAGCAGTTGTGCCAACTGATCATGCCACCATACATGGGAAAAGATACACCTTAACTTCCACCATGCATGCTATTCATATTCAATAAATATTCCATAACTATTAAATAAGTTATACATATTTTAATGTCAATTCTCACAATCAATCCAAATATTAATGTTTCATGCAACTAACTATACCATTGAAATATTTGCAACCAATTCCCGTAGGTATTGATACGTCTCCATTGTATCTATAATGTTTGATTGTTCCATGCTATTATGGTATCAATTTTGGATATTTATTATGCAGTTATATATCATTTTTTGGACTAACCTATTAACCTAGTGTCTAGTGCCAGTTGCTATTTTTTGCTTGTTTTTGGCTTTTCAGAAAATCAATACCAACGAAGTCCAAACGCTACGAAACTTTTTGACAATTTTTTCGGACCAGAAGGGACCCTAGAAGCTTCGGGAGAAGACCCGAAGTGCCATGATGCAGTGAGAAGCCTGCCAGGCGCACCCCAAGGGGGGCGCCCCCCAGGCTTGTGGGCCCCTTATGGCACCTCCTGATCTAATTCCCGCTCTATAAATTTTCAAATATTCCCCATACATTAGAGAGCCGCCCCCAAATACTTTTTCTGCCGCTGCAGTTTCTGTTCTTCGAAGATTCCATCTGGAGACCTTTTCCGATACTCTACCGGAGGGGGAATCGATCACGGAGGGCCTCTACATCAACCTTGCTGCCCCTCCGGTGATGTGTGAGTAGTTTACCACAGACCTACGGGTCCATAGCTAGTAGCTAGATGGCTTCTTCTCTCTCTCTCTCTCTCTTTGATCTTCAATACAATGTTCTCCTCGATGTTCTTGGAGATCTATTCGATGTAATCCTTTTTGCGTGTGTTTTTTGGGATCCGATGAATAGTGGGCCTATGATCAGATTATCCATGAATATTATTTGAGTCTTCTATCAACTCTTTTATGCATGATTGTTATAGCTTTGTATTTCTCTCCGATCTATCTGTTTGGTTTGACCAACTAAATTGATTTATCTTACAATGGGAGAGGTGCTTTGTGATGGGTTCGATCTTGCGTTGGTCAATCCCAGTGACAGAAAGGGACATGACACGTACTTGTGTCGTTGTCATTAAGAATACAAAGATTGGGTTTATTCATATTGATTGGATTTACTTTGTCTACATCATGTCATCTTGCTTAAGGCGTTACTTTGTTCTTTATGAACTTGATACTCTAGATGCATGCTGGATAGCGATCGATGTGTGGAGTAATAATAGTAGATGTAGGCAGGAGTCGGTCTACTTGTTTCAGACGTGATGCCTATATACATGATCATTGCCTTGGATATAGTTATGATTATTCACTTTTCTATCAATTTCCCAACATTAATTTGTTTAACCGTTGTATGCTATGTTCAAGAGAGATGCCTCTAGTGAAAACTATTGCCCCGAGGTCTATTTTAATCGTATATTAAAATCCAAAAAAACTTGCTGCAATTTATTTATTTTTATTTTGTGTTTTTGTTTATCTATCTATCACTACGAGATTTGGTCCTTGTAATTAACCGTCAAGGGATTAACAACCCCTTGCTTGCGTTGGATGCAAGTATTTGTTATTTTGTGTGTAGGTACTGCTAACGAGGTGTTGCGTGGTTCTACAGGATTGATAATCTTGGTTCTTAACTGAGGGAAATACTTATTTCTACTATACTGCATCATCCTCTCCTCTATGAGGAAATCGCAACGCAGCTCACAGGTAGCAGGTATCATCTCTCTCGAAACAAGCTCTCGCGCTGCTTTTAGATAGAGCACAAACCAAAGTACATGGTCAAACAACATAAGGTAGTAAGGAAGCCCTCTAATAAAACAAATCCCGGGATAATCGGGCAACGTGATGCATGGGACTACAAAACCAAAAGAATAACATAGGAGGCCTAAATATAACGAGACAACACACCCTAGGAAACGGTGCTAAGCGTCATTGATATTGAGTTTGAGACAGACAACAATCTTCACCTAGAACCCTGGCATAGAGGAGAATGACAACGACATCCTCAAGAGGAGAGAGGGAACCGCGATGGTGACACCAAAGCGTTGAGCTTTCAATCGGTAGCTCAACCGTGCCACCACGAGGCAGCCTAGGACAACTGCATCGAGAACATGCCTCCAGATTCGGATCTAGGCATTGCCTCTACCAAGCACACAGAACAAGCTCGAGCTACCCGCCGCCACACACACCTTGTCTCCCATACGACCAACATGCATGGCCACCATCGCCGCCATGATGCCTGCCAGAGAGCCAACCATATAGGCCGCCAGGTAGGATTCACGCCCCAGCATCCATGGTAGGAGGCACCGACACATGTGTCCCCCGCCAATCTTGGCGTGCCTGG
>NC_041388.1:706778447-706805215 GCF_002162155.2 Triticum dicoccoides | reverse complement strand
GCCGACGGTCATCGTCAAGCGAACCCCGACCATAGCCTTCTGGTCTTGGCCCTTGCTAGCTTGCACGATGCCATGCCCATGGCCCTCGGCGTCGATCCTCCAATGACGCAAAGGTGTCTCGACCACCATCACCACCCACTGTGCCCATGAGAAGAGGCACGACACTGCCCACAAGCACCTCTCGGGAGGTACTCAACCTCTCCTACCTGGTTCGACAGCCCTGACCTGCCTCGAACCCAGATCTGGCCCGCCCAAATGTGAGCCCTGGGTCAGCGACACCGCTGCCATGCATTCAACCGGTACCGTGTCTGGCACCAGCCTCGGCCCATGTGTCGCCCGCTCGAACCCGGGAGAAGAGAGACCACCACCAGCTCCATGAGCCACCTGGTGGCATCTGACAACCAGCACCACGCCATTGAAGTTACCATACGCCCGCACACCCCTGCCGCCTCCACACTACCTAACGCCAACCACAACTGCCAAGGCCGTCGCGACCGTGACGACGCCCCAAGTGACTACCACGAGCCAGCTCATGGCACCTGCCAAACCGGATCTAGGCGGAGTAGCTGGCCGCCTTCGTGACTTGCTCGAGCCCCAATGTGCCCAGCCCTCTGCGACGTAGATGAGCCACCACGGCCTCTCCTCGACCAGCGCCACGCGACCACCCGGATCCGGTGGCCCACGCCGAAGTTGCTACTGAACACTAATTGTGCATTAATTAGATGACATGATAATATAGTTCTTTAGTTGCACAATTGGTCTTCAGTTGCAAGATTTAAGAGGAGAGTCAGTGTATACTTAAAGTTAAATTTTGCAAGGATCCAACTAAATTGGTGTGCTTGTTTGATCTCGCAAATGGTACTTTCAAAATGGAAACAGATCGTATGAACCTTAATTCCATCTGATAAATCTAGTACTGTTTAGTTTTATCACGACAAAAATTAATTTTGAGCATGTACGACCAGAAGGTAATAACGAAAGAGGCATAACCTGTATAGTGCCGCACCCGTCCCCCAAATTTGCTGCCGTGTATAGGTTGATAATAAGCTTGTCCTCAAACTGCAGCTTACATTGAGGGCACTGGGAACAAAGATTTGATATAACTTAGGAAACAGATCAGCAGTGCTCTCAGCGTAACGCATACACATATGAAAAGGTTGAGAATTATGCATGTGGTGTACGTACCTTGGCGCTCTCCTTACCAGCACTATGCAGCCACTTCTCCTGACAAGATCTGCCGTACACATGTCCACAAGGAATGCAACTGCGTGTTTGGTAGCAGACAGGAGACCGACGATCAGTTGTTTTCCCCCCAAATTCTTGCTGGTTCGATCTATCATCATGTGCAAAATATGTAGGAACTAATTCGTATAGTACTCACCAGATGCGATGATGGCCTTCGCAGGTCAAGGGCTCCATACACACCAAGCATGTGTTTGTGTTCCCCGCCGATGGCTTCTCCTCAACAACGCCGGCAACCTTGCGCCACAGGGCCTCCACCGTAGCCTCCAACTCTGCTCTCTGCAACAACACAGGGCCTCCCTCCTCACCAGAGCCGAACTCAACCTCATCGGCACCGAACTCGGACTCGTCTAAGTCGTAGTCGACCATATCATCATCGAAATCCTCCTCTTCGCCGTCATCACCGTCGCTGTTGTCCATATCCTCTTGCTGATCATTTCCGAAGTTCACCCCCTCGCGCCCAAACAAAGTGGTGCGGTTCGCCGCTGCAGCTCCGTCGAGTACCCCTGTGACGGCGGCCTCCGCGGCCTGTAGTGGACTCGGCGCCTCTCCGTCCACCGTCTCCGCCCTCACCTCCTCGTCCTCCTTAGCGGGCGCTGGCGGCGAAGATGACATGGAACCGGGAAGGGGTTTCCGGAACGTCACGATCGCAGCGCCGCCTTGTGCTGAACTCTTCTGGATGCGAGGATCGATTTCATCCGGAAGGACTGGCTAGGTTGGATACATATCTCTTTTCTTTGGGGGGATTGGATACAGATCTTTAGGGGGTGTTTGGTTCCAGAGACTTTTTTTGTGTTGAGACTAAAAAAAATCGCTAGCAAACCAAACAGGATGGAACTTTTTTGAAACTTTTTAGTAAAAGTCCTTAGAAGCACCTCCTTAAGAGTATTTAAAAAGTCCTAGAAACTAGAAAAAGTCCTAGGACTAAAGAACCTAACACCACCTTAGCACCAAATCCATCAATAGTCGGGCAAATACCCCGCCGTTAGATTGGTGGGGATCGATCACAATTTTTTTCAGGTCTCCATCTGTCACAACTCACACCAATACACAACAAATTCTCCTGTGAGAAACCATACAAAAACTATCGATGGCATTTGCATACAATGTTAAAATAGATTGGAACATTGTAGACGAACGCCGATGTATATGCCTGCACCCCTTCTTTAGAAGTAGATCTAATTTTTTATGTGATTTGGAGAAAAAAATTCAGCGCATTTTCTATGACATTGACCAAACACTAACTTCTATTCCATACAAATTAGTAAATATTTAGGCTAGATACTTGTTAGAGAAATGGGTAAAAATATCATCCATTTCTTTGGAGTAAATAGCATAAAACTACTAGTTTACAGGCTAGGATTTCAAAAAACTACCACTTTTTAATTTTTCTCAGAAACCTATCAGTCGCGCGGTTCGCTGTTTCAAAAAACCCAAAACTCCGGTGACTAGCGATTGAACCGTTTTTCTGACCGCCTGGACCCACATGTCAGGCCACCTGGCCACGCGCGCTCACGGCGCGACCGTTGACAGCCGTTAGCCGACCGGCCCGGTCGGAACTGGGGTAAATAAACCCCCTCGGTCGGTCGGGCGCACCTGCTCGCTCACTCTCTCCCTGCTCGCTCACTCCCCTGCTCTCACTCCCCTGCTCCAGTACGAGCTCGCCGCCGCTCGCCGTCTTTGAGGCCGGTCGCCGTCGACCTCCTTGCCGCCATGCCTTCCTGGAACGACGAGGAAACGAGCTCGGAGGAGGACTGCCAGGTCGTCGGCATGGACATGGGACTTATGGTAAGTTCTTTGCCACCTAGGGTTAGGGTTAGGTGCTAGTAGGCCTAGGCTACCGCCATGGATCTTGCTAAGTGTAGTGTTGCTGTTGTAGGATTCTTGTTCAATAGTGAGGCTGGGGTTTGATTGTAGGATTGATGTAAGCTAGGGTTCATCTCTGTACAGTGTTAGGGTTCATGCTGAGTTGGGGATTTTTTTAGTGTTCATGTTTAATGAACCGTGCAAGTTGATTCTGGTGTTGAGTGCAGATTGAAACTAGTGTTTGCTGGTTATTTTGGTTGCAGGAGGAACCAGACACCACTGTGGAGCCCCTTTTCTGTGTCCAACTTGAGCTTGCTCATCGCAAATGCATTCTGCATCAAATGAGGCCTTTTAAGCATGTTGCTTTTGAAGGGCCTTTAACAGGAAGGCGTTTCTATGGCTGCCCAGTCCAGGTTAGATGCCAATAAACTTTTCTGCTATGTATGTTCACTGATGTTTGATATGATGCAGCACTTTGTTTGATATGATGCAGCACTTTGTTTGATATGATGCCAATAAACTTTTCTGCTATGTATTTTTGTTACTTTGGAAACTTAATCATGACATTGTAATAACTTATCATATCTCATTTATGTTATTCATTGTTAGAAATTATCAAGTCTATACAAGTTAATCATGGAACTGAAATAAGCTCCTAGTCCATTTGTAATAACCTATCACATTTATAAATGCAGGAAAATGGTGTGAATTGTGGTGTTGTAGAGTGGGTTGATGGGTCTTGGCCAACTGTTCTTCAGAGATGTTTGTGCAAGCTATGGGAGATGTTCCATGAGCAGAACCTTGGAAGGGTACAGGACAAGGAGAAGTTTGAGAAGGAGTTGGCCAGGCTTAAGAGTGAACATGAAAGGGAGTTGGCCAAGCTTAGGACTGAAAATGACAAGCTTTGCATTGAGTACACCAAGCTTGTTGATGATGTATCCAAGATGTTTGATTGAAAGGATGGTAGGGTGGACAAGAAGGTGTACCAGAAACAAGTGGAGGAGGAAGAACTTGAGAAGAAGAAGAAGGAGCTAGAGGAGAAAGCTATGTTGGAGGTGCAGATGGAAAAGCTCAAACTTGCAAAAGAGCAGAGGTGCATTTTGCAGAGCCAAGCTGATATCATCAAGAACACCAGGAAGGCTATGAAGGATGTTGAAGTTGATAGAGATGTTCTTAAGAAGGAGAAGGCAAAGCTTGAGCTTGTTGTTGCTGAGCTGCCGAAAGAAGGGTATGGCAGCAAGGAGAAGTTAGAGCAAATCAAGGCCATCCTTGAGTCTTGAACTGGCTTTGATATGTTGGTGAAGTAAGTACATCCAAAGGCCTTTATATAAGGACGTGGCCTGACATGACTACAAGTGATTATGAGTGTACATTTTGGGGGAATGTGAAGTTTAACCTAGTGAAAGAACCTTATTTCCTATGTTGTTAAGTTGTAATGGATCACCTATGCTATTAAGTGTTGTAATGGATCTCCTATGCTATTAAGTAGTGGAAATGGATCTCTTATGCTACTAAGTTGTGGAAATGGATCTTGTATGCTATTAAGTGTTCAACTTGATCTTCTATCTTTTATATGTTATTTGTTAGCCTACATATATTATTTCTGTGGGTAATTGGGCTTAGTGGCCCACTAGTCTCTGACCAAATGCAACCTAGGCCTACTAAACCCAACCCCATCCATCTGTCAATATAAACCCCTCCCCACCCCCACCCTTTCCCAGTGACTCCACCAGCCACCACCCATAAGAAACCCTACAGATGGATCCTGACATGGGAGATGTCACAGAGGAGGAGGGGGAGGCTGTGGAGGTTAGGGCAGCAGCAGCACAGAGGAGGAGGAGGAGGAGGAGGAGGAGGCGCAGGCAGAGGGCACTAGAGGCGGGCCAGGCTGACCAGCAAGAGGAGTTCAACCACCGACTCTCCGACAAGGTACTGGAGAAGTGCAATGATGAAGAACTGGAGCTGGTTTTCACTGGTGGCAGGGGAAGGTCATTCATGGAGATCATTAGGCGGGCAAGGATGAGGGCAGTCATGGCTCCTCATCCAGCAACTAGGGCCAAGTGGGTCCATTTCTTCGAGCGCTATGACTGATATGTCAATCTCATCTCATCCATCTATATACCTATCTATCTATATTTCTATGTTGGTGTTCTATGTAAGATCTGGTGTACTATGTAAGATCTACTCTATTCTATGTAATAACTGGTGTTTGAAGCTACTCTGAACCAATGTATATATGTATTTATGCTACTCTCAATGAATTTATGCTACTCCCAATGAAATGTACTGACTGGATTCACTGACAGAAGATACACTAACTGAAATGTACTGACTGAATCAACACAGGAATGACTGTCTGAAGGAACACACTGCATAGTAGTTACTACAAACCATGGTAGTTCAACTGACTGAATATCTCTGAAACAAAATAAAGTTTAGCCATTACAGACCATAGTAGACCCAAATCCATCCATATTTGTTCACTGACACAAACAGAACCATGCCAAATGAACTCAAAGTTACCCAAATCCAAGAGCTAGTTACCACTTGCATAAAAATAGTCTTTCAGCCTCCCACTTGGCTTCCTGATCCTCTTTGACCCCTCCTGGACAACAGTTGAATTTGATTGCCTTGGTGCAATGAAAGTTCTTCTCTGGGCACTTGAAGATCTGGTGTTCTTTGCTGGAGAAGATGTAGATGATCTGGTGTTCTTAGCAGGAGAAGAAGTGTTAGTCCTGCTCCTCTTAGCTGGTGGTGCTTGTGCTGTAGCTGCTGGAATAGTTGAAGCAGCCCTTTTTCTTGCCCTAGAAGTAGCAACTGGAGCTGGTGAAGGTGCAGAAGGTGTAGCTCTTGCTGTAGCTGGTCTTGCTTCAGGTGCAGTAGCAGCAGGTACTCTTGGAGGCCTCTGAGCATTTGTAGCCATAGAAGAACCAGCTTGAGAGTAATTTGCTCTATTTTCCTACACAATTAAGAAACATTGTAAGAAAATGAACAATGAAAATTGACAATGAAATGAAATGAGACATGGCCTCAAATGACCTGGTGCTTGTTCATCCTCATCTGAAACTTAGGCTTCAAAGGGTCACCACAGTTGCTAAACCTATGCCCTTGCTTCTTGCAGTTGCTACATGTGACAATACCAATTCTTGAGGTCTCCTTTTTTGCTAGCACCTCAAATACACCTTTCCTCCTGGCAGTTTGCTTTTTGCCCTTCTTTTCTTTGAACACTGGTGGAGATATGTCATGTCCAAGTGTATGAGGCTAGTCGTTAGGACCTGGAACTAGGAAAATTATATGCTTGTATGTTTCACAGTACATGGGCTTTTTGAAGAAGTCATTGACAAAGTCTTCAAGATGTAGCTTCACTTTCTGCATTGCAGCAATGGAATGACTGCAAGGCACATCAGTCATGTCCCACCTCCTACAGTCACATGTATGGTTGTCCAAGTTAACACAATATGTGTTCTCAAAGCTACTAGTCACCTGCCAGATGCTTGGACCTGCCATGTATGCATCACAATACTTAGCCCACTTCTTGCCTTCTTCTAAAATTTCGGAGTAGGTTGGTGTGATCTCCCATCTACATGACTGTTTTCTCTCTGGTTTTCTGAAACTTGATCATCAACTTTGTTCTTATGCCCTCCAGCATAGTCCTGATTGGCTTGTTCCTAACATCCAATATCATTCTATTGAAAACTTCACTGAGGTTGTCAACAACCAGGCCAGTTTTGCAAACAGTGTCCATTTTATATCTTGCCCATGTATGGTCTGGTATCTGTGACAACCACTGCCAAGCTTCAAAACTTTCTTTCTTCATATTTTCCATCCCTTTTTCATGACCACTCTTAGTGAAGGAATAGGCAGCCTGATCTAAGTGTTTCTTGAGTTCCTCCCCTCTAAAACCAGTAGATTAAAAGTTGGCATATATATGTCTAAGACAGAACCTCTGTGGGGAGTCAGGGAATACATCATTGATTGCATTCAACAATCCATGTTAATTATGAATTAATGATGGCTTAGAATGATGGATAAGTATGATGGTAAGTTTAAAGTGTGGTTGTCATGAGTACTGGAGCACATACCTTTTGCCTATCAGACATAATTGTGTACTTGCCAAACTTGTTCCCACTTCCAATAACAATTCTCAGCTATGTGAGAAACCATGTCCAGCTGTCTGTGTCTTCCTTGTCAACGACACCAAATGCAATGGGGAAGATGTTGTTGTTCCCATCCCTGCCAGTAGCTGCCAATATTTGTTGTCCAGTGCTGAGCTTGATGAAGCAACCATCTAAACCTGAAAATATGATCACATTAGTTGTAAATAACATGAATGTAACTATCTTAGATATATGTGTAAGGATCATGTACCTATAAATGACCTGCATCCATTGAGAAAGCCCTCTTTGCATGCAAAAAGGCAGTAGAACATGTAGTGGAACCTGGGGGTAGGAGCTGGATTTTCTAGGTCTTGGTTGTCACTGCATCTACTGCCTGGATTAGTATCTAACACACACTGTAGATAGTCCCTTAGTCTGTGATATTGGAGTCTGTGATCTCCTTGCACAACTTCAACTGCTTGCCTCCTTGCCCTATATGCCAAGCTTTTAGGCACATGAACACCAAATGTTTTCTTTGTGTATGACATAATTGTCTCAACACCAGCTCCAGGGTTTGATCTAATGGTATCCTCACAAACCTTGGCAACCCAGTTTACTGTAACCTTGGTGCTCTCTCCACTTGCTCCACAAGTGTGATCCAAATTCATCTTCTTGATGCTGAAAGTAGACTCATTAGCTATTCTAGAGGTCACTATATAAAACTGACAACCTTGCTTTCTATCAGAGCACCAAGCAATAACCCTAGTTGGTTCATTTCTGTGATACTCAAAATTCCTAAGTGTCCTGACATGGAAATTTCTTAGTGCTTCTCCGAACTCCACAACATTTAGGAAGCACAAATGCAATGCAAACTGCTCATGTGCATCAGGGACTGATGGATCATACCACCTCCTCTCCTTCCTCTTCTTCAACCTTCTATTCCTACCAGAAGGCAACCCTGGAACTTCTTCTTCATCACTAAGACCAAAATCACCTAGAAAGCAGTATTCATCAGGTTCAGGCACCCAATCTTCAAACTTGGTGTGTTCACACTCACTGTGTGACTTGCTAGTTGGGCCTGGATTTCTGACAGGATTAAGCTTCTTTGCTCCTTTCTCTAGTACAACTAAGGGTTCTTCATGTTCAGAAAGGATTTGGTCTTCCTCCCAAAACTCAGAAGGTTCTGAGTTTGCTCCACAATAGTGATCTGCAGGTTCTTCCTCTCCCCTAGTCTTATGGCTTGTCCCTGTGCCTGCCTCATCTTCACCCCTACACCAAGCCTTGTATGATATATTCTGCCCTTTGTAATCACCCCTAAAAAACTCAAAATCTGAAGAGGATTTGTCCATCTCATCTTCATCTTCATCTTCATCATGTTCTACTTCTACATCTTCTTCTTCTTCCACAACATTTTTCCCCTTGTTGAAATTACAACTATGTTGTGTGTTAAGATAGGGCTCCTCAGGGATTGCTGGTGCGAAAGTTGCATTATGGAGTGGATACAGGACACCTTGTTGGGAAACACTATAAACAACAGGTTCACCAACATGATCAATGGGGATCTGCTCCTCAAGCATGATGTGATCCATGTTAACATCTGCTGGGCTTGGATCAGTAGGCTTTCTGATAGTGATGTTCAGGATCTTCTTATCAACAAACCAGTCAAGCATTTCCTCTAATGCCTCCTCACTATCCAGGACCTCCACCCCTCCAAGCCCTTTCCCTCTTCCTTTACATAAGTCAGACAAGCATCCATTCCATAACCCTCCAACTCAGCCAATGCTAATATGGTCAGATAACTAATGTCTGAAGAAACTGAATACTTTCTCTCCATGTTATCTGTTCCTTGAAAATGTAGCCTCATGTCCCAAATCTCATCATCTAAGCTATAGGATTAAAATGACAAACAATTAATTTTTAACTCACTAAAACTTAAAACAATGACCAAATGTACTGAACATTACTGAACTTTCTTCTAATTATAGTGAATGCACTGACCAAATGAACTAACCAAATGCACTTTCTTCTATAGTAACTTAACCAATAAAATAAAGTACCATGCCAAAAACAAACAATTACTAACCCTAGTTTTAAATTGAACTAAAGGACCCAGAAATTTGTAATTTGAACTAAAAGTAAGAAAGGCCCAGAAATTTCTTACCTCACTCCACCAAAGGATGAAGCCCAAGTGTGGCCACCTTCTGGATCCGCGTGGATGGACTTCGCCACTGCCCTAGCCACGCGGACTGCTAGATCTAAGCTCGCCGGATCGACCTCAGCCGCGGGCGGTGATGGCTGCTGCAACCGCTGCGCCGGGAAGCTCGAGTAGCCTCGCCCTGGGGCCACCTCTGGATGTCCACCGCCCTCCTGGCCGGTGACGCCTTGGCTCAATAGCTCGCAGCCGACGGCATTTGGCTGCACCGCCGCCATCGCCAACCTAGGTCACTGCGGGGGAGAGGGGAGAGGAGGGGGAGACTGAGAGAGAGTGCGACCCGACCAGCTTCTTTCGTGCCGACCGGACCGCACGGGCTAACGGCCGTCAACGGCCGCGCCATGAGCGCGCGTGGCCAGGTGGCCTGACATGTGGGTCCAGGCAGTCAGAAAAACAGTTCAATCGCTAGTCACCGACGTTTTGGGTTTTTTGAAACAGCGAACCGCGCGACTGGTAGGTTTCTGAGAAAAATTAAAAAGTGGTAGTATTTTGAAACCCTAGCCTGTAAACTAGTAGTTTTATGCTATTTACTCATTTCTTTGACAAGTATTTTTGGATGAAGGGAGTAGTACATAACAGTCCAGCGGTGACCGACCAATCACTGGGTGGCTTTCTTTTCTATCACTATAAGGAATTTCTCTTCAAATGCATCGGTAATGTTCATATTTACCTGTCACTCAGCGTAAGCCCCTATTCTACTCCAATACTCCATGAAACATATTAGTAGAGTTATTTTTCTTTAATTTTGATATCCATATTTCCTCCGCAGAAGCAACCACCCCATCGCGTAACCCAGTCGTTCGCGATGAGGCTGTCGCTCCCTCCTCGCACGGTGCCCTAATATATAGCTTAGGGTTGGAGGTAGCGTTAGGTCCTCCATATGTTGCTTCTCCTTAATTGGAACCTCAAAGCACTCTACCAAGCCCAGGCCCAGGGGCGAACAACCCCCCTTACCCATACATACAACCCATTAAATTTTGATATCCACATTTTCGAGGCAATATTCAATTACCTTTGGTTCAGTCCAGGCAGGGGACAGACCCATAGAGGCCCAACCGGGGTCACTGGACACTGATCAAAAGCTAGCAATGGGCCTGCGCATGCTCTTCCACTTCAATTTGACACACAGAGCGTCGTATAGAGGTATCCACATTTTTTTAGGGGGGAGGGTATCCACATGATGATCGATCATGTTGGGAGCTCCTTTTTAGCATGTAAGGCCAACTCCACCGCGTGACCCCATCCTGTACGGCCCCGTCCGTTTGGGGTAAAAGGGATAGACGAGGCGGCCCAGTGCACGACGGCCTGGACCTATCTTGTCCGTTTTGTGTCTGGGCCGACCCATTTCGAGCGCAAACTTGCGCCGGGTTTGGGTCGCGGCGGACACCAAACGTACACGCGCCTCATCCACGTCGGGGCCACGTGGCAGGCGGCCACCTACCTCCCACCCGCCCACATCAATGCGCACGAGCGGGCGGCCACACCTGTCATCCACACATTGAAAGGTCGCCGTCCTTCTTTAAGTGGGATCGTGGACCGGTCGTCGTCCACACTGCCCCACACCACCTCGTGGCCTCCTCGAAACCCGACAGCGCCAAACCCTAGCCCTAGCCCTCCCTTGTCCTTGAGCTCGCCGGCCGGCCACCTCGAAGCCACAGGCTTCTGGAACCGGAAGGGGAAGCACGGCCGTGAGGCTAGCTCCTCCTCGGGGCGTCGCCGCAGCTCCATGAAGAAAGAGGAGCCTGCATCACCGCCGCACTCCTCTCGTCGAGCCCCCCCGCCCCCCCACCGCCCCCTTCACCATCAACCCTAGGCCCGCCGGCGAGTGCAACCGGAAGTACCTCACGGCGGACGTGTGCCGGCGGTACAGGGATACGAGGACGCCGGTCCCGTGGAGCGACGTCCACCTCCCCAACGGATGGCACCTCAACGCCGACCATGTGCCGATCCCGCCGGTGCCGGCTAGCGTCCGTGCGCGCCGCGATGAGATCGAGCGCCGCCGCTGCCTCCTCCTCGACGACCTGTACTACGATGACAGGTATGACCCCAACTCCGTGCTCTGGGACACATGGCTCTAGGACGAGCACGACACGCACCGCGCGTCCTACTTCGTTGGCACGGTGTCGGGGCCGCGGCGACCACGTCGAGAGGTGCGCGGGCGTACGCGGGTGCGCGGCCTCATGCCCACGCCGTCGCCTTCCCCATCTCTGTCTCTGTCACCACCTCCACCTCCTCGCATGACAGCGGAGGAGGCCCGGCTCATGCAGCATGTCATGGAGGACTCCATGAACACGCACGACAAGCGCCAATGGCACGGCCTGGAGGAGGCGATGACACTCTCTGCCACCGGCGATGTCGCCTTCCTCGAGATGGAGATGGTGGTCGTCAAGGAGGAGGAGAGGATGGAGGAGGCGATGGAGGCGGAGCTGGTGGCCGCGTTCCACCCCGGCCTGGTGGGCCAGCAATGGAGCTGGTCATGCACCGCGCCGGAGATGGCCGACGCCGTGGGGGCGTGAACTGGTGCCCCACGCCGCCGCGGTCATCGGAGCGGGAGGCGTCGCCACGGGAGGAGGTCGTGCAAGCACCTCCTGCCGTCCAGCCCGTCCCCATCTACCACGCACCGCCGGCCTACATGGACCTCGTCAGCGACAATGACGACGCCGGCGGCCACTAAAGACGGCGACGGCGACGGCATCGACGGGCATGGGCAGGAGCGCGTTGGCGGCGGCCGTTTTTTATTTTCTTTTTATGTTTAATTATGTCAAGTTGGACGTGAAACTGGGCCGTTTTGTGGCCGTGGCGACCCTAACTAAGTTTTATGTTTATTAAACTGCGCTTATTTACTTTTTTAGTCAGTTTATTTACGTTTTTCTGTTTTTTTAAATCATGTTCAACGCGGACGTGATTTGGGGTGCGGCCGCGTGGTGGACGCACGCACGACCCAACGGATAAGACCGGACACGGGCGAACCCATCGGTGCCCAAAGAGACAAAATCCGGTCAAACCGGACGTCTGTTTGGGGTCGCGCGGTGGAGTTGCCCTAACGTGCTGAGAGCCTCCCCAACGCGCAACCCTCGTGTGGGTGGCTCATATAAGGATTGCCTAGCACTCCTCGGGGCAAGTATAAGGGCTAGCGGTTTTTATTGATCGGTTTTATTGACATGTCTTCTCATTTTGGTGGTTTCCTATTAAAAATATTCCAAAATACTGCCGAACAACGGCAATACAAGGAATCATCAAACGCCACCCACCTCCCACCTATGGCGCTCCCACCTCCCACCTCCCACCTCGGCGCTCCCACCACCCCTCAGGCGGTCTTCACCCCTCTCCATTGATTTCTTGATCCTTTCCGGCCATCTTGTCCGGCATCTTCTCTGGATCAAGGCAATACCCATCTCCTATGGGTTCCTCTGGTGGATCTACCCTTGGCTTGGATTTCTCCAAGGGTAGGGTTTTCTCTGATCAAGTTTTCAGATCTACTGGTCGTACAATTCATCTGATGGGAAGAGGGAGGGATTTCATTGTGATCGTGTCTTTCAGTAGGCACGCCTTTCACCTGTCAGAAGATTCTGTGGCGGCGACGCTGGAAGCTGCGCTTGGTGGATCGGCAATTGATCTTCGGGTTAGTCATGTTAAGGACAAAGTTTTTTCATTTCAAGTCTCATGCAAGCAGGTTGGCTTCATTATTATGGATCTACGCTCTTTTACTTGTGATTTGTTCAAGTGTTACTTCCATCTTTGGGGTAATGGAGGACCCAATTGGGTTCGAGAACTTAAGATCTGGCGAAAGGAATGTGATGCCGAATGGATTCTGATTAGTCCAACTAAGCGTAGGTCCTCGTTAGGTCTAATGGCGATGCATAAGCTCCCGGTTCGATCATCTCTCAAATCCTCAAATTCTACAAGTAAGAAGCTATCTTTTGCTACGTTTGAAAAGTATTCTGCTTGCAAGGGCTATAGATATCCAGCTACTCAGAATTGCATTGATACTATAGTTGATGGAGGGTATAATCTTTCTGCTCATGAGCGTGTAGTCATTTGACAACCTCCTGCTCTTGACTTGCATTGGACGGTGGCTAGGCCACCCATCGTGTTTGGTACAGTTAACTTATCGTCGGAGTTACACCGGCTGGCCGTTGTGCCTCCATCTGGTCCGTTTTCTGTGGATCCGCAACCCGTGATTTCTGGTAATCTCTCGGCGCAATTTGAGGAAGCGGGAACCGCTTTAATTCAAAATGGGTGTTTAGAATCGGGCCCATCTTAGTTGGTCAGCCCACATAGTGAGGGCTCAATGACTCACGGTTCTCTTGCTACTGGTGGGCTTGAAGCTGGCCCGTCTGCTACTGGGCCTCCCGATTTTGGGCTAGTTTCTTCTGTGTGCCAGGGCCTCAAGGGCGATGCGATAGAAATCCCATCTACACAAGAGGCTGCCCGGCAGTTTGATGCCATGGTCGATGACATGGTGGACCGAGTTTTAACATGTACTATATGCGCTCAGAAGGGCCACATGGCAGCCTCTTGTGGAATGCGAGCGGTCTGCTCGGCTTGCTCCCGTGTAGGTCACTCTAGACACGAGTGTAATGATTTTGCTCGGTCTCATGGATTGGTTTGGAGGCAGAGCTCGATGCAACAAAGTACGAGTATTTCGGAAACCTCTGCTGATCAGGGGAAGGGAGCCGGAGTTATTGGGATATCTAGTCCTGTCACATCGCCACCGCCCACATTGCTCCAATCTTCTCCCCTTCCTGCCAAAGAAACCCCCTGCTCTCCCAAAGAAACCCTCTGCTCGTCGCCGCAACAGCCGGCCATGGCGAACTTTGAGCTCGACCCGCATCGCCTTGTGCTACCGGGGCATCATATCATTGATGGTGGTGATCGGCGTCTACTCCGCACCTTCTTCACGCCAGCGACTCGCCCCCCTCGACGCCATGAAGATTACATGGTTGCTGAGGTTATGCCTGCTCCGGTTGGACCCCTCGGGTCTGTCAGAGAGGAAGTGGTGCAGTTTCTTCAGAACATAGGTACTTTTGTCTACTCTTCTCAGCCATGATTTCATGGGGTCGGTCTGTTTCAAGTTCGGGATCCGTCTGTCAGATACACTTTGATTCAGCATCCATCGTTTGCCTTGGGTAATGATCGGTTTGTTAGATTCATGAAGCATGATGAGGGGGAAAACTTTAAAGGAAATCATGGTTTTCGTAAGGGCTGGCTCATGTTTGTTGGGATTCCCCTGGATTATCGCACGATAGAGTATATTTCGCAAGCAGTAGGTACTTTTGGAAAATTTCACTCTTGGGATAGTGAAGATCTGTACCTGGTCCGTACTGTTGTGGAGGCAAGCTTTCTAGATACGCCTCTAGTGCCAAGAGATGTGATTTTTGGGGATTATGCTGAATGGGGGGGTGCTCAAGTTTCTTGGACTGCTGCATGTTATGTTCTGGGGGCAGATTTTGCCGATCATATGCCCAATGATGAGGATCCGATGCCTTTGGATGGTAATCCTCATCCAATGCCTGGACACCTAATTCTAGACAACCTACCATTCGTTCTACCACCCTACCCAATGATTGGATGGAGTGACGTGCCACTTGCACCCCCTCCCCCTCCTGATAACCCTATGGAGGCTGGCTGGGGCAATGCTCATTGGGGAGAAGAAGAGGACAATAATCAGCCTTCGCAGCCCGCCGTGCCAAAACAAGATCAAGTCTCCATTGTCATTGATCAGCCTGAGGAATTTGAGTCTGTTGAGCAGCTCCTGCAGGTCGTTGAGCCACAGCATCCGCCTCTGATTGCTCAAGTTCAAGATCAACCTGCAGATGTGGTGCAAAATCCTCTGGACATTGTGCCATATCAACCACTAGTAATCCAGCACCACCAGATCTTCATTGGGATGGCTCGGATTGTGGCTGGACCCCCTCTTCCGCCTGAAATGCTTTGGAAGCGTTCTTTTGAGAATTTGATGTTGGATTTTTCAGTGAAAGAGGTGCCCAGGTCCATCTTCTTCAAGCCCCTGGGGACAGTCACCTATTCCAAGCGTAAGTGGTCAATTGCGTTTGATGATTCTCAGAGGATGTCTATGTTGGTTTCTAGCTTGCCAAGTACTCTGCCCAGCAATATTTCAATTGTCACTAGGCGCCCAATTGCTCGTTCCTTGTTTGGTGACGTGTCTGGTGTTAGTTCTTCTGTGTCAAGTGAGGGGCTCTCTGCTGCTGTTGGGTCTGATGGGCTGAATTCTGAAACTATGATAGCTAATAATTCTGGGATAGTGGGGCTTTCTGGTCAGGAGGAGGTTTCCTCTCCTTTGGTTCTCGCTATGGAGTCCAAGCCTCGACAGAAAAACCAGCGTGGTCGACGGAAGACATCTGCTCCTTTGGTGGACACTTCAGTTAGAAGGTGTACGAGAAGCGTGGCAAAGTTGGATGGTTTCAAACCTGTGGTTTTCGAGCAACTCCCACTCCAACCTGCTAAAAGACGCCCTAGGTCCAAGCCCATGGAAGAGAAGGCCCGGCCCAATCCGGAAGTTGATGCTGGCATGGACAACACTGAAGATGTGGGCAACGACAACTCTGAAGATGTCCCTCCGCAGACGCCGCTTGGGGTGCTACAGGCAATTGGTGTGAGCTGGAAATTGATTCCAAGCTGCTGTCTCGGGAGAAGCTTATGGCTAATCCTAAGGACGACTCCTCCTCCGGCAGTGCTTAAATGTTAAGGTTTCATGTTTTGTCTAGGTGTAGCGAGCCTGTCAAATTTGCTGTCTGTTATGTCCTATCTGAACTTATGCACTTTGGTCGAGACTTGGCACTTTTGGTTTTCTATGGTCTGGGTTGTGTGGCACTAGGTGTCATACTGTTTCTGATATATTCCTATATATTATCCTATGAATCAAATGTCAATGCGTAGCTGGAAAGTTCTTTGTTGGAATGTCCGTGGATTGAATTCTGAAACAAGGCATCGTGCGGTTAGGCAGAAAGTAACTGAAAGTCAATGTGCGATTGTGTGCTTGCAGGAGACTAAGCTCTTGGAGTGCCCTCGAAATTTAATTAAGAACATTTGTCCTGTGGGTTTTGACCAGTTTATTGAATCTCCTTCAAGGGGAGCTTCTGGTGGTATTTTAACTGTGTGGCGATCAGATGTTTTCTTAGGTACCTTAATTGAAGTTAAGCCCTACGGGGTTGTGATCAGTTTCAAGTCTGTGCATAACGATGACAAATGGTACCTGGTCAATGTTTATGGACCCTGTCAAGGTGTCCTAAGGGATGAATTTGTCAGTTGGCTTTATAATTTAAATGTGCAACCTAAGCAAAATTGGCTGTTGTTGGGAGATTTTAACTTCATAAGATCTCTGGATAATAGAAATCTTCCTGGTGGTGATATCAATGATACTTTTATTTTCAATGAGGTCATAGAACATTTGGGTCTGCTTGAACTGCCTATTAAGGGAAGAAGCTTCACATGGTCTAATATGCAGGATTTCCATCTTCTTGAGCAATTGGATTGGTTTTTTACCTCTGCCAGCTGGATCGATCAATACCCAAATACTCAAGTCACACCTCTTGCCAAAACTGCATCAGATCATGTTCCTTGTGTGGTTGCAATATGCGCCAACATCCCAAAAGCTCGCATATTCAGATTTGAAAATTATTGGGTCCATCAACCTGGTTTCATGGAGTGTGTTCAAGAGGTTTGGCAAAAATATTCTCATAAAACACACATATCAACAATTATTATGGACAAACTCAAATCTTTGAGGTTTTCTCTTAAGAAATGGCAGAAGGGTTTATCACATATTAAAAATCTGATTGAGAAGTGTAACTGGGTGATCTTTTGGCTAGATGATTTGGAAGACTCCAGGCCTTTATTCATATCTGAATCCAATTTCAGAAAACTGGTGAAGATGCACCATGAACATCTTCTTCATCTGCAATTTTTATACTGGAAGAAGAGATGCACTATTAGATATATCAAAGTGGGTGAGGAAAATTCAAAATTCTTCCAAGCCATGGCAACTGAGAGATATAGAAAATCAATTGCCACCCTACAATTGTCTGATGGAACAGTCTCTGCAGACCATGACAGAATTACAAAGGAATTTCTGGAGATTTTTAAGGGCAGAATGGGAACAGTGAAGCCAATCTCTCTGGGCAATGACATCCTTTCTATTATCCCTAGGGTGCAGGGGCTAGATGTGCTCACTAGGCCTTTGAGGTCAAAGAAATTGAACATGTTATCAAGGAATTGCCCACTGACAAGGCTCCTGGACCAGATGGATTTAATGGCCTTTTTATGAAGAAGTGTTGGCCAATTATTTCAGGTGATTTCATAACATTAGTCAATGAATTCCATGCTGGAACTGCTCAGCTTGAAAATCTCAGTGAGGCCTTCATAACTCTGATCCCTAAGAAGTTGTCACCTGAAACTGCTGGAGATTTTCGGCCAATTTCTTTGACAAGTGTGGGGTTGAAATTCCTCACTAAGCTTGCTGCTAATAGGTTCCAAGATGAAATAACCAAGTGTGTGCATAAGAATCAGTTTGGCTTTATCAAGTCAAGAACCATTCATGATTGTATAGCATGGACCTTTGAGTACATGCACCAGTGCAATTAGTCAAAAAAACCAATCATGTTACTCAAGCTTGATTTTGAAAAAGCCTTCAATTCCATTCAACATGAGGCAATTATAAAGATCTTGGTGGCAAAGGGTTTTGATAATAAATGGATCTCCTGGATGCAACAATTGTTGTCCTCAGCAACCCCTCAATCTTACTCAATGGGGTACCAGGAAACCATTTTAAGTGCAAGTGTGGGGTAAAGCAAGGTGGTCCTATTTCACATTTGCTGTTTGTGATTGCTGCTGATCTGTTGCAGACTATGATTAATGATCATCTCAGTAAAGGTCTTCTTTCTTTGCCTCTAGTAACTCATGACCCTAACTACCCAGTTGTTCAGTATGCTGATGACACACTGCTGTTTGTGAATGCTGACTCTGCTCAATTGGAGGTGCTTAAGTCTGTTCTAAACTCTTTCTCCCTGGCAACTGGATTGCAGATCAACTACCACAAATCATCAATGTACCCAATCAGTGTGGGTGCCACTAATGCCAATGCTCTTGCTACACAGTTTGGGTCCCAACTGGGAGTTATGCCATTCACATATTTGGGTTTGCCAGTGGGCACAACTAGGCCCAAAATTGTGGATCTGCTTCCACTAGTTGATTGTATGGAAAGAAGATTAACTGCTAGCTCATGGTTTCTGCCCCAAGGTAGCAGGCTGCAGCTAGTAAACTCTGTTATCTCTTCATTGCCAATCTTTTTCCTTTGTAGTTTATCAATACCACAAGGGATTTTAAAACAGCTGGAAAGAATTCAAAGACAATGCCTCTGGAGAAAATATGGTCAGGAGAAGGGGAATTTTCTGGCTGCTTGGCCTTTGGTCTGTAGGCCCAAACTTAAGGGTGGGCTTGGCATACTCAACCTGGATCTACAAAATGAAGCTTTGTTAATGAAATTCCTCAGTAAATTTTATAACAAAGTAGATGTGCCATGGGTTCATTTGATATGGGACAGTTACTATTATCAGAGAGTTCCTCATGACACTGTTTTGTGTGGCTCCTTTTGGTGGAGGGATATCTGTAAACTAATGGATAAATTCAGGGCTATTTCTTCAGTCACTGTTGGAAGAGGGGACTCTTTGCTTTTTTGGTCTGATTCTTGGGAAATAGATAACTCATGCATCCCACTCCAAGATAGATTCCCTAGGCTTTTTTCCTTCTGCTTACAAAAGAACTCCTCTGTTATGGAAGTGTTGAAGACTGATGAATTACAGAGCATGTTCTCCTTGCCCTTATCTGAATTGGCCTATAGGGAGTTCAATCATCTGTCTGGAATTATGACTGGGATTTCCCTTGATGTTGCTTCTAGTGATTCCTGGCAATGGAAATATGGGAAGAAAGCTGGGTTTACAGCAAAGAAATACTATGACTTTGTTCATGAGCCAATTCCTGCCAACCCTCTTCTCAGTTGGATATGGAAATCCTGTTGTACTATGACAATTAAAATGTTTGCCTGGCTTGTCATTATGGACAGAGTAAACACCAAGGATATGATTCAGATGTGGAAATGGACAAAAATGGCCCTTATCTGAAACTTCAACACAAAATGGTCCCAATCTGAAAATATTTCACGAAATGGCCCCTTTTGCATGACGCCCGAGGCTAGGGCGCCATGCTAGATAGCATGACGCCCCGGGCTAGGGTGTCATGCTATTTGGCATGGCGCCCTAGGCCGGGGCGTCATGCTACATGTCACTACCATGGCGCCCTAGCCCAGGGCGTCATGCTCTTTAGCATGGCGCCCTAGCCGCGGGCGTCATGCAAAAGAGGGCCATTTCATGAAATATTTTCAGATTAGGGCCATTTTGTGTTGAAGTTTCAGATAAGAGCCAGTTTTGTTCATTTTCTCATGATTCAGCGCAGGAAGTGGAAGATTAATGATGGGCCTGAATGTGTACTTTGTCCCATAGGAGCACTTGAAGACATGAATCATTTATTTTTCCAGTGCAACTTCAGCATGAGAGTGTGGAACTATCTACAAATTACATGGTTCAACAGTCAAGATATGGTGCAGATTGCACATCATGCTAGGAGGGATTTCAACAAGCCTTTCTTCTGTGAGGTGGTCTTCCTCACTTGGTGGAATATATGGAAAGTCAGAAATGACAAAGTCTTCAGGTATCTCAGACCTACTTTCAGGCAGTGGAGGAATGGCTTTGTCCAAGACATCTCTATCTTGGCCCACAGAATCAAGTCAAAACACAGAGATGCTTTGCTCAAATGGATTGATTTCCTGCCTCCTTGAGGGGCCCTGCATTTGTAATATTTTTCTTCTTTTGTAGTTAGATCTTTCTTTCTCTGTCTAGAATAGTTTGTATAGTGTTCTTTTTCTTTCCTTTCCTGCTCAGTTCCTTTTCTTAAGGAACTCTTTGCTGTACTTGCTTTTTTAAGTTTTAATAAATTGCTGTGGTGTGTAAGCCCTGTAGTCTTCAAGGTAAAAAAAAATCCAAAATTTTAAAACATTTCATGGGCTCGTAAATTTAAATTTTTTTACTCCCTCCGATCCATATTACTTACCGCTCAAACGGAAATATCTAGACATATTTCAATGCTAGATACATCCGTTTGAGAGACAAGTAATATGGATCAGATGGAGTAGAGTTTAACAAATGCTTTGAATTCCAAAAATATATTCCTGGAAATGAAAAAAAAATCATGAATCGAAAAAGGTTCCAAATCACAAAAAATATTTTCAAATTCATAAAATTAGGAAATTTTGAAAATATTATGAATTTCAAAAAACGTTCATATAAGAGTCGCTAGCAGCTCGGTGTATGACCAGTATTCAGCGTGTTTCGCGCTAAATAGGATTGGCTGTTGTTCTGATCGTGTGTAATGCGCTTGCAGCCTGTTGCATGCAGGTTGACTTTTCTTCTCCTTCCACACTGGTTCCTCATAGCGTTACCCTCACCATGTCTATGCATCCCGGACTGTCAGCACCACCCTAGCCCACTGGCCTGGATCACCGGAGAAAATGGTACGGCAAGGCAAGTCACCAATCCTTGTCAAGTGTGTGCTTACATTTCTCTTTCATTCTTTCTTTCTAAAGGCCCAAATTGTTTTTTTAAAACGAAGACGTTAGAAGCGTCCGGCTTTAAATTAATAAAGCCCATAACATAGACATCGTACCAACCAAGTTCAAACCTTACACACATCGCACAAGGGCTCATGCCACACACACGCAGGAAGTTAAAGGGGTCACGGCCAAAAGAGTGCGAGCAGAAGTTACATGGCTCGAAGGCCAAACACTGAGCACGCAGGTTCGCCCACAGAACAAAAGGGCCACTCCAAATCAAGAAGTGGTGGCTGGCTCCCTAGCCATCACGTACACCTGGCGAAGACGGTCTTGAGCATGTTGCATTCTCTCAGTATCCTTGTGCCTCGTCAATGGACTTCACTACTGCATGAATAAGTTGTATTTGTAGATGATATTAGCCGGTTGAGTCGGGAAGATCCCCTCGATAGCTAGTTTGTTCCTAGTTAACCAAAGCGTCCAGAACAGTGCCCCAACACAGCTCCACATCACACGTTTACTGCTCCCCTGGACCGAGTCAAGGATAGCCACAAGATCGTTGGTTGTCCTCGGGTCCCAGGACACCTCGGCCGCGGCCCGGGCCGCGCTCCAGGCGAACCTGGCCAGCGGGCACCGAAAGAAGACGTGGTTTGCGTCCTCGACCATGTTACCGACCGCACAAGTGCCGGTCGACGGCCCCTGCCTTTTAGCCACGTTTTCCGAAGTGTGCAATCTATTCCTGAACCGCTGCCAGAAAAACACTTTGATTTTCAGCTGGAGGCGCGCCTTCCATAGGCCCAAATTGTATCACTAGGGTAGAATTATATAATTGAAAATTTTGATTAATGTGATTTTCCATTTGTTGCTGAATATTCCATGGAAAAAATACTTCTTCCTCACTATATTTCTTTTTGTTCAATAATGGTAAGTTGGAGATGATGATGCAAGAGCGACGTGGGAGTGTGTCACGATTGTGGTGCAGGCGACGGCGGGTGATAGGCATAGGAAAGAAATGGGAGTTTGGGTTAGGGTATTATTTATATGCGAGAGAATAAAATGTGGGCTATCGAGTTAGGAGGTCATTTATATGCGGAAGAATAAATATGGGCTATTGGTTTAGGAGAGCATTTATATGCGAAAGAATACAATGTAACTCATATTTTCCTGGTTAAATGAGTAACCACAATGTAACTCAAAAGAAGAGGGTGCCTATATACTAATCTGGAGGGGGTATATCTACATTTGGACTTAACAAAGATGAATTATAATTCCGATAGTATAAAAGATGCCAACCGTTATGCTGTCGAACATATCAAACTTTTCAATAGCCAGAATAGTGTGACATACATGACCACTTGCATGCGACGAAACAAAGGAGCAACAAAGTAGACGAACGAATTAATGGAGACCAAAAATTTGAATTCCATCGTGAGCGTGCGTGATCAAATTTTCTATGCTTGCAGCGCATATCATTGCCCATCAGCGCCTATCTCCACAAGTGTGGCCACACGTGACTCACATGATCCCATTTTGATGTTATAAACAACGTGGCCGTCTGGCACAAGCAAAGGCTAATCAAAGAACAGAAAAAAACATGAGCATGTTGCGCATGGAGATCTTGAGCCGGCCGTCTCAGCGATCTGCTTTTGTCTTCATGTGTGTTGGATCTGTGCCACCTACTACCAGGGACCCGATTGCGCACAAGTGCATAGCTGGGGAGCTGATCCAAAACACGACCCCATCTCAGTCTCTTTAAATCCCACTGTCACTTACAGCTGGACTCAACAGTCAGCACTTGCCAGTCACCAGTAGCTAGCTGCCCCTCTCTCTCCAATGGCTCGCGTCGTTGCCGCGGCACCGCTTCTCCTCCTCCTGCTTGCTTCGTCGTCCGCGGCCTTTGCCGACACGGTGCTCGGCCGCAAAGGCAGTACCGCGGCGGAGGGGCCCGTGCAGTTTCCGGGGGTGGGCAAGTACGCCGTGATCTTCGACGCCGGGAGCACGGGCACACGCGTGCACGTCTTCAAGTTTGACAACAAGATGGACCTCCTTGAGATCGGCGACGACATCGAGGTCTTCGCCAAGGTATGTACGCCTGTAGTACATATGCAAAAGCAAATCTCACAATTATATCGTTACACTCAAGCACGAATACAACGTTGGTTTTGTTCATGGTGTAGGTGTCCCCCGGGCTGAGTTCCTTCTCCGGGCGGCCCAAGGAGGCTGCAAAGTCCGTGATACCACTGCTCGACAAGGCAAACAGTGTCGTCCCTTGGTGGCAAATGAACAGAACTCCCCTTAAACTAGGAGTAATATATATACGAGTTTAATGAAAAAATTGAAATTTGATCTTTGAACTCCTTTATACTCTGTATGTATGTGGTAATTAAACACTGACGAGAGATATTAAGCAGGCGACGGCTGGGCTGAGGCTTATCGGAGACAAGCCATCGGAGCAGATCCTTCAAGCGGTAATCACTTTACTAATTAGCAGTTTAAATATATATGCATCAAGGAGTAATCGAAGGACCGTTGGTGTTGACTCTCCCTTGGTACAATTACAGGTGAGGGATATCGTCCACACCAAGAGTAAATTCCAGTACAACCCAAAGTGGATCAATGTTCTCGAGGGATCTCAAGAAGGGTCTTACATGTGGGTAAGTCCACCGCTTCTTCCAATCTTGTGAACCTTTTCTCTATAACATTTGGTTATGTTTTTTTGGATAGCTTTTATATATGTCCTAGGTTGATTGACATTCAGTCGATTTTGCATATTTGTTCATATGAATTTCATAAGGTATTATACTTAAAAATAAATTCAAAAAGTATTCATCAGGCAATAGAAAATATTCATATAGTATTAAAAATTGTATTGCTTGTTTTCAAAGGTTAGATAATACGAAAACTTGCATTGATCTTAGTTTCAAGGTCGACGGTGATTGACATCGGAGAGATTTAGATTTATTCAATTTTTATTTTATTTATGATTGGCAAACGCGGTATATATGCAGGTTGCTCTGAACTATCTGCTGGATAGATTGGGCGGAGATTACTCGAAGACCGTAGGCGTGATCGATCTTGGTGGCGGTTCGGTCCAAATGGCCTACGCCGTCTCTCCAAACACCGCAGCAAACGCCCCGGCAACGCCTGATGGCAAGGACCCTTACATCACCAAGGAGTACCTCAAGGGAAAAGACTACAACGTCTACGTCCACAGGTCATCAATCATGAAGTCAATTAGACACTACAAGAGCAAATGTTTACTAATAATTAATTGAGTTCCACACAATTAAGTTCGAACTCACAAAGAGAGGTGGATTATTATATACTAAACCAGCGACAAGTAATATGGATCTACTATTTTCTCACAAATTGAGTTTGCAGCTACCTGTACTACGGCAACTTGGCTGCTCGTGTGGAGATCCTCAAGGCCAAGTCCGGGCCGTTCAGCTCGTGCATGCTGCGTGGATCCACCGGCAACTACACCTACAACGGCGAGATCTACGACGCGGCGGCGTCGCCGGAAGGGGCAGTGTACACCAAGTGCAGGAAGGAGGTGGCCAAGGCGCTGAAGCTGGACGCGCCGTGCGCGAACAAGAACTGCACCTTCGGCGGCGTGTGGGGCGGAGGCGGCGGCGCCGGGCAGGCGACGCTGTACGCGGCCTCCTTCTTCTACGGCAAGGCCACCCAGGTCGGGTGGGTGGATAAGGACGCCCCGAGCGCCAAGTCCAGCCCGGGGGCGTTCAGGGCGGCGGCCAAGAAGATCTGCCCGCTGAGCCTCGAGGAGGCCAAGGCGGCGTATCCCGGGGTGCGCGAGACGCCCTACATTTGCATGGACCTGGTGTACCAGTACACGCTGCTCGTCTACGGGTTCGGGCTGGCGCCGGCGAGGGAGATCACGCTGGTGGACAAGGTGAAGCACGGGGAGTACTTCATGGAGGCCGCCTGGCCGCTCGGCGAGGCCATCGAGGCCGTCGCGCCCAAGAAGCGCATCCAACATGATCCACCCGTCAACGTTGCATGATCGCTAGCTTGTACTTCCTCCGTTCGGAATTACTTGTCGCAGAAATGGATGTATCTAGACGTATTTTAGTTCTAGATACATTCATTTCCGAGACAAGTAATTTTGAACGGAGGGAGTACAATGATCCAAGCAGCGCCGCGGCTCCATGCTTTAGCTTCCGTACGTAGTCCTTGTCTCGCGTGGAGAATAATGAGTGAAGGAAACCACCGCTTATCCGTAGTGATGTTTGTTCTCCAGGATTTCAAGTTTACTCATCTATTTATAATGGGAATACTTTTGGCAGCACCACTGCACAAGCAACATTTCCCTTTTATGTTTTGGATGGAAAACGATTCGTTCCTACACCTATCTATAATCTATAATAATAAAAAGATCCAAATAGGCAGATCCAATTAATCTCGGCCATCAAATCATGTCAATCCAACGACTTAGACTGCTTCAATGTCGAGCGCTCAACACGTTTAGCATGCAGTTAATTTCATATCAAATATAATGCTAATTACATAATAACACGTAAATAATATCATACTTAATATCCGCATGCACTTAATATACTTCCAAATTAACGTGCATTGCACATACACATGGACTAGTGAAGACTAACGTAAACTTGTACCTAAGAGGTTCGTACGTGTAGCATTACTCTTATCGTTCCATCGTTTTCAGATTATAACTTGCCAGCAGTCTTATCACCTAAGGATTATGTTAAGTGGTTCATAGGTGTAGCATTACTCTTATCGTTCAATCTTTTTCAGATCATACAGACTGTGTCAATGCGTCGCTCGCGTAGGAAGCACGCGTTGGTGGCCCCAAGTACCGCACGTGCCCGCTTTATCTGCTGGGTGTCGTTCTCCTCCCCACATTCATCGTCTTCCTCCAAACACATCTCTCTCTCTCCCAAACGAGCCACATCCCACCACAAGCCTTGAATGGGAGCGCATCCTCAAGAGAGAGTTACAACTATGAATGGAAGGAGTTGCAACCCATGAAAAAACAGCGTGCTATGACAAAATAGCAAGACCCTCAAAATATGCTATTACCATGCTATATCGCGTTATAGCGCGCTATTAGCGAGACATTATACACTGATTCATTTAGCAAGACATTTGTCAAAACGCTATAGCGTGTTATTACTGTGCATTCATGCATTTTGAGGTACCGGTGAGTATTAACAAAAAAAATTAGAAGGTGAAGATTCCTCTCAAATTTTAAAATCTTCACGTGGTATTTTGATATGGGAGTTGTGTTAACCAAAGACAACCTCGCACATCCCAACTGGCTTGGAAGGAAAAAGGGTGTTTTTGTACTCGTGTTGAAACATTCAAACACCTCTTTAAGGGTGAGAGCATATGCCTTACTATGGTCGCTTAGGCCTTTGATATGTTGAAATGATTTGGTTTTTAATAACAAAAAATGATTCTCGTATGCAGGTTATTTTTTGCAGTTCATGGCGCGTGTACGCTGTTGGAGCATGTGACTAGGAGGTTTTTATCCAACATGGCTGCCAGCATAATCTCTGGATAGGTCCATCATATCTTTTGACCTGAGAGTTTTTATGGTACCCTATACTGTCAATAGGGGGAGGGAGCGGTATATTAAAATCCAACCACTGATTTTCTGAGGGTAAGATAGACAAAGATTTTTTGTCATGAACCTTAGCAACGTACGTCGTCGATCGGCAATAATGGTGATGGGAAACCAAGACGGCAAGCCCCGTCGCCATGTCCCACGACTCCTCCGTGGTCTTCTTCGACCTCCTGCTCAGGTAGC
>NC_041388.1:706763860-706778072 GCF_002162155.2 Triticum dicoccoides | reverse complement strand
CCTCGCCTTGAGCTCGTCTTATTCATCGCACCCAAGGACCACCATCGGCACCAGCGCGCTCCCTCGCCGTCTTCACTGTGTCCCCGACTATCACATCGTGCCCATCGAGCCCGTGCTGAGCTGCCGCTCCTCCGCGCTTCTTTACCGTCGTTTTCATCTACCATGACATTTGTCTCGCTGAAGCCGGCGCCCTGTCCGCCATGAATGAGTCCCTGAAGCTCGTCCGACATGCACACACCCAGCCATGCACGTTCCACGCCCGCATCAACAGCCGCCGTGCACATGCCGCAGCACCGCACTGGCCACTAGTCCGCTCCTGCATCCCACACGCAAGCAGCCCCGCACCCTCGGGTCGTCTCGCCACCGTCCCCAGCCAGCGTGATCCGAGAGGGCAGGCCGGGACAGTGCACAGCCAGCTACCATGGTCTCGCCTGCCCGACATGGCCAGCCGCCGTCGCGGGCGAGCAGCTTAGGTCGAGACGTGCGGGCTGAAATTTTTTACTTCCAAAAATGCCCTCGGGATTTGTATACCGGAGGGCCCGAGCGAAGGAGTGCAAGCTATACTGCTCGCCATTCTATTGGCAAACTGGACCAGTACAGATCGATCGCCATCATTAGATTTCACGAATGGACGGCCAATATTTCACGCAGGGTACCATAAAAGAGCTCTTTGACGTATGTATAGTGTCGGTCTATATGACACTATTGTTGCCGAATTGTCGGTTTTTTTTAATCTTTTTTTGTCAGACAGTTGGTGTTTGGCTGTGTGCATACTAGTAATGTAGAGGTTGGATGATACTCTTAATGCTCTTATTTCGCTTGATGCCACATTTTAAGATAATAAAAGCGCCTTTAATCGAATAAAAACAGTGGATACTCTCATATTTGGATTACAGTATCATACTTTCTCTTATTTTTTTTAGTCTGCATATAAGTTTTATACAAAGTCAACGTATCTCTCCTTTGACCAAACTTATAAAAAAGTATCAACATTTGCAATGCCCAATCAATATTGTTCAATCCATTGTGAAATGTAGTTTCATAGTATATATATGGTGTTAGAAGGGAGAGAGAGATTGATGGAATCGTTATTTATTGCTTAAGTCTCGTGGGCATATACACATGATTATCTTGGAGTACAAGATAAGGTGAAATAAATTCTATGATATCCTAGTTTCGTAAATAAATCTATCCGTAGAAAAAAAAGATATTTTTAAATCTATATTTGGTCAAACCTTGCAAAGTTTTACTTAATTAACACAAATTTAATACGGGGAGCAAAGAGAAACGGGGGAGTACCACTTTCATGGCAGCAAAGCTTCTATCGGTCTTGCTCTGGAGCAAAAGCTAGAATGGGGATCTAGTGCTCTTTGTCCCAAAATAAGTGTATCTGGCGAGAAGCCATCCACGCCCCTAGTACGAACGATCCAGTACAATGATTGTTGGGCAGTATACGCTCTCCTAGCTGTGGGTCGCCATCCCCCTCACTGGCGCTAGCTGCTTCCGCTTAATTGCTTGGCCGGGGTCGAGCAGTGGACGGTCGAGGTACCGCGCTACCTGTCGAGCAGTGGACGCTTGATCGAAGCCCCAGTGGTGCTAGGCTCCGCCGGGGACGCCGATGGAGCCATGGATGCAAGGACCGACGCCCCGTTCCGTCCCCATCGGAGCTTAATTTCTTCCCCGGGCGGTGGCATTATTGGCGGAGGGTGGCTGCGGCTTGAGTTGCAGCGGAGCCATTCTGTTGAGCCGGACGCTATTAGTATTGTTTTTATAGGCTGCACCGCTAAAAGCATCTCTATCAGATGCTTTATATCGGGCTGACTCGTAAAATAACCGTCAATTTACTCGAGGTGCGAGCTCGGGTGCGATTCGTAGATGGATTTATGCCCTTCCAAGGAATATTTGCTCGAGGATTTGTCCTCGTCCGACGGCTCGGACGTAGAGTCGCTGCTCGAGAGCCATCGGCAACAGATGGTGGTGGTGGTCCTCGCCGTGAAAGAGCTCGAGGACTGGAACCGAAAGAGACGGTGATCGTGAAGGAAATATGCCCTAGAGGCAATAATAAAATTATTATTTATTTCCTTATATCATGATAAATGTTTATTATTCATGCTAGAATTGTATTAACCGGAAACATAATACATGTGTGAATACATAGACAAACAAAGTGTCACTAGTATGCCTCTACTTGACTAGCTCGTTAATCAAAGATGGTTATGTTTCCTAACCATGAACAAAGAGTTGTTATTTGATTAACGAGGTCACATCATTAGTTGAATGATCTCATTGACATGACCCATTCCATTAGCTTAGCACCCGATCGTTTAGTATGTTGCTATTGCTTTCTTCATGACTTATACATGTTTCTATGACTATGAGATTATGCAACTCCCGTTTGCCGGAGGAACACTTTGGGTGCTACCAAACGTCACAACGTAACTGGGTGATTATAAAGGAGCATTACAGGTGTCTCCAAAGGTACATGTTGAGTTGGCGTATTTCAAGATTAGGATTTGTCACTCCGATTGTCGGAGAGGTATCTCTGGGCCCTCTCGGTAATGCACATCACATAAGTCTTGCAAGCATTACAACTAATATGTTAGTTGTGAGATGATGTATTACGGAACGAGTAAAGAGACTTGCCGGTAACGAGATTGAACTAGGTATTGGATACCGACAATCGAATCTCGGGCAAGTAACATACCGATGACAAAAGGAACAACGTATGTTGTTATGCGGTCTGACCGATAAAGATCTTCGTAGAATATGTAGGAGCCAATATGGGCATCCAGGTCCCGCTATTGGTTATTGACCGGAGACGTGTCTCGGTCATGTCTACATTGTTCTCGAACCGTAGGGTCCGCACGCTTAAAGTTACGATGACAGTTATTATGAGTTTATGCATTTTGATGTACCGAAGTTAGTTCGGAGTCCCGGATATGATCACGGACATGACGAGGAGTCTCGGAATGGTCGAGACATAAAGATTGATATATTGGATGACTATATTCGGACACCGGAAGGGTTCCGGAGAAGTTTCGGATAAAACCGGAGTACCGGAGGGGTTACCGGAACCCCCCGGGGGGTTAATGGGCCTGATGGGCCTAATGTGGAGAAGAGGAAGGGGCTGCCAGGGCAGGCCGCGCGCCCCCTCTCGCCATAGTCCGAATTGGACAAGGAGGGAGGGGCGGCGCCCCCCCTTTCCTATTCTCCCTCCACCTCTCCTAGTTGGACAAGGAACGGGGAGGGGAGTCCTACTCCCAGTAGGAGTAGGACACCTCCTGCGCCCTCCTCTAGGCCGGCGCACCCCCCCCTTGGATCCTTTATATACGGAGGCAGGGGGCACCCTAGAACACACAAGTTGATCCTCGTGATCGTTCCTTAGCCGTGTGCGGTGCCCCCTGCCACCATATTCCACCTCGGTCATATCGTTGTAGTGCTTAGGCAAAGCCCTGCGTCGGTAGAACATCATCATCGTCACCACGCCGTTGTTCTGACGGATCTCATCCCCAAAGCTTTGCTGGATCGGAGCCCGGGGAGCGTCATCGAGCTGTACGTGTGCTAAGAGCTCGGAGGTGCCGGAGTAACGGTGCTTGGATCGGTCGGATCGGGAAGAAGACGTACGACTACTTCCTCTACGTTGTGTCAACGCTTCCGTTGCGATCTACAAGGGTACGTAGATCATACTCTCCCCTCTCGTTGCTATGCATCACCATGATCTTGCGTGTGCGTAGGAATTTTTTTGAAATTACTGCGTTACCCAACAGTGGCATCCGAGCCTAGGTTTTATGGTTTGATGTTATATGCACGAGTAGAACACAAGTGAGTTGTGGGCGATATAAGTCATACTGCCTACCAGCATGTCATACTTTGGTTCGGCGGTATTGTTGGACGAGACGACCCGGACCAACATTACGCGTACGCTTACGCGAGACCGGTTCTCCCGACGTGCTTTGCACATAGGTGGCTTGCGGGCGACAGTCTCTCCAACTTTAGTTGAACCAAGTGTGGCTACGCCCGGTCCTTGCGAAGGTTGAAACGGAGTCAAATTGACAAACTATCGTTGTGGTTTTGATGCGTAGGTGAGATTGGTTCTTACTTAAGCCCGTAGCAGCCACGTAAAACTTGCAACAACAAAGTAGAGGACGTCTAACTTGTTTTTGTAGGGCATGTTGTGATGTGATATGGCCAAGACATGATGCTAAATTTTATTATATGAGATGATCATGTTTTGTAACCGAGTTATCGGCAACTGGCAGGAGCCATATGGTTGTCGCTTTATTGTATGCAATGCAATCGCGGTGTAATGCTTTACTTTATTACTAAGCGGTAGTGATAGTCGTGGAAGCATAAGATTGGCGAGATGACAACGATGTTACGATGGAGATCAAGGTGTCGTGCCGGTGACGATGGTGATCATGACGGTGCTTCGGAGATGGAGATCACAGGCACAAGATGATGATTGCCATATCATATCACTTATATTGATTGCATGTGATGTTTATCTTTTATGCATCTTATCTTGCTTTGATTGACGGTAGCATTATAAGATGATCTCTCACTAAATTATCAAGAAGTGTTCTCCCTGAGTATGCACCATTGCGAAAGTTCTTCGTGCTGAGACACGACGTGACGATCGGGTGTGATAGGCTCTACGTTCAAATACAACGGGTGCAAAACAGTTGCACACGCGGAATACTCAGGTTATACTTGACGAGCCAAGCATATACAGATATGGCCTCGGAACACGGAGACTGAAAGGTCGAGCGTGAATCATATAGTAGATATGATCAACATAGTGATGTTCACCAATGAAACTACTCCATCTCACGTGATGATCGGACATGGTTTAGTTGATTTGGATCACGTGATCACTTAGAGGATTAGAGGGATGTCTATCTAAGTGGGAGTTCTTAAGTAATATGATTAATTGAACTTAAATTTATCATGAACCTAGTCCCTGATAGTATCTTGCTTGTTTATGTTGATTGTAGATAGATGGATCGTGCTATTGTTCCGTTGAATTTTAATGCGTTCCTTGAGAAAGAAAAGTTGAAAGATGATGGTAGCAATTACACAGGCTGGGTCCGTAACTTGAGGATTATCCTCATTGCTGCACAGAAGAATTACGTCCTGGAAGCACCGCTGGGTGCCAGGCCTGCTGCTGGAGCAACACCAGATGTTATGAACGTCTGGCAGAGCAAAGCTGATGACTACTCGATAGTTCAGTGTGCCATGCTTTACGGCTTAGAATCGGGACTTCAATGATGTTTTGAACGTCATGGAGCATATGAGATGTTCCAGGAGTTGAAGTTAATATTTCAAGCAAATGCCCGGATTGAGAGATATGAAGTCTCCAATAAGTTCTATAGCTGCAAGATGGAGGAGAACAGTTCTGTCAGTGAGCATATACTCAAAATGTCTGGGTATAATAATCACTTGATTCAATTGGGAGTTAATTTTCCAGATGATTGCGTCATTGACAGAATACTCCAATCACTGCCACCAAGCTACAAGAGCTTTGTGATGAACTATAATATGCAAGGGATGAACAAGACTATTCCCGAGCTCTTCGCAATGCTGAAAGCTGCAGAGGTAGAAATCAAGAAGGAGCATCAAGTGTTGATGGTCAACAAGACCACTAGTTTCAAGAAAAAGGGCAAAGGGAAGAAGAAGGGGAACTTCAAGAAGAACGGCAAGCAAGTTGCTGCTCAAGAGAAGAAACCCAAGTCTGGACCTAAGCCTGAAACTGAGTGCTTCTACTGCAAGCAGACTGGTCACTGGAAGCGGAACTGCCCCAAGTATTTGGCGGATAAGAAGGATGGCAAGGTGAACAAAGGTATATGTGATATACATGTTATTGATGTGTACCTTACCAATGCTCGCAGTAGCACCTAGGTATTTGATACTGGTTCTGTTGCTAATATTTGCAACTCGAAACAGGGACTACGGATTAAGCGAAGATTGGCTAAGGACGAGGTGACGATGCGCGTGGGAAACGGTTCCAAAGTCGATGTGATCGCGGTCGGCACGCTACCTCTACATCTACCTTCGGGATTAGTATTAGACCTAAATAATTGTTATTTGGTGCCAGCGTTGAGCATGAACATTATATCTGGATCTTGTTTAATGCGAGACGGTTATTCATTTAAATCAGAGAATAATGGTTGTTCTATTTATATGAGTAATATCTTTTATGGTCATGCACCCTTGAAGAGTGGTCTATTCTTAGTGAATCTCGAGAGTAGTGATACACATATTCATAATGTTGAAGCCAAAAGATGCAGAGTTGATAATGATAGTGCAACTTATTTGTGCCACTGCCGTTTAGGTCATATCGGTGTAAAGCGCATGAAGAAACTCCATACTGATGGGCTTTTGGAACCACTTGATTATGAATCGCTTGGTACTTGCGAACCGTGCCTCATGGGCAAGATGACTAAAACACCATTCTCCGGTACTATGGAGAGAGCAACAAATTTGTTGGAAATCATACATACAGATGTATGTGGTCCGATGAATATTGAAGCTCGTGGCGGATATCGTTATTTTCTCACCTTCACAGATGATTTAAGCAGATACGGGTATATCTACTTAATGAAACATAAGTCTGAAACATTTGAAAAGTTCAAAGAATTTCAGAGTGAAGTGGAAAATCATCGTAACAAGAAAATAAAGTTTCTACAATCTGATCGTGGAGGAGAATATTTGAGTTACGAGTTTGGTGTACATTTGAAATAATGCGGAATAGTTTCGCAGCTCACGCCACCCGGAACACCACAGCGTAATGGTGTGTCCGAACATCGTAATCGTACTTTACTAGATATGGTGCGATCTATGATGTCTCTTACTGATTTACCGCTATCATTTTGGGGATACGCTCTAGAGACGGCCGCATTCACCTTAAATAGGGCACCATCAAAATCCGTTGAGACGACGCCTTATGAACTATGGTTTGGCAAGAAACCAAAGTTGTCGTTTCTGAAAGTTTGGGGCTGTGATGCTTATGTGAAAAAGCTTCAACCTGATAAGCTCGAACCCAAATCGGAGAAATGTGTCTTCATAGGATATCCAAAGGAAACTATTGGATACACCTTCTATCACAGATCCGAAGGCAGGACCTTTGTTGCTAAATTCGGAAACTTTCTGGAGAAGGAGTTTCTCTCGAAAGAAGTGAGTGGGAGGAAAGTAGAACTTGACGAGGTAACTGTACCTACTCCCTTATTGGAAAGTAGTGCATCACAGAAAACTGTTTCAGTGACACCTACACCAATTAGAGAGGAAGCTAATGATGATGATCATGAAACTTTAGATCAAGATACTACTAAACCTCGTAGATCAACCAGAGTGAGATCCGCAACAGAGTGGTACGATAATCCTGTTCTGGAAGTCATGCTACTAGATCATGATGAACCTAGGAGCTATGAAGAAGCGATGGTAAGCCCAGATTCCGCAAAATGGCTTGAAGCCATGAAATCTGAGATGGGATCCATGTATGAGAACAAAGTATGGACTTTGGTTGACTTGCCCAATGATCGGCAAGCAATTGAGAATAAATGGATCTTCAAGAAGAAGACTGACGCTGACGGTAATATTACTGTCTATAAAGCTCGACTTGTCGCAAAAGGTTTTCGACAAGTTCAAGGGATTGACTATGATGAGACCTTCTCACCCGTAGCGATGCTTAAGTCTGTCCGAATCATGTTAGCAATTGCCGCATTTTATGATTATGAAATTTGGCAGATGGATGTCAAAACTGCATTCCTGAATGGATTTCTGGAAGAAGAGTTGTATATGATGCAACCAGAAGGTTTTGTCGATCCAAAGGGAGCTAACAAAGTATGCAAGCTCCAGCGATCCATTTATGGACTGGTGCAAGCCTCTCGGAGTTGGAATAAACGCTTTGATAGTGTAATCAAAGCATTTGGTTTTATACAGACTTTTGGAGAAGCCTGTATTTACAAGAAAGTGAGTGGGAGCTCTGTAGCATTTCTGATATTATATGTAGATGACATATTACTGAGTGGAAATGATATAGAATTTCTGGATAGCATAAAGGGATACTTGAATAAGTGTTTTTCAATGAAAGACCTCGGTGAAGCTGCTTATATATTAGGCATTAAGATCTATAGAGATAGATCAAGACGCCTAATTGGACTTTCACAAAGCACATACCTTGACAAAGTTTTGAAAAAGTTCAAAATGGATCAAGCAAAGAAAGGGTTCTTGCCTGTGTTACAAGGTGTGAAATTGAGTAAGACTCAAAGCCCGACCACTGCAGAAGATAGAGAGAAAATGAAAGATGTTCCCTATGCTTCAGCCATAGGCTCTATCATGTATGCAATGCTGTGTACCAGACCTGATGTGTGCCTTGCCATAAGTTTAGCAGGGAGGTACCAAAGTAATCCAGGAGTGGATCACTGGACAGCGGTCAAGAACATCCTGAAATACCTGAAAAGGACTAAGGATATGTTTCTCATATATGGAGGTGAGAAAGAACTCATCGTAAAAGGTTACGTTGATGCAAGCTTTGACACTGATCCGGACGATTCTAAATCGCAAACCGGATACGTGTTTACATTAAATGGTGGAGCTGTCAGTTGGTGCAGTTCTAAACAAAGCGTCGTAGCGGGATCTACATGTGAAGCGGAGTACATAGCTGCTTCGGAAGCAGCAAATGAAGGAGTCTGGATGAAGGAGTCTGGATGATGGAGTTCATATCCGATCTAGGTGTCATGCCTAGTGCATCGGGTCCAATGAAAATCTTTTGTGACAATACTGGTGCAATTGCCTTGGCAAAGGAATCCAGATTTCACAAGAGAACCAAGCACATCAAGAGACGCTTCAATTCCATCCGGGATCTAGTCCACGTGGGAGACATAGAGATTTCCAAGATACATACGGATCTGAATGTGGCAGACCCGTTGACTAAGCCTCTTCCACGAGCAAAACATGATCAGCACCAAGACTCCATGGGTGTTAGAATCACTACTGTGTAATCTAGATTATTGACTCTAGTGCAAGTGGGAGATTGAAGGAAATATGCCCTAGAGGCAATAATAAAGTTATTATTTATTTCCTTATATCATGATAAATGTTTATTATTCATGCTAGAATTGTATTAACCGGAAACATAATACATGTGTGAATACATAGACAAACAGAGTGTCACTAGTATGCCTCTACTTGACTAGCTCGTTAATCAAAGATGGTTATGTTTCCTAACCATGAACAAAGAGTTGTTATTTGATTAATGAGGTCACATCATTAGTTGAATGATCTGATTGACATGACCCATTCCATTAGCTTAGCACCCGATCGTTTAGCATGTTGCTATTGCTTTCTTCATGACTTATACATGTTCCTATGACTATGAGATTATGCAACTCCGTTTGCCGGAGGAACACTTTGGGTGCTACCAAACGTCACAACGTAACTGGGTGATTATAAAGGAGCATTACAGGTGTCTCCAAAGGTACATGTTGAGTTGGCGTATTTTGAGATTAGGATTTGTCACTCCGATTGTCGGAGAGGTATCTCTGGGCCCTCTCGGTAATGCACATCACATAAGCCTTGCAAGCATTACAACTAATATGTTAGTTGTGAGATGATGTATTACGGAACGAGTAAAGAGACTTGCCGGTAACGAGATTGAACTAGGTATTGGATACCGACGATCGAATCTCGGGCAAGTAACATACCGATGACAAAAGGAACAACGTATGTTGTTATGCGGTCTGACCGATAAAGATCTTCGTAGAATATGTAGGAGCCAATATGGGCATCCAGGTCCCGCTATTGGTTATTGACCGGAGACGTGTCTCGGTCATGTCTACATTGTTCTCGAACCGTAGGGTCCGCACGCTTAAAGTTACGATGACAGTTATTATGAGTTTATGCATTTTGATGTACCGAAGTTAGTTCGGAGTCCCGGATATGATCACGGACATGACGAGGAGTCTCGGAATGGTCGAGACATAAAGATTGATATATTGGATGACTATATTCGGACACCGGAAGGGTTCCGGAGAAGTTTCGGATAAAACCGGAGTACCGGAGGGGTTACCGGAACCCCCCGGGGGGTTAATGGGCCTTATGGGCCTAATGTGGAGAAGAGTAAGGGGCTGCCAGGGCAGGCCGCGCGCCCCCTCTCCCCCTAGTCTGAATTGGACAAGGAGGGAGGGGCGGCGCCCCCCCTTTCCTATTCTCCCTCCACCTCTCCTAGTTGGACAAGGAACAGGGAGGGGAGTCCTACTCCCGATAGGAGTAGGACTCCTCCTGCGCCCTCCTCTAGGCCGGCACACCCCCCCATTGGATCCTTTATATACGGAGGCAGGGGGGCACCCTAGAACACAGAAGTTGATCCTCGTGATCGTTCCTTAGCCGTGTGCGTTACCCCCTGCCACCATATTCCACCTCGGTCATATCATTGTAGTGCTTAGGCGAAGCCTTGCGTCGGTAGAACATCATCATCGTCACCACGCCGTTGTGCTGACGGACCTCATCCCCGAAGCTTTGCTGGATCGGAGCCCGGGGAGCGTCATCGAGCTGTACGTGTGCTAAGAACTTGGAGGTGCCGGAGTAACGGTGCTTGGATCGGTCGGATCGAGAAGAAGACGTACGACTACTTCCTCTATGTTATGTCAACGCTTTCGTTGCGATCTACAAGGGTACGTAGATCATACTCTCCCCTCTCGTTGCTATGCATCACCATGATCTTGCGTGTGCGTAGGAATTTTTTTGAAATTACTGCTTTACCCAACAGATTGATCGTCGGCCATCTTTGCATCCCTCGCAACCGCCATCTCGGGAACATGATGCTGAAGCAAGACTACTTCGCGGACAATCCTATGTATCTGCCGCACCTCTTCCGGAGAGGGTATCGAATGCACCAATCCCTCTTCGTAAAAATAGTGCAAGCTTGCGAGGCCAATTCTCGGTTTTTTACTCAAAGGAGAAATGTTGCGGGTTTGAAGGGTTTTAGCGCATACAAAAAAATCTTGGCAGCTATGCGGGTCATTGCATATGGCGTTCTGGTTGACTATGCTAATGAATATCTTCGCATTGGCGAAAATACTACAATTGAGTCAGTGCGAAGGTTCGCCGAAGTGATGATTCACGTCTTTCATCATGTCTATGTTCATGCACCCAACGAGGAAGACACAAAAATGTTGATGGCAGCAAATGAGAGGCGAGGTTGGCCCAGCATGGTAGGAGACGTTCATTGCATGCATTGGACTTGGAAAAACTGCCCGAAGGCATGGCACAGGCAATATTGTGGCAAGTCTCGTGATGCAACAATTGTACTAGAGGCTGTAGCATCCGAAGATTTATGGATTTGGCATTGCTCTTTTGGTATGACAGGTACTCTCAATGATATTAATGTGTTGCAACGGTCTCATTTATTTGCTAGACTTGCTGCTGGTGATGCTCCTTCTTGCATCTACACGGTGAATGGGCATGAGTACACAAAGGAATACTATCTTGCAGATGGTATTTACCCTTCTTGTTGTACATTTGTCAAGAGCATCAAAAAGCTCGCAACTAGGAAGCATATTGAATTTGCAAAGGTACAAGAGGCTGCCCAAAAAGATATCGAAAGAGCCTTTGGGGTTTTTCAATCTAGGTTTGGCATTGTTCGTGGTCCTGCTTGTTTTTGGGACAAGCGAACCCTAAACAACATCATGATGTGTTGTGTGATTCTTCACAACATGATCATCAAAGATGAGAGGGACATGAAATTGGAGTTTTTCTAGACAATGTTGGTAGCCATGTGAAGCCGGCTAGAGACCCTGGATGCATGCAAGCATTCCTTCAGACATACCGGTAGATTGAAGACACAAACACCCAATATCCGCTTCAGAAGAATCTCATTGAGCACTGTTGTGGTTCTAACTCTGACAGTGATGTAGGGGGGTATGTATGGAGAGGCTAGATCTCAGCTATTGGGAAGTTGTAAACACACCAAGATGTACGAGTTCAGGCCCTTCGCGGAGGAAGTAACAGCCCTATGTCTCGGTGCCCGGAGGCGGTCGACTGGATTACTGGCGTGTGAATAACAGGGGTGCGAACCCTTCATACTGAGGAGGGGGGTGGCTTATATAGAGTTCGCCGGCCCCCTGCTGCCCTTAGTAATGTAGGGTTTAAGGTACATTTAAGGTTGGGCGTTACTGGTAACGCCCCTAATAAAGCGCTATAATGACCATAAAGACTACTTAACAGCTGACCGTTTGCCTGCGGAGTGACTATAGGTCTCCTGGCGGTCGAGTGGTTGGCTTCATGGTCGAGTGATAGCTTTCTGGTCGAGTGTCTTGAATCCGTCGAGTGGGATACCTTCAAGTCGATTGAAAGGTGACTTCTCCTAGGGATGTCCTAGGGTAGGGCTCCTTGGACAGGTCCGTGCCCCTACCCTAGGTACATGGCTTCATCATTAGCCCCCGAATGGATCGAGGTTAGAGTTGGGAAAGAGTTGGAGATCTTTCCGACTGGTTCTTTGGGCTACGTGAGCGCCTCGTTTTGGGTCAATCGTCACGGATGACGTTGCCAACCTTTTTCAGTCGCCTTGATCCATTCCAGGCCTTTTGTCGAGTGAATTTCTTTATTTGTGACATACCGAGCATCGACGCGGGCGGGGTCTTCCGTTTTGACAAGTTGTTCTGCAGCCCGCGGATGTCGTGGGATTTCGGATTTTGGGAAGCGCGCGGGACGGGAGCGGACGCAGTAATTGGAAGCGATAAAGTGGAAGCTCCTCGATCCCCGCGTTGCCTTTTTCGCCACATACTGTGCGCGCGTCCGCTGCGGGATTTGACTGGATAGTTTGGGCCTACCAGTCAGCCACTCGGGAGCGGCCCCTTATAAATCGCCGGCTCGGGGTTTCCAAGCAGTGCGCTCTCTTCTCCTCCTTTCTCCTTCCTCTCTCCCTTCGCAAGTCCTTCCACCATCTCCGTTCTCGCCCCAGCGCAGCAGGCCCGTGCGAGACTTCGCCGGCGACGATGACGAAGGGCAAGACCTCCGCTCTGGAGCGCGTGAAGAAGGCGGCGGCGCAGGGGAAGGGGAAAAGATCTGCTCGGGGCGGATCCTCCTCAAGGTCCGCTCTGCCCAAGGGCTGGATCCAGGGCGATTGGATGCCGTCAGTGATCTGGCAAGAGGATCTCGACGACATGGTCGAGGGGGGAGTCATTCCCCACGAGGCTGCGCGTCTCCCGGGGAGAGAGATCGAACCTCAACCCCGCGATGGTGAGTGCGTGCTCCTAGCCACCCACATCGACCGAGGGTTTTCTCTGCCGCCCCATCCTTTTTTCCGGAGCTTCTTGAACTTTTTCGGAGCGCAGCTCCACCACTTTACTCCCAACTCCATTGTATACCTTGCCGCTTTCATTTCCATGTGTGAGGCTTTCTTGGGTTGCCGCCCCCATTGGGGACTTTTCAAGCACATCTTTACCTGCCGTTCTCGGTCAAGAAGGCTAAGTCGAGTGACGAGAGGACGCAGGTGATCCAGTTGTGCGGGGGCTTGGCGATCCAGACGAGGGGGAAGAGCTGTTTTCCATCCATTACTTTCCCGGAGTCGGTCCGTGGGTGGCAGGCGACCTGGTTCTACTATCAGGACCAAGCGACCCCAGGACAGTCGACTGGTCTTCCTCCTTTCTCCCTCGACCGAGCTGAAAAACCTGCTTATCTGAAAGTGGCGCCGGAGGAAAGGGCTCAAGTCAAAGTGCTGGCCGGTCGAGTGGTCGAGCTTGTCCGTGAGGGCGTGACGGGCATGGATTTGCTGGAGGTCTTCCTCCGGAGGCGCATCCAACCGCTCCAGGCTCGTGACCACCCGATGTGGCTATACTCGGGTCTCGACGACGCCACTCGGATCCACCCGGAGGAGGTCACTGATGAGATGCTGGAGGGGTGGCTATCGAGTATCACAGGAAACAAGGACAACCCCCGAGGAGCCAGGAGGGTAATTCCACTCGACAACTCGTACGATGTGGACCAGGTATGTCTCTATGCTCCTGACTGAGGTCTTATTTTTCTTCATTAGTCTTCTTTGAGTTGGTCGATTGATCTTTGTCTTGTCTGTTGTTTTTCAGGCGACTACTGAGATGTACTCGACGCCCAATGGGGCACAGGGGCCAACTGAGGAAGGGGAGGCGAGCGGAGGTGAGAGCGGGGACGATCAAGGCAAGTGGGAGTCCGACGGTGAAGGAGAGGGAGGTGACGACGT
>NC_041388.1:706760678-706763567 GCF_002162155.2 Triticum dicoccoides | reverse complement strand
AGTGAGGGAGTGTGGTAGTGCGACTGCTCCTGTTGGGCAGTCGTCGAAACGCCCTCGGACCTCTTCTCCTACGCCGACTGGAAAGGCTCCCAAGCACCCGCGCGCAACGCCGTCTAAGCCGCCCAAGGCTCTTCCCAAGATGAAGATGGCCGTCCCCACCATTTCTGGGTAATAATAAAACTTGTTATCCTTTGTCGACCGTGGACGGATCCTTGGTCGATCCATTGAACCAACCGACTGACTTTCGAGGCTTGCAGTGCTGCTACTTCTGAGATCTCCGCCAAGGACGACGACCAAGAGATGGAGGATGCTGTTACCTCCAACCCTGGTACGATTACTGACATTCCGCTTTGAGTCGACTAACAATTTATTGCAACCCTGGTGGATTGAACGTTTCCTTTGTAGCCCCTCCTCATGTTGTCGACCTCCCGGATGACGACGACAACGAACCGCTGAGAATGAGGAGGAACAAGAGGTCGACGGCTGACAAGACCCCCCAACCTGCTCTGGCGTCTGAGGCCATGGCTCGGGATGGTGGTGACACCACTCGGGCTTCTGTGACTTTCGCCATTCCTCTGACGAGCGTGCGGCCTTCGGCGTCGACTGCGGATCCACCTTCGCTTTTTGCTGCGTACCCCGTCGCTGAGGACCAAGCGGCTGCTGCAAAGGAGGCTATACGCCAGGCGGGGATCATGATGGAGCAAGTGAAGATGGCTCGGGAGGCCAGCCAAGCAGCCTATGACGCGAATTCAGCTCTTCAGAGCAACGTCCAGGTCAGTCGACTCAACACTTGGTCTGTTATGATATGCTGTTTGAAGAGTCTCTTTTCCGAAGATCTTTTGTATCTGTATCTGTACACCCACTGGGTGTGTCTGCCAATTCTTATACGAGTGGGGGCATGCTAAGTGCACCCACTGGGTGTAGTCCCCGAGACTACGGTGGACTGCTGGCAGTCGACTGTAGTCTTTACATTGTGTTGCTGTAGCTGTATTGCTTCACTCGGTTTTTCCCTGAAGATCTTTTTTTTGGTCGAACCAGTGGGGGCACGCTGAGTGCACCCACTGGGTGTAGTCCCCGAGACTACTATCGAATGTTTTTGATTCGGCTGTGGTCTTAGAAACGTCGTCATTGTCTCTTAGTTACTCGGAAGCAACTTATCTTGGACGTCTGTCGACTGATTTTGCTTTTACAGAAATCCTGCGAACTTGTAGCTCACTATACTGAGTTGGAGAAGCAGAAGATTCAACTGAACCTTGATCTGGAGCTGGCCAGAACAGAGCTGCAGAAGGTTAGAGACGGCACCGCAGGTAAGACGACTTTGTCGACTGGTTAGTTTTTAGGCTTGAGTACCCTTTTGCTATTTCCAATTCGATCATCATTTCTTCGCAGAAAAACGGAACGAAGCTCTGGCGAAGAAGGATCAGGACTTGGCTGCTGCCCGTAAGGAGGCTGATGACAAGACCGCTCTGGCCGTACAGAAGCTGGCTTCTGTCGACCACTTAGAAGAAGAGAATACCAAGCTGAAGACCGCTCTGAATGAAGCTAACAGGGAGTGTTCATGTTGGAAGAAGGAGAACCTCACCCTGAACGAGAAGATGGAAAGCATCGCTCGCAGGAGGGACGACCTGGAGAGCTACTTGAGGAGCCTCGCCAAGAAGTTGTACATCAAGCTTGAAGGTGCACATTCAGTTCCGACTGGTTTTTTTTGTGTCGACTCAGTCTATGAAAATTGACTTATCCTTGGATCGTGTATGCAGAGCTTTGCCAGAACTTTGAAGAGGAGACTGGGCGGATCGAAACAGGTTTGGATCCAATCAACTCTCCCGTGAAAGATGAAGCTGCCATGAATCTGCTCCGACTGGAATATCGCATTGACGGCGTCGTGCACTACTTGGCTCGACTGAAGGTTGCCATGTCACGGATCGACCCGGCACTTTGGCCAGAGGCTACGCTCCAAAACGATCTCGAGTCTCTGATGACTCGACTTAACGAAATCCCTGACCGAGTGCAGGAGTGGAAGAAGTCTTCTGCTCGGTGTGGCGCTGATGTGGCTCTGTCTCTGGTCCGCGTCCATTGCAAGGAGGCGCGAGAAGAGAAGCTGGCCGCCATCCAAGTTGCTAATACCAGGAAGCACAACTTTCAAGATTTCATGGAGACTTTCATCGCTGCTGCCACCCGTATTGCAGACGGGATCGACTTGGACGAGTTCGTCGCCCCTTCCAGTCCTCCACCTGAGGAGTAAAAAACTTTTGAGATCCACTTTAAATTTGCCTCGGAATGCCGAGTGGATTTTGTAACCGTTAAACTCCGTCGAGCTGAGGGCTCGATTGCTTTGGCCTGAGGTCTGGGACCTTTAGGTCTTATCTGAATTGGATTTATCGTTGAATATCTTCATGGATGATCCGTCGAGTGGAACTCGATCTTCACTCAAAATAACTTTTGTATTTGTGGTGCAGCTCCAAAGGAGAAGGTAGCAGTCGATTTGCACCTCGTCGTCCTTGCGGATTGGGTTGTGTCCTGTACTTAGGCAAGCGCTGGTCTGCAGCTAAGCCTCCGAGTGGGAGGTTTGCTCTCACTCGGTAGGATTTTAAACACTTAGGCGAGCGCTGGGCTGCAGCTAAGCCCCCGAGTGGGAGGTTTGCTCTCCACTCAGTAGGATTTATTCAAACTTAGGCGAGTGCCTGACTGCAGCTAAGTCTCTAAGCGGGAGATCTTAGGCGAGTACTGGACTGCAGCTAAGCCCCCGAGTGGGAGGATTGCTCTCCACTCGGTAGGATTTTTTCAAACTTAGGCGAGTGCCTGACTGCAGCTAAGTCTCTAAGTGAGAGAACTTAGGCGAGTGCTGGACTGCAGCTAAGCCCCCGAGTGGGAAGATCGCTCTCCACTCGG
>NC_041388.1:706716316-706760217 GCF_002162155.2 Triticum dicoccoides | reverse complement strand
TGGGAGGATCGCTCTCCACTCGGTAGGATTTTTTCAAACTTAGGCGAGTGCCAGACTGCAGCTAAGTCTCCAAGTGAGAGAACTTAGGCGAGTGCTGGACTGTAGCTAAGCCCCCGAGTGGGAGGATCGCTCTCCACTCGGTAGGATTTTTTTAAACTTAGGCGAGTGTCCGACTGCAGCTAAGTCTCTTAGCGGGAGAACTTAGGCAAGTGCTGGACTGCAGCTAAGCCCCCGAGTGGGAGGTTTGCTCTCCACTCGGTAGGATTTTAAACACTTAGGCAAGCACTGGGCTGCAGCTAAGCCCCCGAGTGGGAGTCTGGCTCTCCACTCGGTAGGATTTTTCAAACTTAGGCGAAACGGATTCGTAGCTAAGTCACCCACTGAGGGATTTCGCACGCAAACAAAAGTGACAACAATTATTGGAACACTCTTGTATTTGATAAAAATGAACGGATTTTTTTTTCTTATTACATCCCGTCCAAGAGAGAACTCAAGTGTAAAAGGGGCGGAGTAGTTCCGCATTCCAAGCTCGTGGTTCGTCGATCTGGCGATCAACATTGTAGAGGTGATATGCTCCATTGTGGAGGACTCTGGTGACGATGAAGGGACCTTCCCAAGTAGGAGCAAGTTTTTGTGGTTTCTGTTGATCCACTCGGAGGACCAAATCTCCTTCCTGGAAGGCTCGGCTCTTCACATTTCTGGCATGGAATCGGCGCAAGTCTTGCTGATAGATGGTCGATCTGATCATAGCCATTTCCCTCTCCTCCTCTAGGAGGTCGACTGCGTCTTGCCGGGCTTGCTCTGCTTCGTCTTCGTTATAAAGCTCGACTCTGGGGGCGTTGTGAAGTAGATCACTCGGCAGGACGGCTTCAGCTCCGTAAACCAGAAAAAATGGCGTTCTTCCGGTCGATCGGTTCGGGGTGGTCCTCAGCCCCCACAAAACCGACGGAAGTTCGTCGACCCACGCGCCTACTGCGTGGTTGAGATCATGCATCAATCGAGGCTTCAATCCTTTGAGAATCAGACCATTTGCTCTTTCAGCTTGTCCATTCGACTAGGGATGGGCGACCGATGCGTAGTCGACTCGAGTGCCTTGAGAGGCGCAAAAAGCTCTGAACTTGTCCGAATCGAAGTTTGACCCATTGTCAGTGATGATGCTATGCGGGACTCCATATCTGAATGTTAGCCCTCTGACGAAACTGATAGTAGTGCAAGCATCAAGATTCTTGATAGGCTTAGCTTCAATCCATTTGGTAAACTTGTCGACTGCCACAAGCACATGAGTGAAATCACTTCTGCCTGTTCTCAGCGGGCCAACCATATCTAGTCCCCAGACAGCAAAGGGCCAGACGAGTGGAATGGTCTTCAGGGCTGATGCAGGCTTGTGTGACATGTTGGAGTAGAACTGGCACCCTCCACACTTGTCGACTATCTCTTTTGCCATCTCACTTGCTCTTGGCCAGTAAAATCCTGCTCGGTATGCTTTAGCCACAATGGTCCGAGAGGATGCATGGTGACCACAGGTCCCCGAGTGGATATCATTAAGGATCATCTGACCCTCTTCTGGTGTTATGCATTTCTGACTGATTCCAGTCGCGCTTTCCCTATACAACTGTCCCTTTATGACTGTGAAGGCCTTGGATCGGCGGACGATCTGTCGAGCCTCTTCCTCGTCCTCCGGGAGTTCTTTCCTTAGGATATACGTGATGTACGGTATCGTCCAGTCGGGAGTGATTGCCAAGACTTCCATGATTAGGTCGACCATAGCAGGAACTTCGACTTCAGTCGGATCTGTGGCACTTTTCGGTTGTGGGGCTTCTTCTGGATCCTCCTGGACTGACGGCGAGCGGATGTGCTCCAAAAACACATTGCTGGGAATGGCTTCTCTCTTGGAGCCTATATTTGCCAGATCATCAGCTGCTTGATTTGTCAGTCGGGGGATGTGATGAAGCTCTAACCCCTCGAATTTCTTTTCTAGCTTTCTTACTGCGTTGCAGTAGCCAGTCATAGATGGGCTTCTGACGTCCCACTCCTTCATCACCTGATTAACCACCAAATCTGAGTCACCGTAGACCATGAGGCGCCGGACGCCGAGTGAAATGGCCATGCGCAACCCATATAGGAGTGCTTCATATTCTGCTTCATTATTGGAGGAATCGAAGTGGATCTGGAGAACATATCTGAGCTTATCTCCTCGGGGGGAGACCAATACTACCCCAGCGCCGGAACCATTCAGCATCTTAGATCCATCGAAGAACATGGTCCAGTGCTCCGAGTGAACTTGAGTCGGAAGCTGTTGTTCAATCCACTCGGCGACGAAATCTGCAATTGCTTGGGACTTGATAGCTTTCTTTGCTTCAAACTTGATATCTAGGGGGAGGAGTTCAATCGCCCACTTAGCCACTCGACCAGTTGCATCTCTGTTGTGCAAGATCTCTGAGAGTGGAGCGTCGCTGACGACTGTAATGGAATGGTCAGAGAAGTAGTGTGCAACCTTCTTCGTGGTCATGTAGATCCCATATACAAGCTTCTGGTAATGGGGATATATTTGCTTCGAAGGGGTCAAAACTTCAGACACATAATATACTGGGCGTTGAACTCTGAAGGCCTTTCCTTCTTCTTCCCACTCGACTGTGAGTACTGTACTGACAACTTGTACCGTGGCCGCAATGTACAGCAGCAGAGGCTCTTTACTGATTGGAGCAGCAAGCACCGGCTGGGTGGAGAGCAGAGCTTTGAACTCTGCAAACGCTGCGTCAGCTTCTAGAGTCCACTCGAACTTGTCAGACTTCTTCATCATTCGGTAAAGAGGCAACGCCTTTTCACCGAGACGAGAAATGAATCGACTTAGAGCGGCCAAGCAACCTGTAAGTTTCTGGACATCGTGTACACGCACAGGGCGCTTCATCCGGAGTATGGTGCCAACTTTCTCGGGATTGGCGTCGATTCCTCGTTCGGAAACGAGAAAACCGAGTAGCTTTCCACCTGGAACTCCGAATGTGCACTTTGATGGATTGAGCTTGATATCGTATCCCCTGAGGTTAGCAAAGGTTTCGGCAAGGTCAGTCAGTAGGTCGGAACCTTTCTATGACTTAACCACAATATCATCCATGTATGCTTCTACGTTCCGACTGATCTGAGTGAGTAAACACTTCTGAATCATCCTCATGAACGTAGCTCCAGCATTCTTGAGGCCGAAGGGCATGGTGACATAACAGAAGCACCCAAATGGGGTGATGAAAGCCGTTTTGATCTCGTCGGGTCCATATAGACGGATCTGATGGTACCCTGAATAAGCATCTAGAAAAGACAAACGCTCACACCCCGCGGTCGAGTCCACTACCTGGTCGATGCGGGGGAGAGGGAAATGATCTTTCGGGCAGGCCCGATTGATGTGCTTAAAGTCAATGCACATGCGAAGTGACTTGTCCTTTTTGGGGACCATGACAACATTGGCGAGCCACTCGGAGTGGTAAATCTCTCGGATGAACTCCGCTGCTAAGAGCCGAGCCACCTCCTCGCCAATAGCTTTCCTCTTCTGGACGGCGGACCATCGAAGATGTTCTTTCACAGGCTTGAACTTCGGGTCGACTCATAGACGGTGCTCAGCCAGCCCCCTGGGAACTCCAGGCATGTCAGAAGGCTTCCATGTGAAGACGTCCCAGTTCTCACCGAGGAACTGGATGAGCGCTTCTTCCTATTTGGAGTCGAGCGTCGTCGAGATGTGAGTCGGAGCAGCATTGGGGTCGGTCGGGTGAATGTGCACTAGCTTAGTTTCACCGGACGACTGAAAAGCAGATTCTGAAGCAGGCTTCTTGGCTCGTAGCAATTCACTCGGATCAACAGTCTTCTGGTACTCTTGTAGCTCAACAACTGCCATCTGAGCGTCAGCAATCTTTGATCCTTTCTGAAAACACTCTTCTGCTTTCCTCCGATTGCTGGTAACGGTGATCACACCTCTGGGGCCGGGCATCTTCAACTTGAGATACACGTAGCATGGTCGAGCCATGAAGCGTGCATAAGCTGGCCGGCCCAGAATAGCATGATAAGCACTTTGGAAGTCCACAACCTCAAATGTCAACTTTTCCCTGCAGTAATTCTTTGAATCACCGAAAACCACGTCAAGAGCAATCTGGCCGAGTGACTCGGCTTTCTTTCCAGGAATGACTCCATGGAAGCTCATGTTGGTGGCACTGAGCCTGGACATCGGAATGCCCATCCCTTTCAATGTTTCAGCATACAATATGTTCAGGCCACTGCCACCATCCATCAGGACTTTGGTCAGTCGAGTGCCTTCGACAACTGGGTCGACCACCAAAGCTTGCCTCCCAGGGGTGGCAATGTGCGTAGGGTGATCGGACTGGTCGAATGTGATGGCAGTCTGAGACCACTTCAGATAACTGGGTGTCGCCGAAGCAACCATATTCACCTCACGGTTAATGACTTTCAGTCGACTTTTGCTTTCGACATCAGCAAAAATCATCAGGGTGGAATTGATTTGGGGGTATCCATCGTCACTGTCTTCCTTGTCCTCAACTCTGTCCGACTCTTTTTCCTTATCTTTGGACTGTTTGCCCTGAAACTGCTGGATCAGGAGCCGACACTGTCGAGTGGTATGCTTTGGGTAAATAAAATTACCCTCCTCATCTTTCTTGGTGTGGATGTGACATGGCAGATCCAAAACATCATTTCCATCTTGATCCTTGACTTTCTTGGGCTTCCAGGGGCCTTTGGGTTTTCCGTTGAAATTTCCCTGGGTTGCGGCCAGGGCCTCCCCAGGGGCGGCCGGCTAGGCCTTCCGCTTCTGCTTCCGACTGGAATTGCCTCCGGTTTCCTGGGCGACTGCTTTCTTCTTGCCACTCCGGAGTCGATCTTCATCTTCTTCGTTAGCGTATTTGGTGGCAATTTCCATCATCCGATTCAGGGACATTTCTCCGGTCCGACCGAACTTCAGGTTCAACTCCCTGTTCTTGACGCCTTCTTTAAAGGCACAAACTGCTTGGTGATCCGGTACATTCTCAACTGTGTGATGCAAAGTGATCCACCTCTAGATGTAATCCCTCAGAGTTTCACTCGGCTTGTGCACGCAAGACCGCAATTCTGTAAGGCCTGCGGGTCGCTTGCATGTTCCCTCAAAGGTTGTGACAAACACTCGAGAGAGATCCTCCCAAGTGTAGATGCTGCTGGGTGCTAACTGATTCAGCCACACTCTGGCCGAGCCCTCTAACAGGAGAGGCAAATGCTTCATAGCCACCTCATCATTGCCACCGCCAATCTGTACAGCCACTCGGTAATCTTCGAGCCAAGTGTCAGGCTTAGACTCATCGGTGAACTTGCTGACTCCAGTCGCCAACCGAAAGTTGGGAGGAATCACCACGGCCCTGATGGCTCGACTGAAACACTCTGGCCCTGAAACACGTATTCTGCTACTGGCGGGCGCATCTCTGTTCTGGCCTTCCCGATGAGCCCTGTTCCTGTCAACCAAGCCTTGAACGAGGACAGATCTCGCGTCAAAGCCTGGGTCCCTGGGGTCGACGGGAATCCTCTGCCCAACGCTATGAGGGCGCCTGTCATCTCGATGTCGAGGCGCATATGACCCACTCCTCGGGGGAGGGGTTGGCACTCGACGTCGATCATCACGATCGGATCGGTGATCATACTGCTCATTCCTTCTGTACTGATCATGCCGGTCGCCACGTCCCTCACGCCTCGGGGGCGACCGCGGGCTGTGAGCCGACTGGACTGTATCTGTTGCAACGGACCGACTGTGGATTCTATTCCACGACTGAGAAACAACGGAATTCTGGTTTCCCGCCGCCTGGAGCAACGCTCTGATCTGCAACAAGCCCCTGCCAGCCTCCGACTGGGAGGGTTGAATCGATTCTGCTATACGGGCCACGGCGGCCAAATTCTGAACTGGGGTTCGGTATACCTGCGTCGGCGGGAAGAGCTAATGTCGACTAGACTCGGGAGCCCGCTGACGCGCTTGCTCATTGAGTGCTCGCTGGAGATTCTCCAGTCGAGTGCGCTCGGCCAAGTTAGCCGAGCGCGCGTCCTCCAAGGCCCGGGCCTCGGGAGTCTCTCCGACGATAGGAGTGTGGAGTGCGTCTGTGTTCCGGCGGCGAAGCTCCTCTCGCTGTAATGACGTGAGAGGTTCAGGGAGATACTCATCGTGGGGATGCGATGGGTCGCCCCCACCCGCGCCTCCATCAGCGCGAGAGAAACCGGGAGGGCTGTGCGTTCCATCGACCGCCAGGATCTCAGCCGCTGGGTCGCTGCTGTCGCACTCGGATGCGGTCTCCACGGAGCCAATCGACAGGTCGAACAGGCCGCAGAGGGATTCATAGGGCTCGATTGCCGCGACTTGCGGGGCGGCCGACTGGCGAGCCACGACATGCCTCACCCACCTCTGAAGTCTCGACCGACCGGAGCGCTTGCGCCGGTGGGAGACAGAGTGGGGAGACGATACGGGGGCCGACCGATACTGGGCCGACGGCTGCCGCAGGAGGACGCCACGAACGCATGCGCGGAAATGCGTCGCACCGCGGACGGGGAGCGCGTCGATGTCGAGTGGCACCTCCTGAAGCCAGGCGGAGTCATCGGCGATGAACGTGAGCGCGCCGAGGAGGATCTCGCGGCCCTCCACTAAAACTCCGCACGAAACCATGATCAAAGGGATCGGACAAATCGCAACTTCTCCAATCAGGCGCTAAGATTCCTGCCCCACGGTGGGCGCCAACTATCGTGGTTCTAACTCTGACAGTGATGTAGGGGGGTATGTATGGAGAGGCTAGATCTCAGCTATTGGGAAGTTGTAAACACACCAAGATGTACGAGTTCAGGCCCTTCACGGAGGAAGTAACAGCCCTACGTCTCGGTGCCCGGAGGCGGTCGACTGGATTACTGGCGTGTGAATAACATGGGTGCGAACCCTTCATACTGAGGAGGGGGGTGGCTTATATAGAGTTCGCCGGCCCCCTCCTGCCCTCAGTAATGTAGGGTTTAAGGTACATTTAAGGTTGGGCGTTACTGGTAACGCCCCTAATAAAGTGCTATAATGACCATAAAGACTACTTAACAGTTGACCGTTTGCCTGTGGAGTGACTATAGGTCTCCTGGCAGTCGAGTGGTTGGCTTCATGGTCGAGTGATAGCTTTCTGGTCGAGTGTCTTGAATCTGTCGAGTGGGATACCTTCAAGTCGATTGAAAGGTGACTTCTCCTAGGGATGTCCTAGGGTAGGGCTCCTTGGACAGGTCCGTGCCCCTACCCTAGGTACATGGCTTCATCAAGCACCATTGGCAAAGGCATGGGCGGTAAAACCTGCTATTTTTTACATTCATTTCATTTAGTTCATGTGTGATTTGTATCATTGTTGTAGTCAGGACAATTCTTATCATGAATTATTAGTTTAATTTGGTGACTTGAATAATTATTGTAAATTGGATGATTGTTGCATTATAATATTCACATTTTACCTTATATTGAATTCATAATTTTGTGTAATATGTGACATATGTGTCAAATTCAGAAAAACCACATGTAAAAGCACTATAAGGGTCCGCGATATAAGAGCATCTCTAGAACACCCCTTAAAGCTGCAGCCCTTAAACCACAGATAAGGGCCGAGAAAAATGCAGATTAAATGCCAAAATTGGCTGCCACCGAACAGAGCCCGTAAACTCGAGCGGTAAAAGAGAATATCCCCAGTGCACTGTCGATTTCGGCCCTCAAACCGTAAAACCATAGAAAAGCAATTGACCGTGATTTTGACAAATATAACACAAATTCCGAGAATTCAAACACGGTTTTTTGTGACATTTGAACATAGTTTTGCGCGCCACAACCCAAAAGACATCACATCCATCATCACTCATCCATCACAAGATAAAATCTGCACCACCACCATTGCCACCACCACTTGCCTAACCACCATGCTCACCAAACCTTAGCACCGCATGGCCTCTTGCAGCTAGCCTCCTTCTGTCCAAAATCTCCAACCTTGCTATGTCATGCCATTCTTTGGTGAGCTCATACATGTCATTTTGATTCATCATCGTGATCTTGTTCTCCTCTTGAAGGAGCTTGGACATGGCTTTGTTCTCCTCGGTCATGACGCTTCTCTCCTCAATGGCGGCCTTGCGCATGGTCTCCTCCTTGAGTAGTTGCCACTTATCGTGCTTGTCTTGAGTCTTCTTGTCGGCAAACTCCTTCTTTGCCTCCAATGTCTTTATCACCAATGCCTTATTGGACTTGACTATGTGATCTAGCTTGTCCCGCAAGCTTGATGCCTCCGCCTCCCTCTCGATCTTGTCCTTGACTCTCTTGTTTCCACTGGGCTTATTCTTGTTTCTTGGTCCATCATCATCTTCATCGTCATTATCCTATTGGTGAGTACACCTCTCCTCGGTGGGGATTCTTTACCAATCAACTTCCACTTCTCGCTATCTTGAAGAAGTTTCCAACAATGCTATAGTTGAAATGACTTGCAACCGGAAGCGTCCATGTCCTTGTAACTTTCTTGCGCAATTTTGTCCTACAAAATGAAAACAATATCAAATTATGCAACCACTCCCATGGCTACAAATGATTTGCACAACTTGCGACGTGAAAACAAACTCACATAATTGGATTCAACGGTACCACTTGGAGGTGCATTGCGACTTGCTGCAAGCAAGCAACCCAACGGCTACAAGTCGGCTTGATCACATCCCAACTACCTTGGAGTGGCCTAAAGGTGCGTGGTGTCCTGTTGGGATACCTTGCCATCATGCGCAAGAACTGAACCTCTATCCTTTGCCAATACCTCTTAGCGGTTTGGTCAGTGCTGGTGCACGCATCAAGAGGCACCGATTCCCAAGCCTTGATCAAGATTTTATCTTTCAATTGCATGTAGTTCTTCGATCTTGCACGTGATTTTACTTGCGCTTCATCGAACACCATCTCGTCAACCTCCTCTACCTCTCACCATGACCGTGCACGCCACCATCCATCTTAGTGTAACCGTAATCAACGATCGGGGCTTGATCGATGTCGTTGGTGTTGTCGTCCAACAAGTGCATAAAGTCGGCAGTCGCATCATGCAAACCGGCACTACAATTTCGCTCAACAAGTGACGAACAAGCACAATGGCGAAAATTGAAACAACTAGAAGACATGGAAGCATCATAGCTTGCGTCCGTTTCGTCGAACAACTCGGGGGCGGCGGCGGCGGCGTCGTCAGCGGGCATCCTAGGGGCAGTTCTTGCAGGGGCAATCGGGGGAGGTGTTGGCGGGGTAGCTCTTGCGGTGGTGTCGGTGTCAAAACCGGAGGATCTTGGGTAGGGGTCCCGAACTGTGCGTCTAAGGCGGATGCTAACAGGAGGCAGGGGACACGATGTTTTACCCAGGTTCGCGCCCTCTTGATGGAGGTAAAACCCTACGTCCTGCTTGATTAATATTGATGATATGGGTAGTGTTGGGGAACGTAGCATAAATTCAAAATTTTCCTACTAGTCACCAAGATCTATCTATGGAGTCATCTAGCAACGAGGGAGGAGTGGATCTACATACCCTTGTAGATCGCGCGCGGAAGCGTTCAAGAGAACGGGGTTGATGGAGTTGTACTCGTCGTGATCCAAATCATCGATGATCCTAGCGCCGAACGGACGGCACCTCCGCGTTCAACACACGTACGGAGCAGCGACTTCTCCTCCTTCTTGATCCAGCAAGGGGGGAGGAGAGGTTGATGGAGATCCAGCAGCACGACGGCGTGGTGGTGGAAGTAGCGGGATTCCAACAGGGCTTCGCCAAGCGCTGCGGGAGGAGGGAGATGTGTCATGGGAGGGAGAGGGAGGCACCAGGGCTTAGGTGCAGCTGCCCTTCCTTCCCCCCACTATATATAGGGCCAAGGGAGAGGGGGGGGGGCGCAGCCTTGGCCCTTCCTCCAAGGAAGGGTGCGGCCAGGGAGGAGTCCATCCTCCCCAAGGCACCTAGGAGGTGCCTTCCCCCTTTAGGACTCTTTCTTTCCCTTATCTCTTGGCGCATGGGCCTCTTGGGGCTGGTGCCCTTGGCCCATATAGGCCAAGGCGCACACCCCTACAGCCCATGTGCCCCCCCGGGGCAGGTGGACCTCCTTGGTGGACCCCCGGACCCCTTTCGGCACTCCCGGTACAATACCGATAATGCGCGAAACTTTTCCGGCGACCAAAACAAGACTTCCCATATATAAATCTTTACCTCCAGACCATTCCGGAACTCCCCGTGACGTCCGGGATCTCATCCGGGACTCCGAACAACTTTTGGGTTACCGCATACTAATATCTCTATAACCCTAGCGTCACCGAACCTTAAGTGTGTAGACCCTACGGGTTCGGGAGACATGCAGACATGACCAAGATGACTCTCTGGTCAATAACCAACAGCGGGATCTGGATACCCATGTTGGCTCCCACATGTTCCACGATGATCTCATCGGATGAACCATGATGTCAAGGACTTAATCAATCCCGTATACAATTCCCTTTGTCTATCGGTATTGTACTTGCCCGAGATTCGATTGTCGGTATCCCGATACCTTGTTCAATCTCGTTACCGGCAAGTCTCTTTACTCGTTTCGTAACACATCATCCCGTGATGAACTCCTTGATCACATTGTGCACATTATGATGATGTCCTACCGAGTGGGCCCAGAGATACCTCTCCGTTTACACGGAGTGACAAATCCCAGTCTCGATTCGTGCCAACCCAACAGACACTTTCGGAGATACCTGTAGTGTACCTTTATAGCCACCCAGTTATGTTGTGACGTTTGGCACACCCAAAGCACTCCTACGGTATCCGGGAGTTGCACAATCTCATGGTCTAAGGAAATGATACTTGACATTAGAAAAGCTTTAGCATACGAACTACATGATCTTGTGCTAGGCTTAGGATTGGGTCTTTGTCCATCACGTCATTCTCCTAATGATGTGATCTCGTTATCAATGACATCCAATGTCCATGGTCAGGAAACCGTAACCATCTATTGATCAACGAGCTAGTCAACTAGAGGCTTACTAGGGACATGGTGTTGTATATGTATCCACACATGTATCTGAGTTTCCTATCAATACAATTCTAGCATGGACAATAAACGATTATCATGAACAAGGAAATATAATAATAACCAATTTATTATTTCCTCTAGGGCATATTTCCAACAGTCTCCCACTTGCACTAGAGTCAATAATCCAGTTCACATCGATATGTGATTAACACTCAAGGTCACATCCCCATGTGACTAACACCAAAAGAGTCTACTAGAGTCAATAATCTAGTTCACATTACCATGTGATTAACACTCGATGAGTTCTGGGTTTGATCATGTTATGCTTGTGAGAGATGTTATAGTCAACGGATCTGAACCTTTTAGATCCATATGTGCTTTAAAAATCTCTATGTCATCTCCTAGATGCAGCTACCACGTTCTATTTGGAACTATTCCAAACAACTGTTCTACTATACGAATCCAGTTTACTTACTCAGAATAATCTGGATTAGTGTCAAAGTCTGCATCGGCGTAACCCTTTACGACGAACTCTTTTACCACCTCCATAATCGAGAAAATTCCTTAGTCCACTAGTTACTAAGGATAACTTTGACCGATGTCCTGTGATCCATTCTTGGATCACTCTTGTACCCCTTGACTGACTCATGGCAAGGCACACTTCAGGTGCGGTACACAGCATAGCATACTGTAGAGAGCCTATGATAAAAGCATAGGGGACGACCTTCGTCCTTCCTCTTTCTTCTGCCGTGGTCGAGCTTTAAGTCTTAACTTCATACCTTACAACTCAGGCAAGAACTCCTTCTTTGACTCATCCATCTTGAACACCTTCAAGATCTTGTCAAGGTATGTGCTCATTTGAAAGTACCATTAAGCATTTTGATCTATCCTTATAGATCTTGATGCTCAATGTTCAAGTAGCTTAATCCAGGCTTTCCATTGAAAAACACTTTCCAAATAACCCTATATGCTTTCCAGAAATTCTACATCATTTCTGATCCATAATATGTCAACAACATATACTCATCAGAAATTCTACAGTGCTCCCACTCACTTCTTTGGAAATACAAGTTTCTCATAAACTTTGTATACACCAAAAATCTTTGATCATCTCATCAAAGCATACATTCCAACTCCGACATGCTTACTCCAGTCCTTAGAAGGATTGCTGGAGCTTTGCATAGTTATTAGCATCTTTTAGGATTGACAAAACCTTCCGGTTGTATCACATACAACCTTTCCTCAAAAATCGTCGAGGAAACAATGGTTTTTGGCATCCTATCTGTAAGATTTCATAAATAATGCAATAATCGCTAATATAATTCCAACAGACTCTTAGCATCGCTACGAGTGAGAAAGTCTCATCATAGTTAACTCCTTGAACTTGTTGGAAAACATCTTAACGACAAGTCGAGCTTTCTTAATGGTGATACCTACCATCATTGTCCGTCTTCCTTTTAAAATCCATATGTACCTAACAGCCTTACGACCATCAAGTAGTTCTCCCAAAGTCTACACTTTGTTTTCATATATGGATCCTCTCTCGGATTATATGGCCTCGAGCTATTTTGGAATCCAGGCCCACCATCGCTTCTCCGTAGCTCGTAGGTTCATTGTTGTCTAGCAACATGACTTCCAAGACAGGATTACGTACCACTCTGAAGTAGTACGCATCCTTGTCATCCCACGAGGTTTGGTAGTGACTTGATCTGAAGTTTCATGATCACTATCATAAGCTTCCACTTCAATTGGTGTAGGTGCCACAGGAACAACTCCTGTGCCCTGCCACACATTAGTTGAAGAGACGGTTCAATAACCTCATCAAGTCTCCACTATCCTCCCCTCAATTCTTTCGAGAGAAACTTTTCCTCGAGAAAGGACCAGATTCTAGAAACAATCCCTTATTGCTTTCGGATCTGAGACAGGAGGTATACCCAACTGTTTTGGGTGTCCTATGAAGATGCATTTATCCGCTTTGGGTTCGAGCTTATCAGCCTGAAACTTTTTCACATAAGCGTCGCAGCCCCAAACTTCTAAGAAATGACAGCTTAGGTTTCTCTAAACCATAGTTCATATGGTGTCATCTCATCGGAATTACGTGGTGCCCTATTTAAAGTGAATGTGGTTGTCTTTAATGCCTAACCCATAAACTATCATGGTAATTCGATAAGAGACATCATGGTATGCATCATATCCAATGGGGTGCAGTTATGATGTTCGGACACACCATCACACTATGGTGTTCCAGGCTGTATTAGTTGTGAAACAATTTCCACAATGTCTTAATTCTGTGCCAAACTCGTAATTCAGATATTCATCTCTATGATCATATCATAGATCCTCTTGTCACGACGATCTTTCAACTTCACACTGAAATTACTTGAACCTTTCAATAATTCAGACTCGTGATTCATCAAGTAAATATACTCAACATCTACTCAAATCATCTGTGAAGTAAGAACATAACGATATCCACTACACGCCTCAGCACTCATTGGACTGCACACATCAAAATGTATTACTTCCAACAAGTTGCTTTCTAGTTCCATTTTACTGAAAACGAGGCTTTCAGTCATCTTGCCCATGTGGTATGATTTGCATGTCTCAAGTGATTCAAAATCAAGTGCGTCCAAACGATCCATCTGTATAGAGTTTCTTCATGCATATCTACCAACAAACATGGTTCGCATGTCTCAATCCTTTCAAAAATGAGTGAGTCCAAATATCCATCAACATGGAGCTTCTTCATGCGTTTTTATACCGATATGACTTAAGTGGCAGTGCCACAAGTAGGTGGTACTATCATTACTATCTTATATCTTTTGGCATGAACATGTGTATCACTATGATCGAGATTCAATGAACCATTCATTTTAGGTGCAAGACCATTGAAGGTATTATTCAAATAAACAGAGTAACCGTTATTCTCCTTAAATGAATAACCGTATCGCGATAGACATAATCCAATCATGTCTATGCTCAACGCAAACACCAAATAACAATTATTTAGGTTTTAATACCAATCTCGATGGTAGAGGGAGCGTGCGATGCTTGATCATATCAACCTTGGAAACACTTCCAACACATATCGTCAGCTCACTTTAGCTAGTCTCCGTTTATTCCGTAGCTTTTATTTCGAGTTACTAACACTTAGCAACCGAACCAGTATCTAATACCCTGGTGCTACTAGGAGTACTAGTAAAGTACACATTAACGCAATACATCCAATATACTTCTATCGACCTTGCCAGCCTTCTTATCTACCAAGTATCTAGGGTAATTCTGCTCCAGTGGCTGTTCCCTTTATTACAGAAGCACTTAGTCTCGGGTTTGGGTTCAACCTTGGGTTTCTTCACTAGAGCAGCAGCTGATTTGCCGTTTCATGAAGCATCCCTTTTTGCCCTTGCCCTTCTTGAAAACTAGTGGTTTCACCAACCATCAACAATTGATGCTCCTTCTTGATCTCTACTTTTGTGGTGTCAAACATCGCGAATATCTCAAGGATCATCATATATGTCCCTGATATATTATAGTTCATCACGAAGCTCAAGCAGCTTGGTGGTAATGACTTCGGAGAACCATCACTATTTCATCTGGAAGATCAACTCCCACTTGATTCAAGCGATTGTTGTACTCAGACAATCTGAGCACAAGCTCAACAATTGAGCTTTTCTCCCTTAGTTTGCAGGATAAGAAAATCGTCGGAGGTCTTATACCTCTTGACGTGGGCACGAGCCTGAAATCCCAATTTCAGCCCTCGAAACATCTCATATGTTTCGCGACGTTTCAAAACGTCTTCGGTGCCTCAACTCTAAGCCGTTTAACTGAACTATCATGTAGTTATCAAAATGTGTATGTCAGATGTTCGCAACATCCACAGACGTCGTCCGAGGTTCAGCACACTGAGCGGTGCATTAAGGACATAAGCCTTTTACTGTCTGCATAATTGCTACTATCAACTTTCAACTAATTTTTCTCTAGGAACATATCTAAACAGTAGAACTGAAGCGCGAGCTATGACATAATTTGCGAAGACCTTTTCACTATGTTCAGGATAATTAAGTTCATCTTGTGAACTCCCACTCAGATAGACATCCCTCTAGTCATCTAAGTGATTACATGATCCGAGTCAACTAGGCCGTGTCCGATCATCACGTGAGATGGACTAGTCATCATCGGTGAACATCTTCATGTTGATCGTATCTACCATACGACTCATGCTCGACCTTTCGGTCTCTTGTGTTCCGAGGCCATGTCTGTACATGCTAGGCTCGTCAAGTCAACCTAAGTGTTTTGCATGTGTTCCGAGGCCATGTCTGTACATGCTAGGCTCGTCAACACCCGTTGTATTCGAACGTAAGAATCTATCACACCTGATCACCACCTGGTGCTTTGAAACGACGAACTTTCGCAATGGTGCACAGTTAGGGGGAACACTTTCTTGAAATTTTAATGAGGGATCATCTTATTTACTACCATCGTTCTAAGCAAATAAGATGTATAAACATGATAAACATCACATGCAATCAAATAGTGACATGATATGGCCATCATCACTTTGCTCCTCTTGATCTCCATCTTCGGGGCTCCATGATCATCATCATCACCGGCATGACACCATGATCTCCATCATCATGATCTCTATCATCGTGTCTTCATGAAGTTGTCTCGTCAACTATTACTTCTACTACTACAGCTAACGGTTAGCAATAAAGTAAAGTAATTACATGACGTTTATGTTGACACGCAGGTCATAAATAAATTAAGACAACTCCTATGGCTCCTGCCGGTTGTCATACTCATTGACATGCAAGTCGTGATTCCAATTACAAGAACATGATCAATCTCATACATCACATATATCATTCATCACATCCTTTTGGCCATATCACATCACATAGCATACCCTGCAAAAACAAGTTAGACGCCCTCTAATTGTTATTTGCATGTTTTACGTGGATGCTATGGGTTTCTAGCAAGAATGTTTCTTACCTACGCAAAAACCACAACGTGATATGCCAATTGCTATTTACCCTTCATAAGGACCCTTTTCATCGAATCCGATCCTACGCAAAAACCACAACTAGTGCATGTCAGTCGGTGGAACCAGTCTCACATAAGAGTACGTGTAAGGTCGGTCCGGGCCGCTTCATCCCACAATGCCACCGAATCAAGATTGGACTAGTAACGGTAAGCATATTGAACAAAGTCAACGCCCACAACTACTTTGTGTTCTACTCGTGCATAGAAACTACGCATAAACCTGGCTCTGATACCACTGTTGGGGAACATAGCATAAATTCAAAATTTTCCTACGAGTCATCAAGATCTATCTATGGAGTCATCTAGCAACGAGGGAGGAGTGGATCTACATACCCTTGTAGATCACGCGCGGAAGCGTTCAAGAGAACGGGGTTGATGGAGTCGTACTCGTCGTGATCCAAATCACCGATGATCCTAGCGCCGAACGGACGGCACCTCCGCGTTCAACACACGTACGGAGAAGCGACGTCTCCTCCTTGTTGATCCAGCAAGGGGGAGGAGAGGTTGATGGAGATCCAGCAGCACGACGGCGTGGTGGTGGAAGTAGCGGGATTCCAACAGCGCTTCGCCAAGCGCTGCGGGAGGAGGGAGATGTGTCATGGGAGGGAGAGGGAGGCGCCAGGGCTTAGGTGCGGCTGCCCTCCCTTCCCCCCACTATATATAGGGCCAAGGGAGAGGGGGGGGCGCAGCCTTGGCCCTTCCTCCAAGGAAGGGTGCGGCCAGGGAGGAGTCCATCCTCCCCAAGGCACCTAGCCAGGAGGTGCCTTCCCCCTTTAGGACTCTTTCTTTCCCTTATCTCTTGGCGCATGGGCCTCTTGGGGCTGGTGCCCTTGGCCCATATAGGCCAAGGCGCACACCCCTACAGCCCATGTGCCCCCCCGGGGCAGGTGGACCTCCTTGGTGGACCCCCGGACCCCTTTCGGCACTCCCCGTACAATACCGATAATGCGCGAAACTTTTCCGGCGACCAAAACAAGACTTCCCATATATAAATCTTTACCTCCAGACCATTTCGGAACTCCTCGTGACGTCCGGGATCTCATCCGGGACTCCGAAGAACTTTCGGGTTACCGCATACTAATATCTCTATAACCCTAGCGTCACCGAACCTTAAGTGTGTAGACCCTACGGGTTCGGGAGACATGCAGACATGACCGAGATGACTCTCCGGTCAATAACCAAGAGCAGGATCTGGATACCCATGTTGGCTCCCACATGTTCCACGATGATCTCATCGGATGAACCACGATGTCAAGGACTTAATCAATCCCGTATACAATTCCCTTTGTCTATCGGTATTGTACTTGCCCGAGATTCGATCGTCGGTATCCCGATATCTTGTTCAATCTCGTTACCGGCAAGTCTCTTTACTCGTTTCGTAACACATCATCCCGTGATCAACTCCTTGATCACATTGTGCACATTATGATGATGTCCTACCGAGTGGGTCCAGAGATACCTCTCCGTTTACACGGAGTGACAAATCCCAGTCTCGATTCGTGCCAACCCAACAGACACTTTCAGAGATACCTGTAGTGTACCTTTATAGCCACCCAGTTATGTTGTGACGTTTGGCACACCCAAAGCACTCCTACGGTATCCGGGAGTTGCACAATCTCATGGTCTAAGGAAATGATACTTGACATTAGAAAAGCTTTAGCATACGAACTACATGATCTTGTGCTAGGCTTAGGATTGGGTTTTTCTCCATCACATCATTCTCCTAATGATGTGATCCCGTTATCAATGACATCCAATGTCCATGGTCAGGAAACCGTAACCATCTATTGATCAATGAGCTAGTCAACTAGAGGCTTACTAGGGACATGGTGTTGTATATGTATCCACACATGTATCTGAGTTTCCTATCGATACAATTCTAGCATGGACAATAAACGATTATCATGAACAAGGAAATATAATAATAACCAATTTATTATTGCCTCTAGGGCATATTTCCAACAGGTAGTACAAGAGTAGATCTACCACGAGACCGAGGAGGCTAAACCCTAGAAGCTAGCCTATGGTATGATTGTTGATATGTATGTTCTATCGACTAGCCTGGCCTCGGTTTATATAATGCACCAGAGGCCTAGGATAACAAGAGTCCTAGCCGAATACGTCGGTGGGGTGGAGTCCTTGTCTTGATCGCCAAGTCTTGTGGAATCTTCCTTGTATGCGGCAGCTGTCCGAACTGGCCCATGAGTATACGGCCATGGGGGTCCTCGGCCCAATCTAACAGATTAGGAGATGACGTGGTGAGTATCCCCTAGTCCAGGACACCGTCAGTAGCCCCCTGAACCGGTCTTCAAGTTAGGGACGCTCCTCGATTCTTCCGAACCGTTCTTCATCTTTGGACGTCGGTCTTGAAAACTGGTTCAACAAATCTTCTCATCTTCGATCTTGAGGATCGCCGAAATGCATTCGATGAGTTTACACGTCGGGTATCCGAGGAGCCCCTTTAAGTTTACGGCCTTTATCAATGCCTTGTTATTTTTATGCCACACCTCGGGTTTGAAGTTGTTCCAGGGCGGCAGCGTCCTCTTGCGTCCGAGCTTCAACGCCGGACTGTATTCGAGGTATCTTTTGCGACCGAGCACCAACGCCGGACCGCTTCTCAGCTCTAACGCAAGAATGTATCCGAGCTCCAACGCCGGACTATGTATCCGAGCTCCAACGCCGGACTATATATCTGAGCTCCAACGCCGGACGGTATCCAAGCTCCAACACCGGACTATATCCGAGGTGTCGTAAATCACCTTGGTTCGAAGAAGTTTGAAGGAGTTTAGCCAAGCTTAATGCCGGAAATGCCCTCTATAGAGCCAGCCACTAGCGCCCGAGCTTTATGCCGGACTGCTTCCGAGGTGGTGCACCACCCCGAATGTGGGCCGATTTTTGTCAATATTTTTGATTGGTGCAATTTATTCTTTGCCGAGATATATAGCCAGTAGCCCTCAAGTTGGGTATCGGTCTAAAACCCGAGATGCACATGAAGGATGACATAAGACCGCCGATCCCAGTAGCCGCTGAGACTCAGGTTGATTTGCAAAATCGGCCTGAGGATCAAGTCCTAGCTCGGCAGAATACTTCGGGACACTAAAAGCGGCGTGCTCAGTCGTTGAGACTCAGGTTGGGTGCGGCCGACCAACCTGAGGATCAAAATCTCCTCGGAAACTATATTGCACATACAATTTTCTGCACTGAACAGGCAATGCAGTAGCCCCCGAGACACTGGTCGGGTGGCAACACCAGATCAGGGGATCGAACTGCCCCTTTAATATTTGTAAATAATAAGCCCGAAGCCCAGTAGCCCCCGAGCCTTAATGCAGGCACGGGTGGCCGAATTAAGGATCAATATGCATAGTAAAATCACAAATTATGTGTAATGACTCTATGTATCCAAGTACTTTACGTCATTAATGCTCGGATCCGCATTGTACAAGACTTTGTTGACCGACCATCGGCTTCCACCTCCTCGGCCAGTAGCCGAGGAGTGTTTGTCCTACTTTATAAAGCCTTTATGAGGGCAAAGATTTACAACAAACAAGACAATCTGGCCATACGGTTTTATAAACAAAGGTACGCAGAGAGATATGTTATATTATTGTTTAACAGAAGAAATGTCTTTCAAAGAAAATAGTCCTGCTATCGGTTCCTTTCTTTGGGTTGTCATGCTAAGCATGATCATTAAACCTCAACTCTAATGTAAGAGCAAAATATTGAGGATTTAGTTTGGGAGGCCATTTAATAGCCCCCGGTAGTGTTCGGCGACAGTCGGGGTCAAGCCGTAAACACTTCGGCCAATGTTATGAACAGCCCGTCATTTAACATAGTCATCGGATCGCTGACCAGTTTACGCTTATTGTGACAGTCAGTTTTCGTCTTTCTCCACTGAGGTGCTTAACCATGTGAGCCGGAAGCATAATCGCAGCGGTTCTCCCTTTGCATGCCTAGCCGAACAAAGCGGAACGTAGGAGGCAAGCGCAGGAGCCGGGCAACCCAACTATTGACCGAAGACATAATTCGAAACCGGTGCATATATAGCAATATCTGAGAATGTTTTTGCCGAATCCCTAAAGGTGTCCGGCGTTGCACTGCGAGACTAATGCTGGAAAAGCACAAATAGTTTAAAAGTGCCAAAAAGCTTGGAAAACCAAGAAACATCAGTAAAAACATGACGTCCGAACAAGATCAAGTGTTCGGTGCCAATTCGAAAATTGGTCTTAGAAAAAGGAAGTGCTTCTGTCGTACTTTAACATGATACATCCTATCTCAAGACTTCGAGCGGGTCAGCCTATGGCTTCAACCTCCTATCCCGAGGGTGGAGTACTTCTCATTAGGCCAGTTTAGCGAACTAAACTCTAGCGGCTTGGAGAGAGAAATTAGGCTCCCCGGCTAGTGACCGCACACTCGCGTCGAAAAAAGGAGTGATAAATAATAATAATAAAACTTTGCAATGACTAAGAAGAAGAACACTTATTATAAAATGGCTCAAATAAACTTAAGAGCCCCCAAGTGACTTGGGTAGAAGAATGATTGCATGTACCGAAGTACTTATATCGTATCTATGTTCAACCGAACTTTAAACGCGTCTTAATCGATCGTCGGCTTCTCCCTCTTTGGTCAAGGACCGAGAAGTGTTATGTAATCCATCGGTCGAGAATATCGACGGTGTTTCCAATAACCAGGTAATCAGGCCATAAGGCTGTAACAGACAAAGCGCGCTCAGGGAACTTATGCTATATTACTGCGAAGTGTAAGAAGCATCTTCGAAGAAAATAGTACCCCCACCGATACCTTTCTTCGGTGCTAATTGTTATTGTGAGACTTGTGCAATAGATTTTTTTCTACTCATGAGTTTCGTTGTGTGCCGACCATCATTGAAAACTATAAGAGCGCTAGCTTTCGGCTTCACCCAGTCTAAGGTCCGGCTCGGGCGACCCGATTGTGACAATCGCAGAGGTGCTCCCTTTACTCCCTAGCCGAACAATCGGGAACGTAGGGGTAAACACAGGAGCGAGGCAACCCAGCTTGCAAATCACTTAAGTCAATATGGTGCATATTGTGGCGTAATACATGAACAAGGAATGAAGCCGTACAAGTATAATCATATGCAACAGGAAAAGCTTCATAAAGGAAGCCCCCAAGTAAACGGAGTATTTGAATTTATGTGTCACAAACAAAGTTTGGACAAGGAAATTTTTTACAAGCAACTTTTTTCCAAAAAAGTATAATGCTTGGTCGAACCGAACACAAGTTAGAAATTAAAGCTTTGAGCATGAAAGCGACTTAGCTGGTTACTGTGTTCGGTATTGATGACGCGGTCCGAGCTTGATGCGGGGCAAGGTTCCATCCCCCAAGCTGGTCCCGAGGTGGCGGAGCGAAGAGCTCGACACGCCGAAGTGGTGACATAGCACGGTCAATGCAGACCAGCACAGTGACGCCGAAGTCCCCGGATCATTTTCATGTGCACAAAAAATAGTGCAAACCGGAGATAATAGTAATAATGATAAAAAACGTTGCATAATAAATAATTTATGCAAAATGAGTAATAAAAGAAATATGGCCTGACGCCGAAGTCAAAGTCGATGCAGGGCGTCGGCGTGATGCGGTAAAGGCATGGCAAAGCCTGAATTCACAAGTTGGTCCGAGTTCCGGATGCGGCGTTCGCTGGACTATGTACGGAAACTGACCGAACCACCACGCGACCGTCGTTAATGCGGCCATCATTTGATAGACCTGTGTACAGGTGATGGACAAATCAGAGTAATAATTCATTGGGAAAAATAAACCCAAACAAGCAAAAAAAATACTAGGATTAATAGCACCTAGTTTATTTGTTGTGGCAATCCGAAGGAAGGTGATTCCCAAAATTGGGACTCGCTCCGCACACCCATTGCCTGATGGGCGATAAAACGACGGCATGGCAATGCTGGTAAAGGTTGGCTCGCTGAGGCAAAGCCCTCGGCCCAGCTAACGTGACGTAGCTGGTCGGCTAGTGACGCCGAAGTGTCCAGAGTAGGTTGATGAAGAGACGGCGAAGCCCCCGGTCCAGCCGAGATGTCGAAGCCTCGATGTCAGCCGATGAGTCGAAGTAGGTCGGCGTGATGGACACCAGCTTGAAGAAGCGATAGTGCGGCCCTGCCGATGCAGGTCGTGACGTGGTCGATGCTGGCTTGATGAAGCGACCATGCGGCGATGCCGGTATGCCTGCTCCGTGTAATCCATGGGGCGGCGATGTTGGTGATGATTTATCCTTCGTGATGCCGGACTCTTGTTCGGCTTGCCGAGATGATGATCCGAAGAAGTTGAGCTCGGCTCAACAAAGTGACGACGTGTCTAGCGTAGGTCGGCAGCCGTGGAGTAATATTGCCGGACTGGTTTGACACCAGCATGATGTTGAAGATCGTGTTCAAAAGATCTTAAAGTTAGTGGGATGTGTTTGGGAACAAAACACAATACCCCATACAAAACTTCCTTCAAAAGGGATGTCCGAAATCCCGTTCATAAAAAAGACGAACTCGGGTCGGATTCGTTTTCGCGCAGAAAACAGATCCGAAAAGTGATGCACTAATCGGAAGGTTCCCGGAGTTTGGACGGTCGGATCGAGCTGAAATTTTGATAGGTGGTAGATATAGGAATTCCGCAGCCGATCGACGGTTGGATCTTCCAAAGGACGTCCGAGCTAGAAGCTGGACACCACGCCCTAAACTCATCCAAATTCCCGTCCGGATTTGACAGGGCTCCGGTATATCGTGGATTGCCAGAGATTCCTCCATCGGAACTCGACGAAATTTTCCAGGGTTGTTATAGACTCAATTCCGCACAATTTCACCAAAGCGATCGTCAAAGCGATACTTGAGGAGGTGGTGGCGGCAGATACGAGTTCGCTGTCCAAAAAAAAAACAGCACGGTTGCTTGAGGGCAATGTTGACGTTGAGCCCCCGAGCTCCATAGATGATTCCTCCATGATCTTGATAGAGATCGGAGTTGATGTTTGATGAAGGCCCTCGTCCGAACATGGTGATCCGAACACGGGGCGCAATTCTTGATCGAACCAAGGTGACCAGTCGAGCTGGTGACGAAGATGTCGAAGTCGCAGTTGATCTGCAGGCGAGCCATCGATCCTTTTGTCGATCACACAGCGGAACTCTCAATGAAAGCACCAATGTCGGTGTCAAAACCGGCGGATCTCGGGTAGGGGGTCCCGAACTATGCGTCTAAGGCGGATGCTAACAGGAGGCAGGGGACACGGTGTTTTACCCAGGTTCGGGCCCTCTTGATGGAGGTAAAACCCTACGTCCTGCTTGATTAATATTGATGATATGGGTAGTACAAGAGTAGATCTACCGCGAGATCGAGGAGGCTAAACCTTAGAAGCTAGCCTATCGTATGATTGTTGATGTGTATGTTCTATCGACTAGCCTGGCCTCGATTTATATAATGCACCAGAGGCCTAGGATAACAAGAGTCCTAGCCGAATACGTCGGTGGGGAGGAGTCCTTGTCTTGATCGCCAAGTCTTATGGAATTTTCCTTGTATGCGGCAGCTATCCGAACTGGCCCATGAGTATACGGCCATGGTGGTCCTCGGCCCAATCTTACAGATTGGGAGATGACGTGGTGAGTACCCCCTAGTTCAGGACACCGTCGGGTGGGCTTCTTGCATTTGACACATGAAACCTTCCCTTTCTTTGCTGGCGCGGGCTGGACCGTATTCGCAGCAGCGGCGGCGGGTGCGCGTGCCTGCTGGAGCGCCGCCCTGAACAACGACGTTGCCCTGCCGATTGCGGGGTGGCACGGTGGAGTCTTGAATTGCGACGGGCGCGACATGGCCGACGACGAGATCTGCCGGAGAGGTTTGCGCGTAAATGACCTCCACGGTGACGAGAGAAGGCTGGGAGGCTTCCATGACGGCGATACAAAGTCGTGGAAGGTGGTCCGGAGCGGGCCGAGGGAGGTCGATGGCGGCGGAGGGAAGGGGAAACGGGAACTGCAGCACGGAAATGTCCATCCCGCCAAATATCGCTGCCAATAGCGGTCAAGCTCGGGTCAACCTCCCACCCCGTGTATCTAAAGGTTGAGGGCGAAGATTTGCCGCGCCCCGCAAACTTTTTCACAGGCCGCGGTCCGATATGGTGTCTGTTCGAACCACTTTTTTTGTCTAAAATTGTAAACTAACGGTTATTTTATGGATCGGCGCGATATAAGAGGTCTGCTAGAGATGCTTTAAGGGGTATGCTAGAGATGCTCTAAAGCCAGTGGTGGTTTGATCGGCTCATAATAAGCCTCCCGCTGCTACTCGCCCTCCAAAATCACTGGTTATGATGTACTCCTGGTTGCCTGAAAATAGCGGCTCACTGGAAATCACACTGTACTGAAAACAAGATGTGCTGGTCAGTTTCAGAACCTGTATTCCTAGAACTAACCTTACTAGCTAGCGCCACTTCCCTTCATTAATGGACTGTGCAAGGAAACAGCACAAGAACAGCAGTCTCTGTTGCTTTTTTTTTTCTTGAGTAACGCAGTCACTGTTGCTCTTTCATCAAGAACAACAGAAACTTACTTATTTATTTATTTATTGAGAGTGTTTCAAAATTTCATCCATGTTTTAGGCAATTTCCACCCGAATAATTTTTCAGATCACCGCGCAGATCAACTGTTAGATAAGCATGCGCAGGTGCGTGCCCCGTGAATTTTCGCAGCCATACGACATGTCAAACTTTTGAATAGCCGAATAGAGTAACATGATCCACGTGCGTGCCACGAAACAAAGGAGGAACGAAGTAGACGAGCGAATTGATGGAGACTAAAATTTTAAAATCCATCTCTGTGTGGGCTTTTCTCCACAAGTGTGGCCACACGTGAGTCACATGAACCCACGTTGGAGGAGTCGCCCACCTTCTCTAATCCTTTTGCTGCTGCCGGATGGACGTTAGGATTCTTTTGATGTTAAAAAACGCTATTGCATGTCTGTCCAGCAGAGGCTCCTGATCAATCAAACAACAAAAAACAACATGAGCATGTTACAATCCGGCCGTCCAGCGATCTGCTTTGTTTAACGTGTGTTGGATTTGTGATACCTACTACCAGGGAGCAGATTGCGCAGACGAGAATAACTGGGGTGCTGGTTGAAGACACTGATCCCCTCTCGGGCTCTATAAATCCCATTCTCACTTACTACTGGACTCAGCCGTCCGACCTCACCAGTGGCCATCAGCTAGTTCGCTATGGCTCGCGTCGTCGGCGTGCCGCCGCTCCTCCTCCTCCTCCTCCTCGCATTATCTTCTGTGGCCTTTGCCGACGTGGTGCTCGGCCGCAAGGGCGGTACAGTGGAGGGTGCGGATGTGCAGTTGCCGGGGGTGAGCAAGTACGCTGTGATCTTCGACGCCGGGAGCACGGGCACGCGTGTGCACGTCTTCAAGTTTGACAACAAGATGGAACTCCTTAAGATCGATGACCAGGTTGAGGTGTTTGCCAAGGTATATATACAACACACATGCAAAACTCACACACATTTCACATTTATATCGCTACACACCTGTGCATGGGGCCGGCCGGTATCATCACCGATGCCAATGTGAATTTTGTTCATACGTGGTGCAGGTGTCCCCCGGGCTGAGCTCCTACTCTGGGCGGCCACTGGAAGCTGCCAAGTCCATGATACCACTGCTCGACAAGGCAAAGAGCATCGTGCCTTGGTGGCAAATGAACAGAACTCCCCTTAAACTTGGAGTAATATGCATGCATGTTAATTTGATTAAAAATGATATTTTATCTTTGAAAAAGAAAACTCATATATATTTACTCCATGGTAATTTAATCACTGACCGAGGTATATATTAAGCAGGCCACGGCTGGGCTGAGACTTATCGGAGATAAGCAATCGGAGCAGATCCTTGAAGCGGTAATTAATTGTCATTTTTACCTATTACTATCAAGGAAAAAATAGCGCGCTACAGAAAAATAGCGCCAGCCTTAAAATAGCTACATCACGCTATTAGCGAGACTGTGTACACGAATTTATTTAGCGAGACAATTCTCAAAATGCCACAACATGCTATTAGCGATGCTATAGTACATTATTTTTTGCAGTGCTAATTAGTGATGTACATACGACATGCATAAATAGTAATCTAAATAATAACATGTTCGTTTTGGTCAATCATTTTTGGTACGATTTTGCAGGTCAGGGATATTGTCCACACCAAGAGCAAATTTCAGTACAAGCCAAAGTGGATCAATGTTCTCGAGGGATCCCAGGAAGGCTCTTACATGTGGGTATGTATATGCGTGTACATAAATTTTTTATAAGAAATTAAGAATCTACATTTATTTGGGTGGAGGCCTTTTGGCTCGTGGGTGCACATGCTCCTGCACGAACAGTACCCAAAATAAAATAATATGTTCGTATTATTGTCACAAGCATGCTTGACAATTTTCATGTGAAATGGGGCAGCAATGTTTCGTCGGTAAAAAAACAAAATTTGGGGTGACATTTGGGGGTAACATTTAGTGTTGACGTTGTTTTTTGCACATGCCAAAATGCTTAATCTTTTTGCCTAAAAATTTGTAGATAGCATTTGGATGTGACTATGAACACATAGAATTTTTGTTGGTTCTTTTTACATCTCAAAAAGAGTTTCCACGCGCAGGAGCACGTTCACCCGGGAGCCAAATTGGATTTCCGCAATTGTTTGTATTTCTGTATCCAAAGGCAAATCTTGGTTATATTTCTCTGTCCATATGTATGCAGGTGGCTCTGAACTATCTGTTGGATAGACTGGGAGGAGACTACTCCAAGACGGTAGGCGTGATCGATCTTGGAGGCGGCTCCGTCCAAATGGCGTACGCCGTGTCCCCAGCTGCCGCGGCAAATGCCCCAGCGGCACCTGATGGCAAGGACCCTTACATCACCAAGGAGTACTTGAAGGGAAAAGACTACAACGTCTACGTCCACAGGTCCATCATCTGTCTCAGCTCACTGATGAATGTTTTGACAAAATGCTTATCGATCATACTTTTTACATCTCATCGTATATAAAAAGTAAATTAGGTAGACACATGAAACAAGAGCAATGTTTAATAATCTTTATTTTATTAATCAAAGTTTTAAACAGTATGCTATAGCATCGCTATAGCTGTTTGAGCAATGTGCGGCTAAATGAATCCATATGCACCTGCACACTATAGGCTGATATAGCTTCACTTCAGTGTCTTTATAGCTGATTTGAAGGACTACCACTATTTTTCATAGCATGGTATTTAAAACTTTATTGATTCATCTTTGCAGTTACCTGTACTACGGAAACATGGCTGCTCGCGTGGAGATCCTCAAGGCCAAGTCGGGCCCGTTCAGCTTGTGCATGCTGCGTGGATCCACCAGTAACTACACCTACAACGGCGAGGTCTACGAAGCGGCAGCAGCACCAGAAGGCGCCGTGTACAGGAAGTGCAGGAGGGAGGTAGCCAGGGCACTGAAGTTAGATGCGCCGTGCGAAGCCAAGAACTGCACCTTCGGCGGCGTGTGGGGCGGCGGTGGCGGCGCCGGGCAGGCAACACTTTATGCAGCCTCCTCCTTCTATATCAAGGCCTCCCAGGTCGGATGGGTGAAGAAGGGCACCCCGAGCGCCAGGTCTAGCCCAGCGGCGTTCAGGGCAGCGGCGATGAAGATCTGCCGGCTTAGCCTGGAGGAGGCACAGGAGGCCTATCCCGGGGTGCGCGAGATGCCATACATCTGTATGGACCTGGTGTACCAGTACACATTGCTTGTCTATGGGTTCGGGCTGGCACGGGCGAGGGAGATCACCCTGGTGGAGAAGGTGAAGCACGGGGAGTACTTCATGGAAGCCAAGTGGCCGCTTGGCGAGGCTATCGAGGCCGTAGCGCCCAAGAAGCGTATCCACCAAGATCTGGTCAATGTTGCATGATCGCTAGCTAGCTAATACTCCCTCTGTAAACTAATATAAGATCTTTTAAATCACTGCTTTAGTGATCTAAATGGTAGTTTACAGAGGGAGTACGTATTATCAATCAGCGTCGTGGCTCTATGATTTAGCTTCTGTGGTCCTTGTCTTTGAGAATAATGAGTGAAGGAAACCGCCGCGTATCGGTAGTGATGTTTGTTTTCTAGAATTTTAAGTTTTACTCATCTGTAATGGGAATTTTTTTGATAACACCACTATACCAGAAAATTTTCCTTTATGAGTTTAGGAAACTGTGGCAATCATTACCCGGCCTAAACCACCTTCAGTTAAACCAAGTAATCAAATACAACAAATGGCTGCAACATTAACACATGACCCACACACAAGTCACAAGAAAGAACATTAGAACGGAGGAACATAACCATGAATGAGTGTTGTTGGATCAACCGAAAGGAATCCCAAAGTCAAGGTAAGAAGAGGGAAAAACTCTCGCGCTTAAAATCGCTGGAGAAAAGTCAAAGTAAGAATAGGAACTATATTAATATTATATTATATTATATGTGTGAACGGACCAAAAAATCGGTGAAATGCACCTTTCTTTAATAGTAGGTATATATATACTAGTTCATACAAAAAGAAACCAGGCTATATATCTCCATGTTTAGATAGTGATTGTGTGTGCTTTCTGTGGAACATTTCACTTAAGATGAATATGGCCATATTCGCCTTCTCTTCGTCAGCCACCTCGCCGCACATACAAAATTGACTGAATTGCATAGGACCACCACATTTCTGGCATTATTTGCAGAAAATATGTCTTTTTTGCACCAAATGCACCGTGCACAAGTGCTATTTTTTTTGCAAATCACACTGATCAACCATTTGGCGCACATAACCCCAAAACTGACAGGTTGGGCTTTTTCTTGCAAATCGCACTGATCAGTCATTTCACTAGGTGAACCCCAAAACTGACAGATAGGTCAGGCCCACTCACAGGCGATCAGGGACATGTGCAGGATTGATATTCAAAATTTTGAAGAAAAACATTTTTTAACCCTGAAACTTTGTTTTTGGCATGTGCATAACTAATTATAGCATCATATCGTACTAACTGTATATAATATATAACATATGGTTTTAGTGGGTTTCTTTGTTTTCTCTTTCTTTCTTTGTTGATTTTCATCTATTTCTTTTTTGTTCAACATATATCTAATTCTTTCAGTACACCATATACATTTCAACGTACATGTGAAACAATTTTTTGGAACACGTTAACCATTTTTCTAATATACAATGTACATTTCCTTTTAATAGATGTTTTGAAAACTTCTTGGAATAAGTGGAATACATTTTTGAAATGCACGTTGAACATTTTTGTATATAAGGTTAACTTTTTTTTCAAACACATATTTATGATGTCTAATTTTTCCATACACATTTGAACATTTATGTATAAATCAGGAATAATTTTTTATAGACGCTTATTATTTCCTAATAGATGATTGCATATTCTAAAGCTTATATTATTTGATGTAAAGTTTTCATATAAAGATTCTACATTTTTGTATACATTAGGTACATTTTTATATACTTTTAAATTTCTTCAAATAAATTATAAATTTATGAAAATTTATAAATTTTGGTTTCTCCTTTTCGCATACATATTTTACAATTTTTAAGACATCAGGAACATTTTTTATACACGTTTAATATTTTTTAAATACATGAGTAGGTTTTTTTTCATACATTTGTTCTGATGTGTACTATTGTGAAGCATAAACATTTTTCATACATCCAAAACAATTTTTGTATACACATTTAACAGTTTCCAAATATATGATTAACATTTTTAAATGATGATTAGCATTTTTCAAATACCATCTTAACATTTTCAAAACACATGGTTGCAATTGTTTCTATACGCATTTTAAAATGCTTGAATGCGTGATTAAAATATTTCAAATAATAGTTTAACATTTTTATACAGTGTTTTATTTCTTTTATGCACTTTTATTATTTTTCCATTGATTGATTAACAGTTGTCAAAGGCAAGATGAACATTTTTTGTAGACGTTGTCAACACATTATCTGTACACATTTAACAGTTTTCAAATGCTTGATTTATATTTTTCAACCTGCTTAACATATATTTTTAATACTTGATTAAAAAAATTTAAATACATGATAAAAAATCTCACACACATTGTATTTTTCGTATAGATGAGAAACATTTTCTGTATACATATTTAGAATTTTTTAATTGCTTGGTTAACATTTTTTTAAATCTTTTGTAATATACTTATTTAGAACAATTAGAATTCTAATTTTATTAAAAAATAAAGTTGAAAACAAAAACAAAAAGGTGAAAAAAATAACCGATGCGGTGACGTCCAGTGCGCCTGGGCCGTTTCATCTCGCGTCTTCCTTCTGGCGAGGCTTCCCTCTGTCTCGCACTGAGGGAGACATAGAGATACCCAGGCAGCACTTGTCTGGCTCTAAGTGGACTTCCCACGTACGTATTCCCTAGCTGTTTTGCGAGAAGGTTTCCTCTGGTTTTGTTTTCATTTTTTATTTGGTTTTGTTGGTTTTTTTCGTTTTATTTTCTTTTATTTTCTATCTTTTACTTCTTGTTTTTATTTCCGTTTTCTTTTTTTACTTTTAACGTTTCATGATTTTTTTATTTTCTGTGAACTTTTTTGAAAATCTTGCAACAATTTCATTTCATGATTTTTGTTTGCAAATTTATGAACTTTTAAAAAAATGTGAACCACTTTCAAATGCGCAAACTATTTTTAAAATTCATAAAAAAATTAAACTTATGATTTTTTTTCTAATTCGTGAAGTTTTTCACAAATGCATGATCTTTTTTTTCATATTCATGAATTATTTTTTCAATTTCGTGAACTTTTTTTATATTTGCAAACATCTTTCAAAGTCTTGAACTTTTTCTCAAGTGCACAAACTTCTTTCAAGATCATGAACATTTTTTAAATTCATTTTTTATAAAGTCAATGGTCAATAGTTAGAGGTCAGTGGTCAACACTCTATTAGTCAATGGTCAAAGGTCAACATATCTTTTTTTAGGCAAGGTCGATGGTCAAAAGATAAGGCAAATGTTTACCATTAAGTTGTAGTTATACGTGGAGGATTTGGAAGATGGCCTCTACGATCCCTTAGACCATGAAAATGTTCGATAATGTTCTTGTCTTCAATCCCAGCAAATATATCTCGTTCAACATAGCAAACCATCATATCATTCAACTATTCATCACCTATCTTGTTTCTCAAATCTGTTTTTATTATATTCATGGCTGAGAAAGCCCTTTCAACTTCTTAGGTCTCTGTAACATCACATTTTTAATTTAGTTTCAATATTCAACTTCCAAGAATTAGGCCACCATGACAACAAATAATACATTATAGAACAGAAGAGAAGACTAGGGAGAGCGAAATAACTTGGTCGTTGTTGCCTCTGTTGGCTGCTCGCTTGTTGTTTTGAGCGGGGACCGTGGCGGCGGCGACGACCCCGTTTCCCGTGTGGACGGCATCCAGAACAGGCCGACTCACTTCTCCTTCTCCATCTAGCACCATCGGCTGGACAGACCTCGGCAGCGCCGTCGCCGGCAAGACGGTACTGGAGGCGGCGCTGCGTCTTCAGGGCATGATCGCTAGGCGTGACTGCGTGAGTTTAGGACGACCAGTTCCACGATCGATAGATTAGAAATTAGAAAAGGACTTGTGAACGTGAAAATCAGGCTGCGTACTAATGGGCTCATCTAATTTTTGGTGGGCTTACTTGATTGGCCCATCTCCTAGTGAGCAGTTATCTTACCTGGCATCTGGCGAATCGTTTTCCTCTTCCCTCGTCATGCTCGGCCAGACCTGAGACCTTCCAGCGAACCTGCTCGTCTTCCATGGTGGCCACTGGCTAAAATGAGTTGGGGGGGGGGGTACCCTAGGTTTCAAAAATTTACCCGGGGCGGCCGACCCTACACGACCCCACGCTGGAGCCGCCCCTGCGACAAGTTGCTGGGTGAGGGCCGAGACTGGCCAACATGCAGATGAGGATGCGCTGACTGTCAGACGACGAACAAGATATGGCTGCCCGGTTCGGTTTCCTCTGAATCCTGACAAAAACGCGACAACACTGGGGCGTCGATGTGTCGAATCCCGCAACGGTAGTGATGGGCCTAGATGTGTCGATTACAACGGCGGCGATGAGCGGCGACCGAATCAAAGTTGGGCAGAGGAGCACCAGGTGCTATGGGGTGTCAGTGGTGGTGTGTGGTGGTTAGCGGAGGCAAGGACGACCACAATGGAGCGGATGTGGTCGGACGGGTGAGAGAGGCGGCCGCGGGGGTTGGAAAAAAAATATTCTGAGAAGTGTCGTCGGTCGAGTAAGTATAAGCAATGGCGACACGAGGAATACAATTTTTTAAGAGGTAAAAGAGAATAAGGGATCGGTTAGGTCTAGTTTACCTTCTAAATTTTTCAGGAAGTTAACCAGTTTTGAGGGACCGGCTAGAGATGCTCCGAGATCATGTTGTTCTGTGGAATTTTCTGAAATACTCATCTCTTTTCTCTATTCTTAATGTCTGAGTTGGTACAATTGTGTCCACGGTTTATTTTCGTCCGGTTTATTTTCATCTCACATCCACCACCATATCTCCTCACATTGATTTTTTTTACCCTCACAATAAAAACTTCCCTAACCTTTTTAAAGTTTTCTAACTAGGCGAACCGACCTATGGTTGGATGGTTAGAGGTGGTATCCCCAGCCCACCAGGGTTCAAATCCTGGTACTCGCATTTATTTCTTGATTTATTTCAGGATTTCTGGCGATGCGCATTCAGTGGTAGGAGACGTTTCCGTCGACGACGAGGTGCCTAGGGTGACTTCGTAAATTTAAAGATGATATGTCGACTCAGTCTTTCGAAGGTGCTCATAGGGGTAGGGTGTGTGTGTGTTTATAGGGGTGAGTGTATGCGCGTGTATATGGACGCTTGTGTTTGTACTAATGTTCAAAAACAATTTCCTAACTAGACACGTTATAAACGGGCGGGAGCCGATAGCGCGTTACCAATTATTAAAATTTAGTTTCATGACAATCAATTTCAAATTCTAATTTTTCTAATGTATCGATCTTTGTCTTTTCTAAGTGGTTGTTTGGATAGGGAAGGGTTAGCCACGGAAACCCAAAGGGTAGATCTAACATATCTCAACCATCTGATGGCGTTAATCCAACAGATCTTCGCAGGAAACTTTCGCATGAAAGGAACCTCCTTCACCGCCCCACGCCGTGCCCGCATCGCGTCGCCTTCGCCCGCCCACGCCGCGCAACCATCACGTCGCCTTCACTGCCCCACGCCACGCTACCATTGCATCGCCACGCCCCGCCTTGCAGGACGTCGCCCCTCACATCTCCTTGCGGCCCCCAACCATCGCGACCTGGCCTCCTAAACCGCCCGCTTCCCGGCCGTCGGGGACGCCGCCTGCCTGGGCATACAGGAGGGACGTCGCCGTTGGAGCAGGGGCCCCGCCCCCGCCGCTGCCTTCCCGCCTGCTGGACAGCAGGGCCGCCGCCGCCGTCGTCTGGTGTAGAATCTATTTTCTTTGTCCGTAGAAGCTTGAAGCGATCATGCATGACCGGCTTGCGAACTGCGTTTCGTTTTGCCAGTCCTATTTTTGTAGTTTCTCAAGAGATGGAGATCTTTTGTTGCATGTTCTACAGACGCTGCTCAAGAAGTTGGCAATCACTTTCTCCACGATGACGATCTTCACGGGGATCACGTTGTTGTACTGTAGCATCCTCCAATACGTCGGGTTGGCCAACCTCGTGTGGGGCTGGGTCATCGTCCCGTTCTTCACCTCGTTCATCGGCATGGCCATTTCGGGGATTTCTCCTTCCCTGTAAGCACGCACCTTCCCAGAACTTGCCAGATTCAAGAATCAACCCTATCTCTGATCGAATTTTGGTGCTCTGTTTATCCGTTGCTTATAACATTCAATTTGGTTTGGTCAGTCAACATGATCAATGTTTTAAATAGCGGGCTATGAAAAATAGCGGCGCACCTCCAAATCAGCTATAGCGGAGCCATAATTTTCGACATGGGTATGCGTGGTAATGATTTTTGTTGAATCCCTCAAAAAGAAACGAATTTTGGTGTGAATCAACTAGGGATTTGAGAGGGGATTTGAGAGAGGAGTTCACAATACAGAGAACTGGAGCCACTTCGTGAGCTGCCGTCCATTCCTTTCCTTATCTCTATCTTCCTTCTTTACACTCTTGTCCTCCTGACATTTATAATTTACACATTAGTACATCATACCAACTACAAATTTACCACTAAACTCAACACTCCCCCTCAAGATGGGGCAAACACATCATATAACCCCATCTTGCTACATAAGCTAGAAAACACTTTTTCAGCGAGACCTTTGGTCAAAATATCCGCTAGTTGGTTTGAAGAGCTCACATAATGCATACATATTATTCCTTGGTCAAGTTTCTCTTTGATAAAGTGTCGGTCAATTTCTATGTGCTTTGTTCTACAATGTTGAACCGGGTTATGTGCTATATCTAGCACAGTCTTATTATCACAATACATCATCAATGTTCTTGCCTGGAATAGACCCAACTCCATCAGTATGATTTTTAGCCATAAGACTTCACATACTCCATGAGCCATAGCTCTGAATTCTGCTTCTGCAGTGGACCTTGCAACAACATTTTGTTTTTTACTACGCCAAGTAACTATGTTTCCTCCAACAAACGTACAGTATCCTGACGTAGACCTTCTATCATCTAATGAACCGGTCCAATCAGCATCAGTATAACATTCTATTTGTAAATTGCCACTTGACTTATACAATAAACCTCGACCTGGGCACCCCTTTAAATACCGAATGATTCGATTTACTGCATCCATGTGGTGAGTTTTAGGACTATGCATAAACTGGCTCACCACGCTTACGGCAAAAGCTATATCAGGACGAGTATGCGATAAATAGATCAAACGACCAACAAGTCTCTGATATTGTTCCCGGTCAACAGGTTCCCCTGACTCACTAGTCAATCGGTGGTTTTGTTCAATTGGTGTTAATGCTGGACGACACCCAGACATACCAGTTTCTGACAACAGATCTAGCACATATTTTCTTTGAGATAGATAGATACCTCTTGAGCTTCGTGAGACTTCAATTCCAAGAAAGTACCTCATTTCTCCTAGATCCTTGACTTCGAACTCGTTCCTCAAATGTTGCTTCACTCTTTCAATACCTTGATCATCATCTCCTGTAATAACAATATCATCAACATAGACAATTAATATCGTCAATTTTCCACCACATCTTTTATAAAATAAAGTATGGTCGGCATTGCTCTGGCTGAAACCCAATTTCAGCATAGCTTTTCTAAACCGACCGAACCACGCACGAGGAGATTGTTTTAGGCCATACAGTGAACGGCGGAGTTTCAAGACCTTTCCTTCAGTTTGTACCGTGTTGAAACCTGGTGGTATATGCATATAAATTTCCTCCTGAAGGTCTCCATGTAAGAATGCATTTTTTACATCCATCTGAAACAAATCCCATCCAAGATTAGCTGCACAAGATATCAAAGTTCTTACTGTATTCATTTTTGCTACAGGGGCAAATGTTTCCTCATAATCAACACCACGAGTGTGTGTAGCCTTTGGCCACCAACCGAGCTTTATACCTTTCTATTTTACCTTCAGGGTTACACTTAATGGTATAAACCCATTTGCATCCGACTGGTTCCTTGCCCTTCGGCCATTCTACCAATTGCCATGTATTATTCTTTTCTAGAGCATACATTTCCTCCAACATTGCTGCTTTCCATTTAGGATCATTCACTGCATCCTTCCAATCTTTAGGTACTGATATGGAATCCAAGGATGCAATAAAGCTCCTAAAAGAGGAAGTACACCTGTCATACGAAACAAATTTTGCAAGATCATGTTTATATCCAACACAATCCTTCAAACGCGCGGGTACATCTACTTTTCTTTTTTTTCTTTCGTAAGGCAATTGGCTCATCATTTATTTGAGTACTAGAGGATGGTATATGGGTTTCAGTACCTTCAACATCACCCTCATCATGGGCCATTTCTTCACTTGTTGGTGCCTCCTCTAGTACTTGTGATTGATTCACAACTTCTTCATCAACTTCCTGAGGTACACCTTCCCCATCTTCTGTTTCCATCTCCTCTTGACCTGAAAGATTTTCATACGCTTCAGATATTAATGTATTATCACCTTCTACATTTGTATTGGTAGTTTCCTCCCCCTCGATTTCATCTTCTGAGCATATGATATCCCCAATAGGTATTATTATAGTTCCCCTATCATTGCTCTCTCCTATGATATTCTCCCCCTTGTTGCCTGTACCATTGTCATTCCCTTTTAAGGAATAGAATGGTTCTTTTTCGTGAAAGGTAACATCCATACTCACAAAGAATAGCCCACAAAGATACATTTGACGGCTCTTGGATCAAGTTTTCCTGTTGAACTCCTGTAATCATGAACAAAACAGGTACATCCAAATATTTTTGATGGCACAATAAATGAGTTAGAGCCATACAAACATTCAATAGGAGTCTTATGGCCCAGAACTCTAGAAGGCATACGGTTTATTAGATAGGCAGCAGTTTTGACCGCTTCTTCCCAAAGGAATTTTGGCACATTCATCATAAACATGAGAGCTCGAGCAACTTCCAGTAGATGTCTATTCTTTCTCTCTTCCACCCCATTTTGTTCTGTAGTATTCACACAAGTTGTTTGATGTATAATACCATAAGAAGACAAGAAATTACTAAATTTACCATTGATATATTCGGTACCATTATCGGAGCGTAATATTTTCACATTCATGCCAAACTGGTTACACACCATATTAAAAAAATCTTTGAATGCAGGGAGAACTTCAGATTTATGCTTTAGGAGGTACAGCCATGTGCACCTACTAAAACCATCAATGAAGGTCACATAATATCTATCCCCTGTGAGGGCAGTTACAACTGATGGACCCCATACATCCGAATGCACCACATCAAAAGGTATCTTACTTCTCTCATTACTACTAGGATAATTGGTTCTAGTGTGTTTAGCCAGTTCACACACATCACACAAAAGCTTCTCCTTACAATAATTTTTAACTTGAGATGGAAACATGCGACCAAGGGCTTGGAATGACAGATGCCCTAGTCTATAATGCATCAGTAGAAATTCATCAGTGGTCAAGCTATTCATCATACTGAGGGCATATGGAGATGGAGACGAGGCATTGGTAAGGTAGTAGAGGCCGTCGTGCTCAATTCTAGTCCCAAGATTTCTTCTTGTCTTCAGATCCTGAAATGTACATGAGTGAGGGTCGAAGGATGCCTTGCAATTACGTGAGTTTGTAATTGAACTAACTGACAAGAGGTCCACTGGCAAATTAGGGACATGCAAGACTGGGCTTAAGGACAGAGATGGAGTACAATTAACGTTCCCATAACCCATTATCGGAGCTAAGGATCCATCAGCTATGCGTACCCTATCCCTTCCAGAACAAGGGGTATATGATGAAAAGTTCTTAGATGAGCCTGTCATGTGATTTGTGGCCCCTGAATCAATTATCCAAGATGTTAAAAAATTCTTCGTACCTTTCTCAGAATGAGCATCAGATGTAGCTTCAACAGGGCCTTCTGAAAACGCACTTACAAGCGTGGAGTCTGACTTCCAAAGTTTAAGACCATGACTTCATGTTGCTTGAAGATACCGAAGTATTCTTTTCACTGCTGTGAAGTGCACACTAGTAGGAGCATGCAAGAGCTGACAAACTTTGTTAACAGAGTATGAAATATCTGGCCTAGTTAATGTCAAATACTGCAAAGCTCCTACAATGCTCCTGCACTTGGTGGAGTCCTCTGCGCCAAGCACCTCTCCATCATGAAGAGACAATTTTTCAGAGGTAGATATAGGTGTAGATGATGGCTTACATCCTTTCATGCCTACTCTTTGAAGTATATCCTGAATATATTTTTCTTGTAACAACACAATTCCATCTTGTATACTTTTTACCTCGATCCCAAGAAAATAGTGAAGATGGCCTAAGTCCTTGAGTGCAAAGCCCATGCGCAGATCCTTGAGAAGGGCTTCAACTGCCTTGGATGTGGAGCTTGTGACAACAATATCATCAACATAGATGAGCATAAAGATAGTGACACCATGGCAATGATAAAGAAACAATGAGGTGTCCCCCTTTGAAGGAACAAAACCAAGAGATTGTAATTTTGAGGAAAGCCTAGAGTACCAAGCTCTAGGTGCTTGCTTTAGCCCGTACAAGGCTTTGTCAAGCTTGCAAACATGCTGCTTTAACCGTGCATGTTCATACCCAGGAGGTTGCTTCATGAAGACTTCCTCTTACAGAACACCATGCAAAAATGTGTTCTTTACATCTAGTTGTCTCGAACACCAATTCCGAGATACTGCAACTGAGAGAATTAATCTAATGGTGGCAGCTTTTACTACAGGACCAAAAGTGTCCTTGTAGTCAATTCCATACCTCTGTTTAAACCCCTTGGCCACCAGACGCGCCTTGTACCTGTCAATACTGCCATCAGACTTTCTTTTTACCTTGAACACCCATTTGCAATCAATCACATTCCGACCCTTGGAAGGAGGAACCAAGTGCTAGGTTTTGTTCTTCATGAGAGCAACATACTCTTCATGCATTGCATCTCTCCACTTGGAGTTATCGAGTGCTTCTCCTAGATTTGTCGGTTCACCTGTAGGACAGAAAGATCCCCAACGAATGCAACCATCCTTATATTTTTTTGGTTGAGAAATACCACTCTGTGACCTAGTGTGTGCTCGCGTAGGAGGAGGCAGAGGAGGCTGAGCCAGATGCTGTTGAAGCCGATTGGACGCAGAAGACACAGCCGAAGAATCCGCAGAAAATCCCCCGCTGGACTCCTGTAGCAGATCTGGGGCAACATGCAACGGGCCGCCATGCAGCGATCCGCCCGACTCAGGGAGCGCGTCCTCTCCAGAAGCGCCAAGTGGCGAGTCCTGGTTGGGCTGCGGCGCACCACCGCCCAACCTTGTCGCGACGCCAGGCCCACGTGCGGCAGGAGTTGCTGCGGGAGGCAGACTAGGCCCACACGCATGGGACCCACCTGCCCCCCCTGACGCTGGCGTGGGCATAGATCCCATCGGGGATCCGCCTGACGGGCCAGCAGAGCGCGATCCCGAGGAGATACTCCCGCCAAGATCAGCTTCGGGATCGCCGCTGGGATCTCTGCGCTGATTTCGTCCATATTTTCTGTTTGCTACATAAAATCAAAAGAATTTTCGCCTATTTCCTCGCCAGCTTCCTGCATGCTTTCGGCATTAGTATTAGACATTGACATTTGATCATTAGGACCTACTACACCCCCGGGAACATAAGCTGATGGAGGAAGGATGTGAGATGGAAGAAGAACAAGTTCCTTGCAAAGTTGTGCGCCGGCGTTTGGATGGAGTTAGGAAAAAGGAAAAACATGTTCATCAAACACCACATCACGAGACACATAAACTCGCCTAGTAGAAACATCTAAGCACTTGTATCCTTTGTGAAGGCTACTATACCCTAAAAACACACATTGTTTGATCGAAATTCAAGTTTGTGTTTATTGAAGGGGCGTAGGTTTGGCCACACTGCGCAACCAAAGATGCGAAGGAACGAATAGTTTGGTTTTGTGCCAAAGAGACGCTCAAGTGGTGTTTGGTTGGCAATAACTCTACTAGGGAGACAATTTATAAGGTAAACTGCCGTAAGAAAGGCCTCATCCCAAAACTTCAAGGGCATGAAGGCACGAGCAAGAAGGGAGAGGCCAACTTCTACAATGTGTCGGTGCTTTCTTTCAGCAGAACCATTCTGCTGATGGGCATGATGACAAGAGACATGGTGGGTGATGCCAATGCGGTCAAAAGAAGAGGAAGTTTTTGGTATTCACCCCCCTAGTCGGTTTGCATAGTAAGAATTTTGCGATCAAAGAGTCGTTCAACATGCTTTTGAAAGAGATGGAATTTCTCAAACACATCAGACTTGTTCTTCAGCAAATAGACCCAACTAAATTTACTGAAATCATCAATGAAGCTCACATAATATTTTTGTCTGCCTACAGAAATTGGGCCAGGACCCCACACATCTGAAAAAACAAGCTCTAAAGGAGCTTTCGACTCACTAGTAGACCTAGAATAAGGAAGTTGATGGCTCTTGGCCATTTGACATGCATGACAAGCTAGATGATGATCTTGTTTATTTGACACTGGAAGACTAAAATCACGAAGAATTTTCTGGACCACCGGTAGTGAAGGATGCCCTAAGCGCTTGTGCCACCGTGAAGTGGATGGCTTTGCCACGCCTAGCACTTGACGATGAGGAACACCCTGATGGCCGGATACAGGGAACTAGCCATCTCTACTCTTGTTTTGAAGAATGGTGCTCCGAGTGGCCCGATCCTTGACAAAGAAAATTTCAGGGTAAATCTCAAGAAAAGCATGATTGTTTTGCATAAGATGATGGTCGGTTTGTGGAGCATGAAGAATATTGTTTAGTGCTAAAGCGGAACCATTAGGGGTAGTAAGGACCGAATGACCAATATGTGCAACATCCATACCTTGACCACTTGCCGTGTGGATTTGTTCCGTGCCGGTATAACGATCACGGACAACGAGCTTCTCCAACTCTCCTGTCACGTGGTCACTGGCACTAGTGTCAAGATACCAATTGGTATCAACTCCATAGGCGTGAGCTGCGTTAGCCGAGCGCTGTCCTCCACCACTGCCGCATCCTCTGCCACCGCCGCCTCCTGCGGGGTTGCGGACATTGTTGTGGAAGTTACGATCAAAGCGCTTCTTGCAACGCCATGCGCCGTGCCCTTCAAGTTTGCAGATCTGACACTTCTCGCGCTCGCGGTCACCACCTCCTTGCCGTGGTCCACCTCCAAAACCGCCACCAGGATGGTCAGGGTAGTGGGCGCCCGCGTTGTTGTTCATGTAGCCGCGGGAGCCGCCTCCACTGTTGTTGCCGCCCCTCGGGTTGCCGCGACCTCCACCCCTGGCCGCCAGATTTGCGGAGTGGAAGGCGGTGTTTTGGGCGGCGATGCGAGTTTCGGCCGAGAGCAGCAGGGAGAAGAGCTCGCTGAGGCCGATAGGCTGCTTGGTGGCGGTGCGGGTGGAGATGGCCGAGACGAAGCCGTTGTAGTCGGGTTCGTGGAGGAGACCTTGCAGGATGTGATCGACGGCGTCGTCTTCATCCAGCGGCTGCCAGCTCGTCGGAGATGCTCACCATCATGGTGAAGTAAGCAACAGCGGTCATGTCTCCTTTGCGGGTGTGCTCAATGGCAGAGCAGAGTTGGATGACCCTCGCCCTCGACTGCGACGAAAAACTCTGCAACAAGGCGTTCCAGATCGAAGCGGCGGTGGTGTGGGAGCTGACCTGTAGTAAGACCTCACGAGAGAGCGATGAGATAAAAAACGTAAGGATCTGCTGGTCTTGGGTAACCCACACAGCATGCTCAGGGGTCGGCGAGGACGTGATCTCCTTCTTGCCGGCGCTGTCCTTCTCGGTGTGGACCACGGCGGCGGGTTCCTTGATCGAGCCATCCAGATAGCCCATCAGCCCCGCCCCCTTGATGTGTGGCAAGACCTGTGCCTTCCACACCAGGAAGTTCTCTCGGGTCAGTTTTTCGGTGATGGTGTGACCGAGAGAGGCGATGGAGGGCGTGGCCACGGCGACGGATGAGGAGGAGCTCGACATCTAGATGCGAAGGAAGAGGCAGGCTCTGTATAACATGTGAAAATAGGTTAAGCGTATGCCTAGCAGGGACGCATTGCGTGTTAATATATGGGCCGAAGCCAAGTAGTTACAGCGAGATACACATGGCGTGGATTGATCTCCAAGGACTCAATCACAACAACCTAACAACCTGATCTATCTATCCTGCGGTTTATACAACACCGAAGGTTTACATGTTTAACACCAAAAAGTTGTTGAATGCAGTTTCTTCAATACATTTTAAAAAATATATGCATGTGTTTTCTCCTATTTAATCTGCAGAGTGTCATATTAGATATTTGCATATCTCTGTGTTCCTGTGTTTTTCTTCTTCTTTTTTTGCTTTTGTTTTTGCATTTCTTCTAACCACATGCCGACTTCGGATTAATTGCAATATGCTTGATGAGCGATTTGGGTACTGTGGTTAACGCTCTAAAAGTGCTATATTGCCCTTCGTACTAGCGTCTTGGTATCAAACTCAACTCTATAGTACAATGCAGACCGGTCAGCTCTGCCTGCAAAGAAAACCTAGACACATCAGCGATGCCGTTGATGCTGAACATGGGATGCCTTCCAATCGATGATGTTGCATGGCATGGCCTGGTCGGCGTCACTATCACTGGGACAACTGGATTCATCTAAGACTGATAGCCCAGCTGAAGTAGGTGTTTTTTCAGGTTCACAATACTTAAGTTGTGTGCTCCTCTAATAGTTTCCTGGGCAATTACTTGGTTGCTGTATATTTCCCCCTTATCATTATTCTGTGTGTGATGAGCTGATATTTCCAACCATCCTTGTTTAGTTCTCTAACTTATATATATCTACATTTTTGTAAAGGAAATATATGAAATGCACATAAACCTGTTTTAAAGCTCCCCCGTCTATTCAAGCAGGTATGTGCCACACCGGAAAATAGAAGTTGAGAGGTTTAGAGATGACATGATGTCTACCATTGCAGATATCCTTCTTCTGGTTCTTGTCTTCCTACCATAGTTCATGTTCTAGGTTCGCCGCCACTCAAATCTGAAACCGAAAATGGTGCTTCTAAAGATCAGGACCAACACACTATTTTCCGGAGAAGTTCGAGTGACATGCCACTGTTTGCCATGGTGTTGAGGTAAAACTGCACGCCTTCTAAATTTATTCATGGCCTTGATATCTCAAATCAGAATGAAAGGACTTTCTCATAAACAAATGCAATTAAGCTTACATCCTCTTCTTGCGTTGAACAAAATGTATTACCATGTTAGCTGCTGAGCAAGCTACAGTTCTCTTTGTTTGACTAGCTACTATGATATTACCAAAGGTCACAAGTAAGTCGATTCTGATGTACCCAAAAAGTGGGAAAGAGATTAGATGAGTGTGGATTTTTCATACCCACATGTACCTTCTATTTAGACCATTGAGTTTGCATCGAGAATCATGCTATCATTGTATATAAATTTCTCTTTTTAGTTTCTTCCAAACGAGAGAACATTTCACCTTGAAACTTTGCAGGTCAACTATACACAAGTGCCACTCTTTGTATAAAATGTTTCCAATTTTTTTGATGAAACTTAAATTTGTCAAATTTCAAATTTTGAATGAGTTGTACCTTGAAACTTTGCAGGTCAACTATACACAACCGGCAGTGTTGCCGAGGCCGCTGAGGTTCGCGCGGGGCTGATGAAGCCCACATCTCATCTTGCCTAGGGGGTGCGGAAGTTCATGTGGTGGGTGTCGATGATGATGCCAGAGGGCATGAACTGCGGCGTGCCACTCTCAGGAGCAGGCCGTTGTTTTTTCTTAGCATAAACAACAGAGAAGCCCTCTACACTGAACAAAAAATGTAGTGAGTTAAACTTATATCTGCTGTGTATATACTTCATCATTTATTTCATTGACATTAGCTGCAAATGTTTGACATGAATTAAGATATCTACATATGTATTCCAATGATGTTTTTAAATCATTTTCAGGATGTAGTTTTCTTCGATGACGAAGATACAAAACACACTAAATCCATACAGCTGATTTTTGGTGGTTATGAAATGTGCAACACATGTACCATGAAGGGGGCACTTAGTTTGATTTGCTCGACTAT
>NC_041388.1:706709118-706715973 GCF_002162155.2 Triticum dicoccoides | reverse complement strand
AAATCCATAATATACGATGTAATTTGATTTTCTAAATTCATAATTTGTCTATAGATATATCTTGAAAAAATTAGTCGATGGTTACAAATCATAATCATATGGAAGCTTGCTTGAATACAAATTTAACTATGTCTATTTTATGTAATATGCCGAAGACGTCGATGGCATTGTGAGGCTGAGCCAGGACCTCGTCGGAGACAAGGAGGACACTTCAAGCGGTAGTGACGAGTGGCGTCATAGTCGGGGGCAAGGAAGAAGGTTCGTAGAGGTGTGGCGGTTCACCGGAAAAAAATTGGTCGCTAGGCTGGTTCGGAGGTATGGTCGGGGGTGGCGGCCGCGGCTAGCGGATCGACGGGTGGTGGTTGGCTATTAAGGAGGAATAAGCCGGAGGTAGAAGACAAACAACAACCATTCGGTGAAGAGCCAACGTTGCCCGAGAAGTGGTGTCATAGTCGAAAGCGGAAAGAGGGTTGACATGTGTGGGTGGGGGTGAGATGGGTCGCCGAAAAAATCTGGTCGCCGGGGTGTCCCAGAGGGATGGTAGAGGGTGGCGACAGGGGAGGGCAAGGAAGCAAGGCGGTCGGGGGTGACGGCGACGGGTGGATCAGCTGGTGGCAGTTGGCGGTTCAGTAGGAGGAAGAGGCCGGAGGTAGAGGATAAACAACAACCTTCCGATGAAAGATCCAACAACCCAGAAAAATCAACTTCGCATCAACATTTCTTCCTAAAGCCTCCAAAGTGCACGCGCACTAAACGAAGGGAACGAGCGGCCGGCTCTGCCACACACATGCATGCGTAGGATTTGTCTGCTAGTGCATGTGATTGATCATTAAATGCAGTCAGACTTATTATATCCGATGGACAGCAAAGCAGATTCACGTGTATTTATTCTGGTTCTTCAATTTTTGGAAAGTCATATCTTTCAAACCACGTGCCGGAATTCAGACCCGTCTTCACCGTTGGGTTCGTCGTGACAAGATCTTTAAAACTAGATCCCATATGGGTATGTTTCACCTGCAAGCCAACTGGGAAGCAACCATTTCGTAGGGAGGTGCCTGACAAGTTATGCTTTCAGTAGGGTCTAGGGTGTATGGGAGGGATACATTTGATCGCAGCCTATTTGCTAACCTAAGGGGCAGGGGAATGGGATGGACCTTTAATTGATGACATATTTCATTTTCATTCATCCATGGACACTTTCCTTTGAAGCTGCAATAAAAGGTAGAAAGTCCCACAGCAATGCGCGGGATATCATCTAATTAATTATACTAGTACGCAATAGTTGTTTGCTTCGAGTTTCAAAATTTTTTGTAAACAGGAAGACAACTCTATTCTATTTTCTTATGTGGCCAACTAATAAGCGACTATCCGTTAGCACATTGACTCAAAAGTTCATTAAGTCAAAATCACATCTCTAAAGACTATGGATCAACATATAATTATCTTTGAACCAAACTCACCACATAACACAGTTAAATGTTATTTCGCACTTGCAGAACATCATGAGGCTGAGTGGTACTGGATGAGTGTGATACATAAAATTTTCAAGCACCTGAAAATTAGGAAATAAAAAAAATAGAACGTGAGCGTGAAAGTACATAGGCGAACATGGTTCCACCATAATGAATATTATATTCCAAAAATACTAGAAAAAAATAAAAAATTCTAAATTTTGGGGATATCAAACTTGGTTGACCATTATACTCAAGTGTGCATTTTCACAAAGAAATGACAGCCGTGGTACTCTTAGTGAAGAAAATATAATTGGAACAATACAAATACAGCCGGGATCATACTATTCATACAACATTGTCTTTTAATATAGGTTCGATCTTTGCATTTTTCCCAGGATACCACGGAAGTCGTTTCTTGGTGAAACTTCATGTGCAAGTATAACCTTTTTTTCTTTCGAATTTACTATTCATAGGAGTGTATGTGTTGACTTTTTGTTTATTTTTTAATTTACTATTCATAAGGGGTGTGCATTGAACCATATTCACACTGGTAGAAAAAGAGGCTTCCGTCCAGCCCCATTAGTCGCGAAACGGTAGGAACCGCGACTAATGAAGTCTTTAGTCGCGGTTCGGCAGACGAACCGCGACCAAAGGCTTGGGCCAGGGCGCTCGGTGCCCAGCTGGTGCACGTGAGGGGCTTTAGTCGCGGTTGGCCAGGCCAACCGCGACTAAAGGTGCCCAAAGGCCTTTAGTCGCGGTTGGCCTGGCCAACCGCGACTAAAGCTCCTCCCCTATATATACCAGTTCAGCGCACTCACTTAGCCATTTGGTGCCACTTCTCTTCACAAGGGGGTGTAGGTTTGCTTTTGGTTCCTCTTATGCACACAAGGTGTTTGATGAAATGCCCAACAGCGTGAAACAAACATGATATGAAGTGTTGGAGCCACACTTGAGGTTCCTCCTCGATCGCGGTTAGCAACTTGAACCTTTCATGCATGTGTGTCATTGATAAAATATGCATGTGTGTTGTTCATTGTTTAATTTCTATTGTTTATAGCTAGTTACTTTAACAAATGCATGATGGTTAATTATATATTTTATATTATAATAATGCAGATGAATCGGCAATGGATGTACGGTAATCGACTCTCCCGCGAGTTCACTACGGGTTTGAAAGATTTCCTCGTAGTGGCTAATGCGAACAAGCAGAAGGGTTTTGTTATCTGTTCATGTGTTGACTGTAAGAATCAGAAGGGTTACTCTTCCTCAAGAGAAGTTCACCTGCACCTGCTTTGGCACGGTTTCATGCCAAGCTATAATTGTTGGACCAAGCATGGAGAAAGAGGGGTTATAATGGAAGAAGATGAAGAAGGGGATGATTTCATCGATGAAAGCTATCTTGCTCATTTCGGTGATACTTTCATGGAGGATGCTGAAGGTGAAGGGGAAGGTGAAGGGGAAGGTGAAGGGGAAGGTGAAGGTGAAGGTGAAGAAGAGGCACGTGATGAGACCGTTGATGATCTTGGTCGGACCATTGCTGATGCACGGAGACGCTGCGAAACTGAAAAGGATAGGGAGAATTTGGATCGCATGTTAGAGGATCACAGAAAGTCGTTGTACCCCGGATGCGATGATGGTCTGAAAAAGCTGGGCTGCACACTGGATTTGCTGAAATGGAAGGCACAGGCAGGTGTAGCTGACTCGGCATTTGAAAACTTGCTGAAAATGTTGAAGAATATGTTTCCAAAGAATAACGAGTTGCCCGCCAGTACGTACGAAGCAAAGAAGGTTGTCTGCCCTCTAGGTTTAGAGGTTCTGAAGATACATGCATGCATCAACGACTGCATCCTCTACCGCGGTGAATACGAGAATTTGAATGAATGCCCGGTATGCACTGCATTGCGTTATAAGATCAGAGGCGATGACCCTGGTGACGATGTTGAGGGCGAGAAACCCAGGAAGAGGGTTCCCGCCAAGGTGATGTGGTATGCTCCTATAATACCACGGTTGAAACGTCTGTTCAGGAACAAAGAGCATGCCAAGTTGTTGCGATGGCACAAAGAGGACCGTAAGTCGGACGGGGAGTTGAGACACACCGCAGATGGAAAGCAATGGAGAAAGATCGATAGAGAGTTCAAAGATTTTGCAGCTGACGCAAGGAACATAAGATTTGGTCTAAGTACAGATGGCATGAATCCTTTTGGCGAGCAGAGCTCCAGCCATAGCACCTGGCCCGTGACTATGCATCTACAACCTTCCTCCTTGGTTGTGCATGAAGCGGAAGTTCATTATGATGCCAGTGCTCATCCAAGGTCCGAAGCAACCCGGCAACGACATCGATGTGTACCTAAGGCCATTAGTTGATGAACTTTTACAGCTGTGGGGCAGACCTGGTGTCCGTGTGTGGGATGAGCACAAAAAAGAGGAATTTAACCTACGAGCGTTGCTTTTCGTAACCATCAACGATTGGCCTGCTCTTAGTAACCTTTCGGGACTGTCAAATAAGGGATACAATGCATGCACGCACTGCTTACATGAGACTGAAAGTGTACATTTGCCAAATTGTAAGAAGAACGTGTACCTTGGGCATCGTCGATTTCTTCCGAAAATTCATCCAGTAAGAAAGAAAGGCAAGCATTACAACGGCAAGGCAGATCACCGGCCGAAGCCTGCGGAACGCACTGGTGCTGAGGTATTTGATATGGTCAAGGATTTGAAAGTCATCTTTGGAAAGGGTCCTGGCGGACAATCAGTTCCGAAGGGAGCTGACGGGCACGCAGCCATGTGGAAGAAGAAATCTATATTCTGGGAGCTAGAATATTGGAAAGTCCTAGAAGTCCGCTCTGCAATCGACGTGATGCACGTTACGAAGAATATTTGCGTGAACCTCCTAAACTTCTTGGGCGTGTATGGGAAGACAAATGATACAAAGGAAGCACGGCAGGACCATCAACGTTTGAAAGACCCTGATGACCGGCATCCGGAATGGTTTCAAGGTCGTGCCAGCTACGCTCTGACCAAAGAAGAGAAGGTCATCTTTTTTGAATGCCTGAGCAGTATGAAGGTCCCGTCTGGATTCTCGTCCAATATAAAGGGAATAATAAACATGGCGGAGAAAAAGTTCCAAAACCTGAAGTCTCACGACTGCCACGTGATTATGACGCAATTGCTTCCGATTGCTTTGAGGGGGCTCCTGCCGGAAAATGTTCGAGTAGCCATTGTGAAGCTATGTGCATTCCTCAATGCAATCTCTCAGAAGGTAATCAATCCAGAAGATCTACCACGGTTACAGAACGATGTGATCCAATGTCTTGTCAGTTTCGAGTTGGTGTTCCCGCCATCCTTCTTCAATATTATGACGCACCTCTTGGTTCACCTAGTCGAAGTGATTTTCATTCTCGGTCCTGTATTTCTACACAATATGTTCCCCTTCGAGAGGTTCATGGGAGTATTAAAGAAATATGTTCGTAACCGTGCTAGGCCAGAAGGAAGCATCGCCAAGGGCTATGGAAATGAGGAGGTAATTGAGTTTTGTGTTGACTTTGTTCCTGACCTTAAGCCGATTGGTCTTCCTCGATCGCGACACGAGGGGAGACTAAGTGGAAAAGGCACGATCGGAAGGAAATCAACGACATGTATGGACGGCCATTCTCTGACTGAAGCACACCACACTGTACTGACCAATTCCAGCTTGGTGGCTCCGTACTTTGAGAGACACAAGAATATTTTACGCTCGGACAACCCAGGGAAGCCTGAATCCTGGATTAGGAAGGCCCACATGGAGACTTTCGGCAGTTGGTTGAGAAAACATTTAATGAATGACAATGATGTTGTAGATCAGCTGTACATGTTGGCCAAGACACCATCTTCGACTATAACGACTTTCCAAGGGTACGAGATAAATGGGAATACATTTTACACGATCGCCCAAGATAAAAAGAGCACCAACCAAAACAGTTGTGTCCGCTTTGATGCAGCAACCGAGAATGGGCAAAAGGTCACATATTATGGTTACATAGAGGAGATATGGGAACTTGACTATGGACCCTCCTTTAAGGTCCCTTTGTTCCGGTGCAAATGGTTCAAGCTAACAGGAGGTGGGGTAAAGGTGGACCAGCAATACGGAATGACAATGGTGGATTTCAACAATCTTGGTTACCTTAACGAACCATTCCTCCTAGCGAAAGATGTCGCTCATGTTTTCTATGTGAAGGACATGAGTAGCAAACCGAGGAAACGGAAAGATAAGAAAATGATCAGTACATCATGCGATGATCCAAAGCGCCACATTGTTCTTTCAGGGAAAAGAAACATCGTGGGAGTGGAGGACAAGACAGACATGTCAGAAGATTATAATATGTTTGCTGAAATTCCGCCCTTCAAAGTGAACACCGACCCAAGCATTAAGTTAAATGATGAGGATGCTCCATGGATACGGCACAATCGTAAGCAAGCAGGGACACAAGGGAAGAAATGATGTGTAATAATTTATTGTACCAAACTTTGTTGAATGGATCATGTGAATTATATTACCCGTGATGTGTTTGGTGTCCATTTTCGAATGATTCGAGATACCACTGATGATACATGAAATTTGGAGTGATTTAGTCATACTCCTGCCTAGGCGTATAATATGCATACTCGTAGTCTTCATAGCCGCCGCCGTTGTACTGGTAGTCGTCGCCTTCTAAGTTGCCGCCGTCGTCGTCGCTGCTGTCGTCGCTGTCGTACTCCTGCCTAGGCGTATAAAATTTTGAATTGAATTAGTTTTATTTTTATGAATTTTATGATATATTATTTGTATTTTTAACATTTTGAATTGAATTAGTTTTATTTTTCTTAATTTTTTGATATATTATTTGTATTTTTAGAATTTTGAATTGAATTAGTTTTATTTTTCTGAATTTTTTGATATAATATTTGTGTTTTTAACATATTGAATTGAATTAGTTTTATTTTTCTGAATTTTTTGATATATTATTTGTATTTTTAACATTTTGAAAAAGAAAAAGTATTTTAAAAATACCTTTAGTCGCGGTTGGTCTGCCCAACCGCGACTAAAGGTCGTTGCGCGCGGGAACGAAAAACCCGCCAAAAAAGCCCTTTAGTCGCGGGTCGCCTCCCCAACCGCGACTAAAGGTTACCCTTTAGTCGCGGGTCGCCTCCCCAACCGCGACTAAAGGTTGCCCTTTCGTCGCGGGTCGCCTCCCCAACCGCGACTAAAGGGTGGGGCTATAAATACAAGGGCCCGACCCGTCGCGGGCATTTCTCGTCTTCTCTGCCGCGCCGAAGGCCTGCCGCCGTCGCCCTCGCCCTCGACGCCGCCCGCCGTCGCCCTCGCCCTCGACGCCGCCCGCCGTCGCCCGCCGCCCCCTCTCGCCCACGTACGGCGCCCGCCGCC
>NC_041388.1:706701242-706708437 GCF_002162155.2 Triticum dicoccoides | reverse complement strand
GAGAGAGAGAGAATTTTTTTTGTTCTTTTTAATTTTAACTAGTTAATTAGTTTAACAAAAAAGGTAAAATAACTTAACAAAAAACGTATAACCGTAAAATTTGATAACCGTATAACCGTAAAATAACTTAACAAAAACGGTAAAATAACTTAACAAAAAACGTATAACCGTAAAATAACTTAATTAACAAAAAACGTATAACTTAACAAATAACCGTAAAATTTGATAATTAACAAAAAAATGTATATACGGAGAGGGGGCGGCGAGGGGGGCGGCGATGCGCGCGGTGTTTTTTTTAGGGATCGAGAGGGGGCGGCGAGGGTTATACATGTGTGTTGTCCTCGCCTCCCTCTCCGTGACGCCGTCGTCTGCCGCCCCGTCTCGCGCTCTACCGCGACACCCTCTCCCACCCCTTCCTCGCCCCCTCCTTTTGCCACCGCCCTTTCGCCACCGCCACCGCCACCGCCCCCCTTCTTCACTTAATTAATTTGTTTTTACTACATGTTTTCAGGACTGACATAATGGCGGACGATAGAGCTGACCCGATTATGGACAACTATGATCCGGACGGTGAAGCACATATGTTCGGCATCATAAACGGCGATATTCTATATGTGCCGACCGGACAAGAAGAAGATGATATCTCTTCTTATCTGAACCTTGACGGTGAAGATGAAGGGCGCCGTCAGCAAGATGATGCCGAACAAACGTCGATAAACGACGATCTTGAAATGGAAGTAGCAACCACCTCCGGCGCCGAGGTATATATATATACATTGAGCCTCTGGTGATACAAACTAACTGATTTGAATAAATATGTGTGGACTAACGCGCGCGACTCTCTTTCTTATTTTAGCCCTCGGCCGGATCATCGAAACAATCGAGTACGTCGTCAAAGCGTGGCGCAACCAAGACGATGAAACAAGGAGAAACATGCACCATCGAGGTTGTCGACAGTGCAACCGGCAGGCCGCTGGAGCCCCGCAAGAACGCCACCAAGTTTGTCAACCAATGCGGAGCCATTGTTAGAGACAACGTCTCGATCACCGTCCAGGAGTGGAATAAGCCAAAGAAGGCTCGAATTGCTGGTTTCACTTTTGTCGATAAGAGAACAAAAAAAGATTGCTTCAAGAAGCTTATGGAACATTTCGTTCTACCTCCGGAATACAACAAATTCGATGAGGAGGGTAACAAGATTGAGGAAAACAAGGAGAGGAGGAGGCTAGTCAAACAGTTCGCTCTTCATAAGATGGCCGACGCATTCCGGAAATTCAAGCAAAATCTAGCCCATGACTTTGTCAAGCAGAACAAGACTCCGGATTTCAAAGGACAATATGAGAAACTGAAACATGATTGGCCAGAATTTGTGAAGCAAAAGAAATCGGAGCAGTTCATTCAAATATCGAAAAAAATAAGGAAAATGCGGCTAAGAAGGAGTACAATCATATTATGGGCCCAGGAGGGTATCGCCTTTGGGAGCCTAGGTGGGAGAAGATGGAGAACGAGCTGAGGGCGCGAGGAATCCGTCCAGGTACGGAGGGATGGGACCCAAGGGCCAAAAGCTGGTGGTACGGGCATGGGGGAACGCTGAACCCGGAGACAGGGGAGTGTGTTTACCGGGGCAAAATAATTAAACCCACCCAAGCCCTTATTGACGCAATGAGGGATGCTCAAGAGGGGAAGATCAAGTTCAACAGAGAGAACGACGCGCTGACAAAAGCCCTCGGGAATCCTGAACACGGAGGACGTGTACGAGGCATGGGGCACATTCCGTGGAAAATAGGGTTCCCCCAGAACGATGACCCGTACGGTTACATAAGCCGGAAGAGAAAGATGGATCGGGAAGCAGATGTTGTGGCGCGGTTGGCATCGGAAATGGATGTGATGAAGAAAACCGTGAGTGTACTAGTAGCCGAAAGAGATGCAGCTCGGGCGCAGCATGAAGATCATCCAGTGGATCTCAGAAGCCAGCAGCGGAGAAGCAGTGTGGCTTCCACGGAGGCCCCACCGGCTGGTGCAGATGCACCGACGATCGAAATTACTGCACCGGAGCCTCTGGTGGTCGAAATTACTGCACCGGAGCCTCTGGTGGTCGAAATTACTGCACCGGAGCCTCCTCGCTACCCCGTGGACGATATAAAGGAGATGAAAGAATGTCATCTGTATTATCCTATCGGGAACATGTCCATGAAGGTAGCCATCGGCAGTGCTTTACCATGTTTACCTGGAGCACTCCACCACAACAACCCCATTCAAGATGGCTATGCTCGTGTCACGGTGGAGGACATAGTCCAAGGGTTTGAGGACCTGGAGATTGACATTGCTACACCTGAAGGGGAGAAAAGACTTGGAGATGTCAAGCGCCATTTCATTCTATGGCAAAAGAAGTTTATCAAGTTTCCAGGCGAGGCGCCAAGGACAACAAGTCCACCCCCCTACGGTGGTGGCGGTTCACCTACACCTCCGTCACGTCAGCCGACGCCCCCCAGTCCACAACGTCCGGCGGGTGATCAGACGCCACCCCCCAGTCCTCGTCCGGCGGGTGATCAGACGCCGCCCCCCAATCCACCTCCGGCAAAGAAGCAGAAGCAGTCCTGGATTATTAACCCGGACCCTTATGTACCTAAGACCACAAAGGTACCGGAGCCATCACTGAAGCCTCTCCCCACAAGGCCTTCGGAACGTAGTGCCGAGGAAACTGCCGCGGCCGCGGCTGCTGATCATGAGAAATGGAAGGCGGACTGCAAGAAGAAAAGAGAGCCCGAGCCCAAGCCAGTATTTTCTGATGAGCAAAAGAAGTGGGCTAAGTCATTTTTGAGCACACCGTCCCAAGCCGCGAAGAATCTGCCTGACGACTATGCACGTGAACTTCGTAGGCAGGCACTCATGTTGAAGGAGAAGAAAGAGCGGGCGGAGAACCAGGAGAACAAAGCCTTGGAGGAGGCCGAGAAAACGGAATTAGAAAGTAAAAAAAGCGGGAAACGAGTTGCTCAGCTCGGGGAACAAAGTAAACAATCGATTGCCCCGCTTATAGTGAAAGCCGCCGGTCCGGATGACCCCGATATCATAGCAGCTGCGGCAACACATGGATTGACTGTAACGAGTGCCAGAGAACAAGCGACCAACTTAGGTATTACTCTTCGTGAACTGTTAGGCCTTGATGAGGCGCCAGTGAAGGAGGTAGTAATTACATATGTGAAGAATGGGCCTCTCGTCGAGCCTGCGCAGGAAGAGGATCTACCTCCACAAATGAAAGGTCTGCTGAAATGGTACAAGGGTTACATAAAAAATAAAAACGCCAAAGAATATATTTATGCGGAAGTTAGATATGAGCATCACTTCAAACATTACTATGTACAAATTCATCTGAGTGAATTGTTCCAGCTTTTCAATTTGCGCGAGCTCGACAAATCTATCATCAGTTGCTACGTTCTGTAAGTGATTTATTTCTACCCCATCTCGTTCATATTGCCTGCACTATATATATGTCCTAACTATATTGTTGTGTCCGCTATTATACATGCAGAATGAAGATTAAGGAATGCAGAGTAAGGAACATCCATGATGTTGGGTTCATTGACCCACACATCGTTAATGGATATGTGTTGGAGCATCACCCCGCCGACATGGAGGCAGACCTGTGGCAGTTTCTTACAAAGCAGGAACTCAAAAGTGATATTCTATTTCCTTACCATTTTGGGTGAGTGTTTCTATCTTGAGCACATTCTCTTTTATTTACTCCATGCATGGTATGTGGCCGGCTAATCGATGAGTTATGCATGACGTACTGTGCATGTATCGTGTCCGCAGGTTCCACTGGATTCTGCTAGTAATTAAAGTTGACACCTCAGAATGTCTCGTCCACGACTCTCTGAATAAGGATCCAAAGCTTTCGGGCGACATGAGAAGAATGCTGCAGAAGTAATTATTTTCATTCATTTGCGCTCTATATCGATCGGCCTATTTCGTTCATTTCCTAATATCAAGTAACTAATAACTCTCTTGTTCATTTAATTTTCTTTGCCTCTTAGGGTTTGGAGACGGTTCGTAGATACAAAGGTCGGTGAATTCAAAAAAGAGCTAGAATTCAAAAGGTCAAAGGCTAAGAATGGTGAGGATATTCAGCCAGCGGGGACCAATCTATGTGCATACTATGTCTGTGAGATGATCTGGAGATACACCTCTGAGCGGGTTCCGAGTGATACCAATGCTCAGAGGAATAACCTCTGGATGATGCTTAGTCCAGAAGCTCGCTTCCGACCACTTCAAGAGGAACTAGCTGGATGGTTCAGGAGGGAAGTCCTCCATCCTAAAGGAGAACACCATTACGAGGACGTAGAACTTTATATGCATTAAATTATGTATGGAAACTTGTTCAAAATTGTATATGGTCATCCAATGATATTGAATATATATTGTATATTCCTCTTGAATTCTTTTTGGTTCTAATTTCAAATTTGTTTGAAATTGTACATTCATATGCATGTATGTAGTACCGTAGAATATGTGAAACTCCTTCAAAATTAAAATAAAGCACAAAAGAAATAAAACAATACAAATTAAACAGAAAACAGGTTTAGGGGGGGCTAAAACCCTAAACCTGCGGCGGTCTTTAGTCGCGGTTGGCCATAAGAACCGCGACTAAAGGTCCTCCGCCCCGACGGCCGCCTGGCGCCCACGTGGACGGGCCTTTAGTCGCGGTTCTTAAGCAACCGCGACTAAAGGGTGGGGCCTTTAGTCGCGCCCGTTCGGTCGCGGTTGCGCAATCGCGACTAATGGCAGTTGCGAACCGCGACCAAAGGCCCTTTTTCCACCAGTGTCACCAAATTCCTGTCCAACAAAAGTGTTCCTAAAAGAAATAAGTAAGAAGTAGTGCATATTTCTGATAGTTTGAAACACCATTACTGCTTATACAACATCTTAGACACAGGATGACTTGGCGACCCTAGCTCCAGCTAAGTAGCTAGCTACCATGTACTTGACAAAAGATGATGTTAAACCAGAGAGTCCTCGGACATCACAGTAAATATCATGAAGTAGAAATACATAATATGTTGTAGAGTATGGTAAGCAGTGCACCGAGTTGCACAAAAAAAACATTCACCAGCTTTGATCAGAAGGGGCATGGGGGTAGGCTGGGTAGGGAAGGAAAGAGTCGATGACAATTCAGTTCCATGAATTCGACCAGATCCTCCGTGGTCGCCTCGTCTTCTTCAGCCATCTTCTTCATCTGCTCCTTCAGGGACATCAACCTAGCGTTAGCCAGTGCCACGTGTACAGTCACCACGTTTTCCATCTCAGCAAAATGAGTGTCAAGTAGTGCACGCAATTCTGCATCCAGAAGCTTCACCTCTACGCTTAGCTCTTCTAAGTGAGAAGTTAATTCTGCATACACCGTAGAGTTATTTATCCAAAACCACCACATTATGGGCTAGGATAACAAATCAGTACCACATTTGAGGCAGGGCACAAGAAACCACCAACAATGGGACTAATCTGTAACGCGGAGCACTAACACTGCGTTTTAGCCCAGAAAACAGCGAATCCAACAGGTGGGTCCCGCCTGTCAGGATGATGTGGCAAAAAAATTCCACGTGAGCAGGCTGACGTGGCGTGCCTATGTGGACAATTTAATGACTTGGACGAGGGTCCCACCTGTCAATGACTCATGCGTTTATTTTCTTACTCTTATCTTTTCTTTTCCTGTCAATTCGGTCCCTGTAAATTTTCAACAAAAGCAATCGGGTCCTACAAACAAATTAAAAAAGTCATTGCGTCCCTCCCGTGCTCAAGGTCGACAGGAGTTGAACCCGCAGCCGTGCTCGTCGGATAGCAGCCGCCGTGGGGAGTGCAACGGCCGCCGCAGAGCTCTGTTCCCTCGCCCGGGTCGTCATCCAGTGCGCGCAGCCGCGGAGCTCCCTTCCAGTGTCGCCGCAATGCTTCCTCCGCCGCCCGTCGGTGTCTACTGCGCGCAGCCGCGGAGCTCCCTCCGGCGCTGACGCAGAGCTCCCTCCTATCGTCCATCGGCTTCTACTGCGCGTTGCCACGCTGCATGTGCCTCCATTAGCCCGAGCAGGAGGACCCGCGCAGGAGACGGCTCGGGGGCTCTGCGTCGAGGTCGAGCACGGCGCGCGCCGCGGACGGGGTGGATGGGCACGAGGTCGACGCCAACGACGAAGGCGCCAGTGTGGGCAGGGGCGACGGCCACCTGCATCCAGCCCCCAGGCGCCACGCAGAGGTCGAGCACGGCGCGCGCCGGCGGGAGGAACCAGAATCGGTCGTCGAGCTGTTGCAGCTTGAAGGCCGCGCGGCTCCGGTAGCCCTGCTCCTTGGCGAGGTGGTAGTACTCATCCTGCAGCTGCTTCCCCTTCGCCTTGCCCATGGAGCTCTCGACTTGCATCGGCAGAGATGGCTCGTCGCGCACAAGCTGCTCGACACAATGCTCCATAGAAATAGAGATGGGATGAAGATGACCATGTAGTCAATGACAGGCGGGGCTCGCAGCTCATCTGCCACCTCAGCTAGTCAAAGTTTTTTTGTGTGCTTGGTATTTGCCATGTCAGCGCGACAGGCGGGACCCACCTATCGGATTCGCTGTTTTCTGGGCTAAAACGCAGCGTCAGTGCTCCGCGTTACAGATTAGCCCCATTGTTGGTGTTTTTTGTGCCTTGCCTCAAATGTGATACCGATATGTTACCCTAGCCCATAATGTGATGGTTTTGGGTAAATAACTCTACACCGTATAGTCTTCTATCGATGCCCCGATCTCAGCAAACTTAGATTCATAATACGCATGTACTTCCTGCATAGGCAAATTAATTGAGCAAAAGAACCTGTGAGATATCAACATCCAGCAATTGGTATCTTCGTGATATTAATATATTCCCTTTGTTGAAAACATCCAGCAAAAGGAACCTGTTCAATACGTTACAACTGAACATAGAAATTGAATTCTCAGTGTCTCATCAGCAACCAATCAAAGGACATTTGTAGGTTGAGTAGTTTTCGAATGGGGATGCAAACATAATAAAAGAAGTCAATGATAGTTTACATCACTACGTATTAACGCATAATGGGCTTAATATTAAGAAAAACAAAATAAATTTTTTATGTCAATGCCCTGCAATTCTGCTTATGCCATTGCTTTTGTCTAATTAACAAAATGCCATTACTCCATTGAAACTATATGCATCTT
>NC_041388.1:706699258-706700862 GCF_002162155.2 Triticum dicoccoides | reverse complement strand
TTGTAGGTAGGACTGTATTCGGTTAGCCGGCCCGTGCAACCGCTCACTCCCCTTTCTTTTCTGCCCCGCCACATGTTTCGACATTGGAACCATCACCCTTCTTGATCCTTACTTCCATCCCCGCTCCGCCACTACTACTACCGCTCCTTCCCACTGCCGCCCCTTCCCCTAGAGCGCATGCATGGATGTGCCCCCATGAAGCCCACGGGTCGTCGTGTGTGCCACCGCGAGCGCCCTAGTGGAGGCTGAAAGAGGTCAACACGGGGAGCTACAACCAGCGCAAAAAGAAGCTACAACGGGCGTTGCACCCCGCGATGCGTCATCACTGCCGATGCTCAAACTGAAGCCGCATCCGGCATCCGGCAGATCACTAGCCGTGCATGTTACAACGGAGGCCGTCACATTTTTTGTGCTTCAACCAGCCGTTGAAAAAGCTGCAATGTGATGCTGGAACCAATGGTGTTGTTTGCTGCGGCGGCAGTAATTTTTTGCTGTAAGCGGTGATGTGTTTCACTAGGACCAGTAGTGGTTTTTGTTGTGACGTCGGAGATTTTTGCTGGAATCGTGGTTTCTTTTTGCTAGAACAAGCAAATGGGGGTGATGGGATGCTGGGGTGGCATGCATGGCGAGCTTCAACGGGCGATGCCCAGCGTCGTCAATGCTGGAATCGTCGACAGGGACGGTGCGGGGATGTTGAGTAGCACACGCAATTGCTGCAACGACAGGCGGCAAGCGCTACATCGGTGCAACAATGTGTGCTGTGATGGCTCCCACGGCAAGCTTTAAATGGCAACAATAGCGACAGTGGGAAGCAACTGACGGTAGCATGCCAGAGCACCACGATGCTGGCGCCGTCGAGGAGAAAGGGGACAAATGCGGTCGACCCAACTGCGATGAAGGAGATGATCAGGGAATTTCAACAGTGTGCGCGAGGGGGCAAATCAAACGGCCGTGAGGCGACCGGCCAGAACCAAAGTACACGACCGGACGATACAATGTAGCAAAAAGGTCCTCTTACAAAGCAAATTGGGATAACCAGACAGCACAGACGCACGCAACTACATTTCCGAGAACTAACACATGTAGGCCTAGATACATGCCATGATGCATCTTAGACAACCTAAGCTCCACGACAATGCCCTTGGAAGGGGAAATGGTGCAAAGCTTCACCACCACTAGTGGTTGGGGCGCCACCCTATAGCGCCGCTTGAGAGAAAGTTGTGCGCATGTTTTCATTTAAAAAAATATATAGAGTTCTCGCTTCCATCTAAAAAAACATTCCAGAAAAAATCCTCACCTTCATCTAAGAAAAGAAGTAAAAAAGAAAAAATTACCACCGCAGCCTACCAACGAGTGTCACTTTGCATAACCCCCCATTTAAAAAATACCAGTGGTCCTCATCTCCATCTAAAGAAAATACATTTTAAAAATAATCTATACCTTTATCTAAAAAATTCCAAAATATTCTCACAGCGGCCAACCAGCTTGCGCCACGTGGCATAGCTGGTTGGCCACCCTTCACGCGTAGCTTAGTGGGTTTAATGAGGTACCCAGGACACCGACCTCTAGATCCATATTTGGGTGCCCGATGTCAACAATAGAGT
>NC_041388.1:706664818-706698906 GCF_002162155.2 Triticum dicoccoides | reverse complement strand
CCTTGAGGCATAGCCACCGCTGCCATCATGATGCCTGCCGGAGACAGAAACATGCGGACCGCCAATCAGGGCCGCCGCCCTGACATCCAAGACTCGAGGTTCTACAAACCATCCACATCCCTCCACACCAACCACGGTAGGAAGAGCAAAAATCACCTTCTTCCAATCCTTGCTCGTCATCAGCCACCACTCGACATACAAGCCTCCACGGTAGGAAGCATCGACGTCTGAGTTGTCACATCCCTAGCTAGTGGTAAAATTTAGGGTTTTAACCCTTTAAAGATGGCTTATTATGTTTTTCAATTTCCCTTAATTCCAATTTAAAGGAAAATGAACATGATGTATGAATGCTTAACTACTCTAGTACATTACCACTAGCTAGGGATGCAACACTGCGGCTCCAATCAGTCCTGGTGGATTGGAGGCTCTACCTAGTTGCTGCCGCCAGCCGCCGTAGAGCAACCCTCGGCCAGAGCCCACTGGCCATGGCTCGAGCGAGCTCACACGACGCCATGCCCGTGGCTATGGGCACCGATCTGTAGGACTGCATAGTGCCGCTAGGACACCTCCCATCGCACAAGGGAGCCCGCACGCCTTAACTCCGGAGTAGCATGCTCGAGCACGCGGGAGCACAACGTCACACCACCACCACATCGTCCGCTCGCAGCTCGATATCACCTGTTGCACCCCAATCCCACCACTGCACACATATATAAGCGCACAGACATCGGGACGCCGCAGTCCACCTCCAAGGACATGGCTAGATATGGGTCAAATCATAGGCCACCGTGACTCCACCAGTACTATACAGAAGCACGACACGCACCATGCACCCGTCCTGCCCAGGCGCCTCTAGAGAGCAGCCCCAGGCCGCTCCTAGCACCGGTGTCCAGATTTGGCAGAACCAGATCGAGCCGCCATGGCCGCCCACCACACACCATTAGGCAAGGTCGATGATGCCTCCATGTAGGAGGGCATCACCAGCTACGCCCGCCACCGCCCAAGCACCGGCACCCCATGACGCGCACCACGGCGTGGATCATCGCCACCATGCGCCTCTCCCCGAAGACCACAATAGAGAATAGGAGAGCCCCGCTGACACCTTCCTTGGCGCTGTTAGGAATGATCTTGACATGCAGGATGGAGGCTGGTCGTCCGGCCGCGTGAGTGGGCTGCCGGGACTTGCGTTGTGCCTTTGGTCAGTTGGCGCAACGTTGGTGTGCTGGCCGAGAGCAGCGGCTGGGCCATGCATGTGGGAGTTGCATGGATCAGTTAGTTGGCGTCCTCATGGAGGGATCCAAGGAGTTAGTTGCAGGTGGTTAGTGCCAACGTAGTGGCCGGGTCATCTGGTAGTGGCCGGTGTGGTACATGCGTACGTGAGTTAGTGGTGTGTGCGGCCACTGGCCCGTGGGTGCTGGGCTATATAAGCTGATGCAGAGCATCTTATGGACATCATCATGTCAAGAGTCCGTTCGGCGAGTGATACGTGCGACATCTACATCAAATACACAAAGGTTAATCATCTCCTTTACACGTGCTCACTTGACCCCTTCGATGATAGTATACTACTTGACACTTCTCCCGTGTGCATGCATAGGTATTGTCGGAGCTTCACGAATGACGAGAAGGAGTGCAAGCACCAAGAAACAACTACACCATCCGCGAGGGAAGCCTGGAAACGACGGCGGAAGAAGATGGAGCTGCTGACGCTACAGCGGACGGACATCCGGGCCAAGGGCCGGACATCCGGCGCCTGTGCAGCCGCCCAGGAGCTGCACCAACAGAAGGCCAAGAGCTTCAGCGGCCGGACATCCGGCGCCAGCCCGGACATCCGGCGCCTCAGCAACGCCCGGACATCCGGCGACCAACCCCGGAAAGCCGGCAACGCCTATCCAGAGAAGAACAGATTCGGCCACCGCCAGGCCGGACATCCGGCCAGTGCCTCGGACATCCGGCGTCTCGCGAATAGCCGGACATCCGGCCCCCAGCCCGGACATCCGGCGCCTTCCTGCGCGCATGGACAGGGCCCGAGGCCCATGTATCCCCTTTCCCACTTACTCCTTCGTGGCTTAGACCATATATACTACTCCTCCTTCTCCTAGTTAGGGTTAGCAAAGTAGTAGCTCATTTAGAGATAGAGCTTTGCTCATCCATTACGGATCTACTCCACGAGAGAGAGCGCGGCCCCTCTTCGAAGAAGATCCACCTTGGATTCAAGACCCCTCACGGGAAGATCCCCTCATGGATTCAAGACCTCCTCATGGAGATGAACCTTACCTTGTATCTTTTCCTTTGTTGTTCATGTACCTTGTGGATCTTGTGTGTTTGTTTGTCTAGTGGATGTGTGATTGGACATGTTCTTGAGTGTTTCCCCTTGTGATTTCTCTCCGTTCTTCCCCGTGTTCTTCATGTTCTTAGTTGGGATCCGCTCCTTTCGTGAAAGATCGGCCGTATAGGGTCCCACCCTACATCATCTTGGTATCATGAGCCACGTTGATCACGATTTCGGAGCCTCCCCGTTGTGTTTTCTATCCTAATTTTGTTGATTTTGTCTTAAATTCAAAAATCCCCACCAAAAAATAGCCCCCAATTTTTTTTGTGATTTGTTGGTTTAATGATGTTTTGTTGATTTTGATCCATCGATTTGCTTGGTTTCGAGTGGATCTAGCATCTCCCCACTTTTCCCCACTTTCCATCCACGAAATCTCTCCAATTTTGCCCTTGGAATCATTAATTTCCGCCCCAATTCAAAAATTTCCGCCCCAAACGAGATATGGAATCGTCGGGCCGGACATCCGGGCCTCAAGATGGACATCCGGGCCCCAAGCCGGACATCCGGCTCCTAGATAATAAAATCCACACGGTTCTAGACATCAGCCCCCGGATATCCGGCCCCTATACATTTCAGCTTTCCCGTTTCATCGTTTTGTCCATAACTAATTCATCTGGAGTCCGATTTTCGTGTTCTTTATCTCGTTGAAAATCTCTTGACATCCCCCTTCCCACAAAAATACTACCATCACCATTTGACTCCATCAAAATTTTGAAACTTTGGCATCTTTGCCTAGGGCTTTCACCGTACAACCTCCACATAACCACCACCGACTTCCGCAACCTAACCAATTTTGTTCACCATAGCATTAGTGGTTGTTTGAGTTGTGATTTGAGTCTCCTAAGGTGTTTAGGCTACTTAGGGACGATTGCTTCTTGATCAACCACCACCACCACCATAACTTCCGCATAGGCTTGACCACCATACACTTCCACCACCACACCTTAACCCAATTTTGTTTGTGTTGTGAGTTGTGTCTCCTAAGGTGTTTCGGCTACTTAGGGACCGTGCTTCCAACTCCAACACCATGTATAGTCCACCACCTTACCCTCCATTTCCGCATTGCGTAATCCACAACCCCTCATTGCCATTCCGCAATTCCATTGAGCTTCCACAAAATCACCACCACATCCCGCTACCACCATTTGACATTTGACATTTGAGATTTTGAGTTCGTGGTTTTTCCGTTTCCTAAGGTGTTTCGGCTACCTAGGGACGAGTCTCCATCATCTTGGTATCTCCATCAAGATCACCGCCACTCATCATCACCATGGACGGTAACCTCCATATCATCTTGGAATCGTGGTATCCCTGCATTGTATATTCCCTTGTCATTGCATTGATAACCCCAAGCCCATTTTGCGTCACTTGCCTATCGAAATTAGCCATTTGAGTATTGCCGGCAACGTTACTTGTGCACATTAGTGATCTACACCATCCATTGCATACATACCATATCATATTGGTATCACACTACTAGGGAAAACCTTATACACAGAACAGTAGCAGTAGCACGGGCTAAAAACGCAAGTTGGTGCTAATTAGCAGCAGCGCGGTGTTTTAAACCGCGCAACAGATACAGTAATAGCAGTAGCGCGCCTGAGTACAAAAGCGCTACTACTAAAATTCCCACGGCTTAGCCGATAGGCTACACATAGTAATAGCGATCTACGTAGAACCGCGCTACTGCTACTTGTTTTGTAGCAGCGCGTTTACGAACAAATGCGCTACTGCTAATGAAAATAAAGTTAAATGGAAAGCAAATAAAAAAGAGAAGGAATAGTAGTAGCGCTTGTTAAGAAACGCGCTATAGCTACCGTAGCAGCAGCGCACTTCCTCGAACGCGCTACTGCTACTTTTAACTTAACCGCGCGGTTCGTTCTTCCCCCACAGCCACTTCCCCCAAATCCCTACTCCTCTGCTGTCGCCGCCTTGCATCGACGTCGGCCGCCGCGCGCGACCCGTCGCTGTCCGCCCACCCTCGACGCCGCCCCTGCCCCCGACCGCGACTCGACGCCACCCCCGACCCCGACCTCAACGCCCCCCTACATCGCCGCCCTCCGCCGTGCGCCCGCCGCCCCGACCCCGACCCCGTTCCCGACCTCGATGCCGCGTGCCCCTCTCCCTAACTCCGCCGACGCCAGAGGTGAGCACGCACTCCTCCTCCTCCTCCCCTACCTCTGTCTAGCTAGGGTTCTTAGGGTTAAATTTCAGAGTTCATCTAATTAGTTAGGGTTCATCAAATTAGATGCTAATTATGGCAGTAGTTGTTAAATAGAATTAGTTTTAGAGTTCATCGAATTAGTTAGGGTTAAATTTTAGAGTTCATCAAATTAGTTAGGGTTAAATTTTAGTGTTCATCAAATTAGTTAGGGTTCATTAAATTTTAGAGTTCATCAAATTAGTTAGGGTTAAATTTTAGAGTTCATCAAATTAGTTAGGGTTCATTAAATTTTAGAGTTCATCAGTTAGGGTTAAATTTTAGAGTTCATCTAACTAGTTGTTTTTACTATTTTTAGTAAGTGTTTAATAGAATTAGTAAGAAAATTAATATAACTAGTTGAACTAGTTTATTTTTAGTAAAAACTAGTTTATTTTTATTCATAGTAAGTGATTGAACTAGTTGAGTTAATACAACTTTTTTATTTTTAGTACAAAAATTAATAGAACTAGTTTACTTTTTTAGTTAAAGCAATTATTCCCGCATCGACGTCGACGATGCCTATCCCGCATCCTCGTCGTCTAGTCGGCGGAGGACACCTGCGTCACTAGATGGGTCATGTCCGGGACTGGGCTCCGCCGGGGTGGTACTGGGAGGCGCTACCTACCGGGGGGTGCAGGTTGGTGAGGAGTCAGCCCGTCGTTGACCCGAACCTTCTTTGATGGCGGTCGCGTGTGCCAGTGATGGTCCAGAGGCTCGAGGACGCCGCGGAGGTGGTGCATCACCGTGTTAGTGAGGAGGACGCGCACGTCCGTTGCTACTTGTTTGAGTTGGAGCACAAGTTCTCCAATACCTGGCAGGTTCTCCAGGGATCTCACTGGAGCTATGATCCTGTGATGGTTCCTTCTCTGTGGGTGTCCACCGCCCGCACCGATACCCGTCGTGCGCTAGGGTTTTAGTTGTATTAGTGATGTTATATGTATGATACTATTCGGGATGTATTAGTGATAATATTCGATGATGTACGGACGCATGAGATGATTTACTTTTGCTTATTGAATGCATGCTAATTTGAATACTTACTTATTTTACGATTTGGTTTTGCTTATTGAATGCTCATGTCAATATGAGTCCTATAAGATATTTTGAAGTGTATATCTTGTGTCGCTCAAATAGGATATGTGCTTGCCCAAGTGGCAGGTCATGTTTGCAGGTTACACCTCCGAAGGTCATGCCGGATTTTTCCGTGAATTTTGGCATGACTTGTGCCAGAATATGTAGGAAATATCGAGTGTCCCGGATTTTTGTGTTGAGTATCCTGGTAGTCGTCATCGATCGATTTTTAATTAATGTTTCAACTATGAACATAGGAAATGTCTGATGACGAAAAGGATTTCGGTATTTGCAAGTACTGCGAAGACGAGCGCGGCCTGTGCGACGGAATCTTCCTAGATGATGATAGGCACTTCAGCATCAAGCTGGACGAGAACTTCGAAGTGGATACAGTAAGTCACAACGGCAAGTCTTTTTTCGTAATTAAGCATGACATCTCCTTCATTTGCTTCAACTTATAATTTAATTTTTTACTATTTTACTAGCGTATCCCCTGCCATGCAAGGGTTTTTGTCTTGGATAAGATAGGTTTCAGTCGTACTATGGATGTAAAGAAAGTTTACTTGAAGACCGAGCATGGTTATATTTTCCACGCAAAATTATACAACGAAGACAACTACACCTATTTTGGATGCAAAACTTGGCGAGCACTATGCAAGACTTATGCATTTGAGCCTGATATGGTTATCACCTTTGATATTCGTCCGGAAGATGATATTGAAGGTAATACCAACATCTGGGTCAATGTGCAGACGCCTCCAGTTATACCATTATGTGAGTTTCTTAACCATATTTATGTCTTTGATATTGTTCATTCAAAAATAGTTGACAAACATGATCAGCGCTTGGTAGACAGGACCTACTACTGTCCCGGGGCTGAACTAAACTGCGAGGAGCTAAGTCATTATGTTTCATGGCTTCAGGATCTTGATACTGTTAAGAAATTTTTCTTCCTGCACTTAGAAATGTTAGTACTGAAAACGTGCGACCAATAGTGTTTGTACTAAACTACGGTCACATCTATTTAGGAAAGATGGTAAGATTTTTACTATTTGTCCTCAGTTCATCTTTTGCATACATTATTTTTTAAGCTAAACTTCATTGCTAAGTATGTTACTATACGATGTTCTTCAATAGGAACTCCCGATGAATGTTGTGCCTAATTGGATCGAGACTAAAGGTACCATGAATATTGTTAGCTTACGGCCAAGATATCCTACAATGCACTTTAGTGCATTCAGGATTTTTAATAGCGAGGAATGCTTAATAGTGAAAGACTGGAGCAAAATTGTGAATGATCGCAGAGAAGTACTAGGGGACAGCAATCAAAAGCGCAGCCCACGATTAGGAGACAGGTTCATCTGCATGCTCCAACTTGATGAAGGAGGAGTGCTATACATGTTTTATGTTATTTTACCTAAGACAGAGCAACAGGAGTGATTAGCTAGCTAAAAATGAGTTTGAAGATGATGATGTGCTACACTATGACTATGATGATTAAATAGCTAGTGTTCGTGGTAATGACTATGATGATTATTATTAGCTAGTGTTGGTGGTGATTAGATAGCTATCGCAGCTAGTGTTGGTGGTGATTAGCTAGCTAGAATGAGTTTGAAGATGATAATGTGCTACACTATGACTATGGTGATTAAATAAATACTGTTGGTGGTAATGACTATGATGATGATTAAATAGCTTGTGCTGGTGGATTAGATTCAGGTGGAGGCAACATGTGGTTCACATCGAAAGTACTACTAGTCCAAACTAGATCAAGTTTGGATTAGTAGTATTCTTTTGACATGCACCACATATTGCCTCCACTTGAACCTAATCCACCTTCATTTGACACACTGTTATGGACATAATGATATAAACCTCATAATTGGTATTGTACCAAAATTTGTATAACGTCGTATAAATACACTAAAAATGAAAAAAAGAGTACTAGTAGCGATGGATAAGAAACACGTTACAACTAGCTAGATTAGCAGCAGCGCGAGACAGAACAAGCGCTGCCGCTATGTGTCTTAGCAGTAGCGCTTGTCGCACGCGCTACTGCTAAGTAATAGCTGTAGCGCCTTATTGGTAGCGCGGCTGCCCGCACTACTAGTGGTATTTAAACCCGCGCTACTACTAGGGTTTTCCCTAGTAGTGTCATATCATCCCTTGTGTCACAAGATTGTTCCCGCATATACCCAATTGCTATCTTGTTTTGTGCATTTTGCATTGTGGCCATATACAAAAAAGAATAAGCTTTTAAGCAAAGAAAAAGAGTGAACAAAGAGCTTGTAAGCAAGTGCCATAGCATCATACCATGTTGCATAAGATTGTCATATCCAATCATCTTGGATCATACCACCAGAACATCATATACATAGCATACTTGGGATAGAAGTCGTTGCATTTTTGTCTCCTATAGGTTGTGCACAAGTGTCGTATCCGCCTATTGAGCAATCGTGCTAGCGTCTCTCTAGATTTATGCAACAAGAGCATTTTACATGGATTCCACATTTTGAGCTCATTCCTTGGTTGCATGACCCATTTATCTATCCGTGTGTGTGTTTCCGTGCGCCATTCATTGCTATTGGTCTACTTGTTTCACTTGCGAATTTGTGAATCTCTTTCAACATTATTGACTCTTGCTAACATTTTGGATTAAATTTTTGTGCCACTATCCTCACCGAGCTACTCCATAAGCTTTACTGTGTAGGTGTGAGTGAACAGATCCGATACCAATTCCACTATTCTTTCATCTCACATTGAGTGAAACGGGATACATCCTCAACTTCGGGAAAAGGTAACTTGGTATTGTTTATCTCATTTCCTACTCACCTCTACTCGAGTCTTCTGATGGATAGGCAAGGCATTTCCCCTTCGGTCCACGACAACAACGATGAGTTCGATGCCAGCCAAGATGCAAGCTCAAATGGAAGAGATCAAGGCCCTCATCAAGTCCTACAAGCGATCTTCCTCATCTTCGAGAAGACGCTCAAGTACACATGCTTCCGAGCTACCATCTCCGGCAAGGTCACATCGGCATCGACACCATCACCACCACGAACGTGAAGGTCAAGAGCTCAACACCAACAACCGCTCAACGACTTCACCATCTCCCCTGGCATCTTCGCCGAGCGACTTCAAGGCATCTTCACCCATGGACATACGACATCTTCGCCCACAGGCACTTCAAGAGAATCTGCCCAAGCTCAATTCCGCGACTTCCACAAGCTACTATAACCTCGACATCGACCTTGTGATTCCTTTCTATGGGACTCAAGAACCCGAGGAGTATCTCGAGTGGGAGCGCCTAATGGACGACTACCTCAAGCTACATCAAGTTCCTCCCAAAGATCAAGTGAAGTGCGCCACAACGAACTTCCACGACTACGCGTCCACATGGTGGATTCACGCACCTTTGGAGACCTAAGACATGAGTTGGCCCAAGACGAAGAGAGCTTTGCGGCGAGAGTTTGTGCCTCCAACCTACACGGAACAACTTCAACGCCAATTGGAGAACACCATCCAAGGATCCAAGTCCATCGACGAGTACTTCAAGGAGATGAAGATTGCCTTGCGACGAGCCGGCGTGGATGACCCCATTTCGATGAAGTTCCACTTCATGATGGGATTGCACAACAACATCTCAAAGATTATATTCCTCGAGAACTACAAGTCCCTAGACGACAACTACATTGGTGCTCTCAAGGCGGAACAAGAACTCATGAAGGCCAAAGATTCTCCACTCCAAGCTCACTTCGCGACGACCAAGCTCCATGAAAACAAGCATGAGGCTAGTACCACCATGATGTCCAAGCCCGACGAGCTCCAAGATGATGCTCCCAAGTTTGACTTCACTGCCATCCCTCTTTGTGGCATTGATGATGCCGAGTCCTCCATGACTCTTTTTCAAGATGGTGCGGTGACGAATACGACTATGGATACCTTCAAGGACCAAGCTTTGGAGGCGAGCGACTTGGTGACGAGCAAGGATGATGCTTCCATCTTAGGAGGCGAGAGTGATGATGTGCCATCTTCGGCCTTCATCCACGGCGACGACGACAAGATGGTGGAGCATGGGATTTTCACTTCTATCACGGCGACGTATGATGACTTGAGTGACTTGTGCCACCATATTGAGAGTGAGAGCGACTTCACCACTAGCCACATATATGATGTGTTTCCCCAATTCCCATGTGAGGAGAGCCACAACCCCCACCACTTCAGTGAGATGAGTGTGACTCCACCATATGTGACGTGGAGTGCACCTATTTTGAGGGAGTGAGTGAGGCACCACATAGAGAGAGTGAGGCCACTATGATTTCTAACGACTTAACCTCTACCTCTATTGTGTCTTCTCATTTGGTGCTAGGTCCCATATATGATGACACGTCGATTCGCGACGACTTCGTCCTATCTTTGGACAAGACGATGGCCATGGTGGATTATGATGCACCCCCACATGGTTCCATCAAGATGAAGATGACCACCATTTGGTCTCTACCACCTCACCTACACCACTTGAGTGGAATGAACAAGGTAACATAGGTGAAGGTGATGCTCTAGTACCACTAGTGGACATTCTTGAAAATGATTGCCTGCATGATGTTGATCCACCTAGTACCATGATTCATGCTAATGCGACTTCATCATGTGATGATTTCTTGCCCATTTACGATGAGTATGATGATTCTGATGTGGAGTCTATTAGTTGTGATGCTATGTTACATAGGATTTCTTGTGACAATTCTCTAGGTCACATCATGTTTGGCAATCCGCTTGACTTTTCATATGCTATGCATGAGATCAACCACATGTCATATTTGCAATCTCTTCATAGTGACTATGCATATGCCATTAACATTAACCCAATTTGCACATATGGCATAGATGACAAGCCCATGGTTATTGGCATTTGTTTTTCTTTTGATGATATTGATATGCTCCCTTTGCATCATTTATCTCATATGCCATGCCATGACCACCTAGCTTCGGATATGCATTGTTTTGGGTGTTGCCCATTTCTCCATATTTTGATGCTTACAATATTGCTCATGAGGAAACCCCCATAGTTTCCTCATACATTTTAGGAGATTTTGATCCATCCCATCCATTGCATGATCCCAATACTTGTGTGCACAATATGCTCCCCATGAATAAACATGCTATTGATGTGCCATATACAAAATAGCTATTCTTTCATGATGGATTACATGTTCTTATACCATGCATCAAATTTCTTTGAGCGATGCTTATCTTGTGCTAACTCTCATGTGCACATACACATCATGATGGATGATGTGTACATTTACCACACACACAATTTCTTCCGTTTGTGTTTCTTTTGTGTAGGTACCCATGAATACTTGTCAACCTTGCAATCCCACAAGTTGACAAAACGAGCTCTAGAGAGCAATGATGACTTGGGATCCCATGGATTATCTTTCCCACCGCTCTCTTCGCGCAAAGACTTCACGCATTCATTCTACATGGCCCACACATGGTTATGGGTTATTGTCCATTACATATTATATGCCCATCTTGCCATGTTCACTTTGCATGATATGCTCGTTACTATGCCTTTGCCATGCATTTGTGACCCATGCATTACACACGACGATTGATTCTCATACTTGTATGTGTATTTGCAAGCTTGGTGGAGATATTACTTGCTATTGCCATGTTTGTTTTGTGCCCCATGCCTATGATTATACTATGATCTTGCTTCGTGTTCGTGCTTGCGATATGTCATGTGCATTGCCTATTATTTTCTCTCATGACATGATTGCCATGACTTACTCTAGTATGTTGCATCTTTGCACTACTAGCTTGCATGACTTGATTACTATGATTGCTTGCCTTGTTGCATCACCAGTGATTCATACTTGCTCGCTTCATGTGGTTGACGACAACCATCTACATGCTTTGCACGACATGATTGTTATTGCTTCTTGTCATATATCTCCATGTGTTTCCTCTCTCATGCTAGATGATTTGCCATGTATTGAGTGCAACCATGCCTTTAGTCTTGATAATGAGTTTACCCCCATAGCATCCTCGCATATATTTGGAGATTTTGACATATTTCTTGTGAAGCATGCTTGTCTTACCTCTTTGCACCATATTCCTCGTGCCATGAATATAGTCATTATTGCATCATATTATTCATGCACTTGTGCTTCTAATGGTTATGTGCAAGAGAAGAGAACCATCATGATGGATGATGTGTTTATCTACCATGCACATACGTTCTTTCTTTTGTTGTGTGCATGTGTAGGATACTTGGACTTTGTGTCGACTTCCGCTTCACGTGATTTAACCGTTCGATCTCTTGAGAGCGAACCACCTTCTACCACGACGATTCGACATCGCACTTGTTTGTACTTCGGCATTGTAAAGGACGCACAAGGACACTCCTTCAAGGTGACATCTTTCTTGAGCAAGGATATGACAGATTATACTACTTGTGTTGCTTGCACCATGAGACTTATTGTTCATCTTGGACCAATTGATTGCACACTTGTTAGAGATCTTGCTTCGACTTGTCATTTTCACCATTCCATGCATCATGATATATATGCCTTGTGTGTTGCATCCAATTCTTGGATTAGTTGCTCCTCTCATATGTTTGGTTGCAACCATGTCATCACTTCACATATGCCATGTCCCATTGTTTACTACATGCTTGACTTGATTGCCTTACACATGATGAACAAATGCTCTTTCTATTGTGTTTAGTGCCACACTATCTTCACTACACTCTATGCACGTATTTCTTGGATTGTCTTGCACTTGATCCATGTGTTTAGACATCTCACCTTCTTTGGTGTTGTGAATGATTCATATGCCTACGATAGACCTTTAATTGAGCAATTTCTGAATGCTTGCTATGATCTTGAGGTAGATGCTTATTCTCTTGACACACATATTTGCATCTCTACCTCACATTTACATGCTTGACCCCATAATATCTTTGCTTGTGCTCGATTGATATGCTTACACGTCATGTCACAATCCTTTGTCACACCATATGCTTTGCATGATGACGACACTTGTTTGGTGAATAACCTCTTGAATGCTTGGTTTTGCACTAACGCTAACCACATTTGTTTTTCCAAGTGTTTGTTGTCCTTACTCCTTTTGAAGGAATCACAAGACGGTGCGACATTGGAGAGTGCCCATTTTGATCTTCAAGATGACAAGTACTTGGTGAACGTCCACTTCTACACGACGAAGCCATCTCTTTCCCATGGTGATTTGGTTTTCGATCCGAGGTTGGATCTTTCCCAAGGGAGGGGAGATGATGCGGAGCATCCTATGGACATCACCATGTCAAGAGTCCGTTCGGCGAGTGACACGTGTGACATCTACATCACATACACAAAGGTGAATCATCTCCTTTACATGTGCTCACTTGACCCCTTCGAGGATGGTATACTACTTCACACTTATCCCGTGTGCATGCATAGGTATTATCGGAGCTTCACGAATGACAAGGAGGAGTGCAAGCACCAAGGAACAACTACACCATCCGCGAGGGAAGCCTGGAAGCGACGACGGAAGAATACGGAGCTTCTGATGCTATAGTGGCCGGTCATCCGGGCCAAGGGCCGGACATCCGGCGCCTGTGCAGCCGCCCAGGAGCTGCACCAACAGAAGGCCAACAGCTTCAGTGGCCGGACATCCGGCGCCAGCCGGACATCCGGCGCCTCAGCAACACCTGGACATCTGGCGACCAACCCCGGAAATCTGGCGACGCCTATCCAGAGAAGAACAGATTTGGCCACCACCAGGCCAGACATCCGGACAGTGCCCCGGACATCCGGTGTCTCGCGAACAGTCGGAAATCTGGCCCCTAGCCTGGACATCCGGCGCCTGCCTGCGCGCATGGACAGAGCCTGAAGGCCCATGTATCCCCTTTCCCATTTACCCCTTCGTGGCTTAGACTATATATATTACTCCCCCTCCTCCTAATTAGGGTTAGCAAATTAGTAGCTCATTTAGCGATAGAGCTTTGCTCATCCATTACGGATGTACTCCATGAGAGAGACCGCGGTCCCTCTTCGGAGAAGATCCACCTTGGATTCAAGACCCCTCACGGGAAGATCCCCTCGTGGATTCAAGACCTCCTCATGGAGATGAACCTTACCTTGTATCTTTCCCTTTGTTGTTCATGTACCTTGTGGATGTTGTGTGTTTGATTATCCAGTGGATGTGTGATTAGACTTGTTCTTGAGTGTTTGCCCTTGTGATTTCTCTCTGTTCTTCCCCGTGTTCTTCGTGTTCTTAGTTGAGATCCGCTCGTTTCGTGAAAGATCGGCTATATAGGGTCCCACCCTACATCATAAGCCGATGCATTGTGTCTTGTTTGGTTTGAGCAGTGTGTAGCCATGTAGCCACTGTAAGGAAGAAAAGGATTGGGGCATTCGTGCGCCTGTGGCGGCGTTCGTGCGCCGGCCGGAAAATCTTGTGTCTGGTGTTCTTCTTCTTCCACCTCTGTTTGAGTGAGAGGAGAGGTAGCTAGAGGGCTGCGGTTCGAACAATTGGTATCAGAGCTTCGTTGTCTTGGGTGTCGTTCTCCTTGCCGGAGGCGTGCCGGCGGTGGCGGAGTTCGCCGGCGGCTGTGCGATGTTCCGGGCCATGTGTCGGTCTATGGAGGTGCGCGGTGCGACGAGGAGGCCGCGGTGGCCGGCAGCATGGTGAGGAGGCCGTGGAGGACCTGTGTGGTGGCGGCTTCAATGACACACATCGGCATGGCGGCATGGAGGTGCTGCGCTGCGGTTGAGGCCGCATCAGTGCAGGGTAATAAGCCGTGACGGTGAGCCGGGCGCGACCGATGCGTGTTATGGGTGCGCACTGGATGCATCGGGCGTGTCGGGACCGCGGGCGCGCGTACGAGCGTGCGGTTGACGTTGGGAGGAGGTGTGTGTCGCCGTTGTGCTCGAGTCCATGCTCGAGTTCGGCTACATCCTTCCGGCGTTGGTCGCTGGCGGCTGCCATGGCGGACACAGAGGCGGCGTGTGGTGAGTGTCTGGTGCGGTCGGGCTCGTCGGGCGCGTCAGGTGCGCGCGGGACGTGTGGCATGCACCGGTGTGGTCGGGCTCGTCGGGTGCGCGCGGGACGTGAGGCGCCGAGGGACGCCAGGCGTGTGTCGCCGGCAGAGAAGGAGCTCGGCATGTGTCGCCGGAGTCATGATGGAGCATGGTGCGACCGGCGTCGTTGCGCCAGGTCGGGTACGTGGGCTGGGTCACGCTCGTGACGACGACAACGACAGGAGCTGCAACAACTCCGACAATGGCGAAGTCAAGATTAGGGGGAGAGTGTTCGGAATGATCTTGACATGTAGGGTGGAGGCTAGTCGTCCCACCGCGTGAGTGGGCTGCCGGGACTTGCGTCGTGCCTTTGGTCAGTTGGCGCAACGTTGGTGTGCTGGCCGAGAGCAGCAGCTGGGCCATGCATGTGCGAGTTGCATGGATCAGTTAGTTGGCGTCCTTATGGAGGGATCTAAGGAGTTAGTTGTAGGTGGTTGGTACTGGCTGGGTCATCTGGTAGTGGTCGGCATCCTTATGGAGAGAAGAAAGATTGCTTCAGAGGCCTATACCTGGATAGGAGTGCAGACAACATAGAGAAGTACAAGATGGCGAAGAAGGCCGCAAAGCGAGCTGTTGGTGAAGCAAGCGGTCGGGCATATGAGGCCCAACAGTTAGGCACGAAGGAAGGTGAAAGGGACATCTATAAGATGGCCAAGATCCGAGAGAGGAAGACGAGGGATATTGGCCAAGTCAAATGCATCAAGGACGGAGCAGGCCAACTCTTGGTGAAGGACGAGGAGATTAAGCATAGATGGCGGGAGTACTTCGACAAGTTGTTCAATGGGGAGAATGAGAGTTCTACCATTGAACTGGACAACTCCTTTGATGAGACCAGCATGCGTTTTGTGCGGCGAATCTAGGAGTCTGAGATGAAGGAGGCTTTAAAAAGGATGAAAGGAGGCAAGGCGATGGGCCCTGATTGTATCCCCATTGAGGTGTGGAAAGGTCTCGGGGACATAGCGATAGTATGGCTAACCAAGCTTTTCAACCTCATTTTTCGGGCAAACAAGATGCCAGAAGAATGGAGGCGGAGTATATTAGTACCAATCTTCAAGAACAAGGGGGATGTTCAGAGTTGTACTAATTACCATGGAATTAAGCTGATGAGCCATATAATGAAGCTATGGGAGAGAGTCATTGAGCACCGCTTAAGAAGAATGACAAGCATGACCAAAAATTAGTTTGGTTTCATGCCTGGGAGGTCGACCATGGAAGCCATTTTCTTGGTACGACAACTTATGGAGAGATATAGGGAGCAAAAGAAGGACTTGCATATGGTGTTCATTGACTTGGAGAAGGCCTATGATAAGATACCGCGGAATGTCATGTGGTGGGCCTTGGAGAAACACAAAGTCCCAGCAAAGTACATTACCCTCATCAAGGACATGCACGATAATGTTGTGACAAGTGTTCGAACAAGTGATGTCGACATCGATGACTTCCCGATTAAGATAGGACTGCATCAGGGGTCAGCTTTGAGCCCTTATCTTTTTGCATTCGTGATGGATGAGGTCACAAGGGATATACAAGGAGATATCCCATGGTGTATGCTCTTTGCGGATGATGTGTTGCTAGTTGACGATAGTCGGACGGGGGTAAATAGGAAATTAGAGTTATGGAGAGAAACCTTGTAATTGAAAGGGTTTAGGCTTAGTAGAACTAAAACCAAGTACATGATGTGCGGTTTCAGTACTACTAGGTGTGAGGAGGAGGAAGTTAGCCTTGATGGCCAGGTGGTACCTCGGAAGGACACCTTTCAGTATTTAGGGTCAATGTTGCAGGAGGATGGGGGTATTGATGAAGATGTGAACCATCGAATCAAAGCCGGATGGATGAAGTGGCGCCAAGCTTCTGGCATTCTTTGTGACAAGAGAGTGCCACAAAAGCTAAAAGGCAAGTTCTACAGGACGGCGGTTCGACCCGCAATGTTGTATGGCGCGGAGTGTTGGCCGACTAAAAGGTGACATGTTCAACAGTTAGGTATGGTGGAGATGCATATGTTGAGATGGATGTGTGGCCACACGAGGAAGGATCGAGTCCGGAATGATGATATACGAGATAGAGTTGGGGTAGCACCAATTGAGGAGAAGCTTGTCCAACATCGTCTGAGATGGTTTGGGCAAATTCAGCGCAGGCCTCCAGAAGCTCTAGTGCATAGCGGACGGCTAAAGCGTGCGAAGAATGTCAAGAGAGGGCGGGGTAGACGGAATTTGACATGGGAGGAGTCCGTTAAGAGAGACATGAAGGATTGGAGTATCACCAAAGAGCTAGCTATGGACAGGGGTGCGTGGAAGCTTGCTATCCATGTGCCAGAGCCATGAGTTGGTTGTGAGATCTTATGGGTTTCCCCTCTAGCCTACCCCAACTTGTTTGGGGCTAAAGGCTTTGTTGTTGTTGTTGTTGTTGTTGTTGTTGTTGTTGTTGTTGTTGTTGTTGTTGTTGTTGTTGTTGTTGTTGTTGTTGTTGTTGTTGTTGTTGTTGTTGTTGTTGTTGTTGTTGTTGTTGTTGTTGTTGTTGTTGTTGTTGTTGTTGTACTGTTCTTCTTCTTCCACCTCCGTTTGAGTGAGAGGAGAGGTAGCTAGAGGGCTGCGGTTCCAACAGACGCCGCCATGGCTTCGCCGACAACTCCTTAGGTGGCGGCGGCTAGGGCCCCTCATGTTGCTATATGCGGCCGATGATGGGGAGAATGGAATGTTTTTCTTATCTTCCATTTCTCCGTTAGTGCAATGTGTATTGACAAAAACAACTTAGAGAGAGAGAGAGGGGGTGAGGGGTCAGGGCGAAATCTTGCTCGGGGGCACATAGGTGATGGGGTCCATCACAAAAAGATTTTTTTTGCAAAAAAGGGTCTACATCATGGCGCTGTCACAAAGATTTGTGAAAGAGAAATTGAGCGGGCAACTAGATAATGGTGGAGATCGACTACGCTGATGGCGGGGAAGAATGCCCCAATTTCGATAATAGTATGCTGGGAACATAACGCTAGCTGGGTCATCTTCCTCGTGACTAGATGTGAGTAATCCTCTAAAGTAATGGCCTAAATGCAATAGCACTGGCAAAAAGCAACAACATTTTCATAAATAGCTGAAATGCGAAGGCATAGTGAAAATCTCACAGGAGATTAGTATCATTGACATAATTTTCTCATTATTTTTAATGTCTAGTGTAAAAATTATGTTTACAAATATAACTTTTGTGGTTAAGATATCCAGTATTGAAAAAACAATCTGAACACTTTACAAACTAAAAGCTATCGTGGATCGAACATACAGCTTGAGCATATTTATAATGCTAAATACATGTTATAACTAACAGGTCATATGATAGAGACAACTATTGTTTCTACTATAAGAGATGCCAAACGAAGCAATGGTCCACAATGCAACACCATATGAGAGTACAACAGAAAAAAGAATCAGAACCTGACAATATGGTGCATGGAGGTCGATTGGCATCTATTTAAATCCTTCCCCGCATTGAGGGCACTAATTAGGAAGGCAAATATTCATGCATAAGATTAGAAATTTCATGTGCACAAATCATTATGATTCGTGAACATCAGTTAATATAAGGCACTTTTGTTTTGAATAATGCATGTTACCTTTACACTCTCATTCCCACAAAGCTGGTACTTGACCCACCTTATGAGGCACGACCAGCCGTAGACATGTCCGCAAGGAATGCAACTGCATATGGGAGATAGAGATGATCTAGAGCAGCCACATTTATGTGTACATGTATAAAATCTAGAACCAGGAAAAATAGAAGAAAAACTGGCTGATCTTATCATCAAGACACCAAATACAACAAGCACCATGAAATGTCCAACTAAGCTCTACCAGCGGCAGCTTGCCGTCCTACACTAAGTGATCGCCTGCTGCCACCTCCTCAGAACCTCAACCCAAACCTTGCGAAACAACATACACTGAGATCACCTAACTCATTTATGTCACGTGTATAATGAATTCATGGTCTGCAACAATTCAAATAGAGGAAAGAGATTAAGCCAAATTGCAACTATGCCCTATAGTAGTTGTCTAGTTTTTTTACGTCTTAGTAGTTGTCTAGTTGATGATGAGAAAGAAACATTCTTACTAATACAATGGCTACAGATAACCTATCATAAAATTAAATCTTAACTATTACTCAAAACAGGAGTGGTGTTCTTTTCGATGAAAAAACGTATCTAAAAAATAATGGAATGTAAAAGCTGGCGCATTATAAAAAAATCGAAGTACATCCACTAGTAGGAGTAGTTACTGTGATGATCCACAATTGATGGCTACTGCGTATAGTGTGATGTTCTGATTTCCATCCCAAGTTGGGAAGATATAATACAATAGGATATCACTGAAGTTATTTGAGCACAAGATCATGGTCTCATGGAAGACTAGGGTCTGTTCAGTAGTACATACCCAAAGAAAAATAAACCGATAGTTGAAAACATCTTCCTCACCAGAAGTGATGCTCTTCAGTGGAGGTCCAAGGTTCCATACAGATAGAGCAGGTTGGCCATGCTGCTGGGTTGGTCTCGACCCGTTCACCACCTTCAGCTGCAGCCTCCATATTCGTACTCGGCAACATCCCATTTTCTTCTTTGTTGGAGGCATTGAAATTATTGTTTCCAGAGTAGCCACTATCACCAAAGTGTTTGTTGTCCACTTCCTCAACCTCTCGTCGGTATGAGTCATTGGTCACCTCACCCGAAACCAATGTGGTATGGTTCACGTCGTTGCCTCCGCCACTCTGTTCATCGACTTCCACAACATGGTTATATGGTCTCTCTCTGACCACTATTTCGATATCTTCAAGCTCCACATCGTCCATACTCGGTGTTGGCTCCGACGGGAACAAGCACGATACATGAATCATCAGGTGAGGGAAATTCTGCTCCAGGAACTCTATCACATCCTTTGGCGCCATATTTTTTTGTTCGGCCATCTTCTTCAATCGCTCCTTCATTAACATCAAGTTAGCCTTAGCCGTTGTCACTTTCTCATTCACTGTTCCCTCTATCTGAGCCACCCGTTCTGTAAACAGTTGCTTCATGTCATCACATGTAGAATCACTTGATGGTTCCTCAGCAACATTATAGTAGCTGTGTAGAACAGTGATACACAAGAATCAAGATTATAGTAGCTGTGTAGAACATATAATCAACTGTAACATTTTCCACATGAATCAAGATTTTTGATGACAGCTACTAACATTTTCCACATGAATCAACATTATAGTAAATTACTTCTTATGTTTGATTTGGTAACCAGATCCTGAAGAACAGTGCTCTAAACATATAATCAACTGTAACATTTTCCACATGAATCAAGATTTTTTATGACAACTACTATCACTTGATGGTTCCACATATAATCAACTGTGTAGTGTGCTTGATACCAAGAATGCCCGTCCCTGCATATTATTGAGTCTGCTCCTAGCGTGCCTTTTCCAGTCAGTCTCCCATCATACCGCGATTTAGGGAGACCTATCTTCTTAAGGCCAGGAATGAAGTCAACACAAAACCCAATGACATCCTCTGTTTGATGGCCCATGGAGATGCTTCCTTCTGGCCTAGCACGGTTACAAACATATTTCTTTAGGACTCCCATGAACCTCTCAAAGGGGAACATATTGTGTAGAAATACGGGGCCCAGAATGACAATCTCGTCGACTAGATGAACTAGGACGTGCGTCATGATATTGAAGAAGGATGGTGGGAACACCAGCTCGAAACTGACAAGACATTGCGCCACATCACTCCTTAGCCTTGCTATGATATCTGGATCGATCACCTTCTGAGAGATTGCATTGAGGAATGCACATAGCTGCACAATGGCTAATCGGACGTTTTCCGGTAGAAGCCCCCTCAATGCAACCGGAAGCAGTTGTGTCATAATCACATGGCAGTCATGAGACTTTAGGTTCTGGAACTTTTTCTCTGGAATATTTATTATTCCCTTTATATTCGACGAGAAGCCAGTCGGGACCTTCATACTGAGCATGCATTCAAAAAAGATTTCCTTCTCTTTTTTGGTAAGAGCGTAGCTGGCAGGACCTTCATACTACTTTGGAGGCATGCTGTCTTTTTCGTGCAAATGTTGCAGGTCCTCCCGTGCCACAGGTGTATCTTTTGTCTTCCCATACACTCCCAAGAAGCCTAATAGGTTCACGCAAAGGTTCTTCGTCATGTGCATCACGTCGATTGAAGAGCGTACCAATAGCTCTTTCCAGTAGGGTAGGTGCCAAAATATAGATTTCTTCTTCCACATGGGTGAGTGTCCCTCAACGTCATTCGGAACAACTAGTCCGCCGGGACCCTTTCCAAATATTACGTGTAAATCAAAGACCATATCAAGTACGTGATCACCGGTACGCATGGCGGGCTTCTTCCGGTGATCTGCCTCGCCTTTGAAATGCTTGCCTGTCGTTCAACATTGATGGTTGGTCGAGAGAAATCAACGACGGCCCAGGTACACATTCTTCCTACATCTGTCCAGGTATATACTTTCGGTGTCAGCTAAACAGTGCGTGCATGCGTGGTATCCCATGTTTGTATGTCCTGAAAGGTTACTGAGAGCGGGCCAATCGTTGATGGTTACAAACAGCAATGCATGCAGGTTAAATTCCACCTTTTTGTGCTCATCCCACGCACGTACACCGTTTCCATTCCATAGCTATAAAAGTTCTTCAACTAATGGCCTTAGGTACACATCAATGTCGTTGCCGGGTTGCTTAGGGCCTTGGATGAGAATTGGCATCATAATGAACTTCCGCTTCATGCACATCCAAGGAGGAAGGTTATACATACATAGAGTCACGGGCCAGGTGCTGTGATTGCTTCTCTGCTCCCCGAAAGGATTAATGCCATCCGCGCTTAAACCAGACCATACGTTCCTTGGGTCACCTGCAAATTGAGCCCATTACTTTCTCTTGATTTTTCTCCACTGCGACCCGTCAGCGGGTGCTCTCAACTTCCCGTCTTTCTTACGGTCCTCACTGTGCCATCGCATAAACTTGGCATGCTCTTTGTTTCTGAACAGTCATTTCAACCGTGGTATTATACGAGCATACCACATCACCTTCGCAGGAACCCTCTTCCTGCGGGGCTTGCCCTCAACATCACCAGGGTCATCTCGTCTCATCTTACACCGCAATGCACCGCATACCGGGCATGCGTTCAAATCCTTGTACGCACCGCGGTAGAGGATGCAGTCATTAGGGCATGCATGTATCTTCTCCACCTCCAGTCCTAGAGGGCATACGACCTTCTTTGTTGCCTACGTACTGTCGGGCAATTCATTATCCTTTGGAATCTTCTTCTTCAATATTTTTAGTAGCTTCTCAAATCCTTTGTCAGGCACAACATTCTCTGCCATCCACTGCATCAATTCCAGTACGGTAACGAGCTTTGTGTTGCCATCTTCGCAATTGGGGTACAACCCTTTTTTGTGATCCTCTAACATGCGATCGAACTTTAGCTTCTCCTTTTCACTTTCGCACTTTTCCCTTGCATCAACAATGACCCGGCGGAGATCATCATCGGGCACATCGTCTGGTTCCTCTTAATCTTCATCTTCCTCTTGATCTTCAGCTTCCCCACTGCAGCATCACTATATTCAAGGGGTACATAGTTGTCATCTTCCTCTTCTTCTTCGTTGCCTTCCATCATAACCCCTATTTCTCCGTGCATCGTCCAAACATTATAGTGTGGCATTAAACCTTTATAAAGCAGGAGGGTGTGAAGGATTTTCTTGTCAGAGTAAGACCTCGTATTCCCACAATCAGGGCATGGACAACACATAAAACCATTCTGCTTGTTTGCCTCAGCCACTTCAAGAAATCTACGCACGCCCTTAATGTACTCGGAGGTGTGTCTGTCACCGTACATCCATTGCCGGTTCATCTGCATGCATTATATATAATTATGCGTGTCAAAAGTAAGAAAATTAGACAAGTGTCTATCTAATGTAAGATTTTTTTTCTTTCAGAAAGAAGATAAGAACAAGAGGCTCACCACGGTGGTGCCGGTACCATTATATATAATTATGTGCCGATCGACGGCGGTGAAGACGAGGACGGGGTGTGACGGACCGCTAAACCTAGACAAATCTTGGAAAAAATGGAGATCCGAGGTCGAGCTTCGAGAGGAGAAAGCTTAACTAATGTGGCTCGGGCATTTCATCGAACACCTCACATGCATAAGAGGTGAGCTAGAGAACCCAAAAGCCCTTCCTCGCCGGCCAACAAAAAACAGAGCACTGTGGAGTGCTCTGCTCACCGGTGATGGGTATATATAGGAAACTCTTTGGTCCCGGTTCGTGGCTGGAACCGGGACTAAAGCCCAGCCTTTTGTCCCGGTTCGAGCCAAGAACCGGGACCTATGTTTGTGGGTCAGGAGCGAGGCCCATTGGTCCTGGTTCGTGCCAAGAACCGGGACAAATGGGCCCAGACGAACTGGACCAATGCCCACCAGGCCCCGGCCGGCCCCCTGGGCTCATGAACCGGGACGAATGCATCCATTGGTCCCGGTTCGTGCAAGAACCGGGACTAATGGGCTGGCCAGGCCCGAACGAAAGCCCCTTTTTCTACTAGTCAGCAAGTCCACATACTCAACTATAATTTAGTCTTTCACAATTGCTAACACTCACACAATACTTATGAGTATGAATGTTTAATCGGACACAGAGAAAGATAGGGGTTATAGTTTTGCCTCCCAACCTTTTACCTCAAGGGTAATGTCAACAATAATAGTTTATGAAAACCCACATCCAATTTTTTTTTGGAACCGGGCGTACCCCTTTCCATTTGCATTAAACAGAAATATATCAGTTCCAGGAAGTTAGAGAGGAGGGAAAGGAGGTAGCGAGTTCAAAGCACTACCAGGAAACCCACCGTGCTCACCCGCCATCGCGACGAGCACTATGGGGCGAAAACCTGACAGCACCAAGGATAAAATGTAAAAAGGAAAGGTGAAGATCACCCTGACTCTTGTATGAAGTATAGGACAAAAATAAAAGATAGGCCCTTCGCAGAGGGAAGAAGAGCTTGTGATGTGTTTTTATGGTTGGAGACGCGGAATCTTAATGCAAAAGAACTTTACTTTATATTGCCACTTATGATATGGACCTTTATTATGCAGTCCGTTGCTTTTATTTCTTCCACATCACAAGATCGTATAAAGCTTATTTTCTCCACACTAATAGATCATACATATTTAGAGAGCAATTTTTATTGCTTGCAACAATGACAACTTACTTGAAGGATCTTACTCAATCCATAGGTAGATATGGTGGACTCTCATGGCAAAACTAGGTTTAAGGATATTTGGAAGCACAAGTAGTATCTCTACTTGGTGCAAAGAATTTGGCTAGCATGAGGGGGAAAGGCAAGCTCAACATGTTGGATGATCCATGACAACATAATTTATATCAGATATAAGAAAACATAACCCATTACGTTGTCTTCCTTGTCCAACATCAACTTTTTAGCATGTCATATTTTAATGAGTGCTCACAATCATAAAATATGTCCAAGATAGTATATTTATATGTGAAAACCTCTCTTTATTTATTACTCCCTATTAATTGCAACGATGACTAAAACTATGTTTGTCAACTCTCAACAAATTTTATTCATCATACTCTTTATATGTGAAGTCATTACTCTCCATAAGATAAATATGATCTATTCATTTCTTTTTATTCTTTCTCTTTTTCTCTCTCATGATCATAGCAAGATAACCAAGCCCTTGACTCAAAACTAATCTTTATTGTATATAGCTCACGGACTCAATTACATAGAAGGATCATAAATCGAAACTCAAAACTAAATCATACTAAAACTTTATTCTACTAGATCAAGATATTACCAAAAGGATCAAGCTAAGAAAAACGGTAAAGATAGAAGTGTGATGGTGATACGATACCGGGGCGCCTCCCCCAAGCTTGGCAGTTGCCAAGGGGAGTGCCCATACCCGATACTCAATTCTCCTTTGGTGGTAGTGATGAAGGGATTGTTGATGACGTAGGCTTGTCGTCCAACATTGAGCGTAGATGGTGTTCCAACTTACGAATAATGCCCTTGAGTGCGGTGATATGTTCTTGCAACAGAATATTTTCACGAGTTAGATACTTGTTCTGCACTCGAACTATTTCAATCATCTTGAAAGCTTCAATTTTAGTAGGGGTAAGAAGATTGTAATGAGGTTGAAGAATGTCTTCTTCTTCTGCCGCCGAAGCTTGATCCTCCGTGGCCTTCTTGATCCTATCATCCTTGTTGATCTCCCCAGGTTCTTCTCTCTTCAGCTCTATGTTCATTAGCCAAGCATCATCGTCCTCATTGTTGGAGGAGGGGGATGACATGATGCCTGGCCTTGACAACTCTGGTAGAAAACAACTCGAAACAAAAGGAGAGGATATTTTCGTGGTACGGTGGTCAAAACCTTCGAGGGATTATATAATGAATTTTTACCGACTAAAAGAAGTATCGTGCAAGAAAACGGAGTCCGGAGGGCATACAAGGTGCCCACAAGGCAGGGGGCGCGCCAAGGGGGTAGGGCGCGCCCTTCACCCTCGTGGATGCCTCGTGTCCTTTCCGGACTACTTCTAATTTTCTTATTTTCTTAAATATTCCAAAATGGAAAAAAATTGCTATTAGAACTGTCTTGGAGTCGGCTTACTTACCGCACCACACACCTCTTCCTTTTTTGAGGCTGAAATGTTCTAGAAGGTGTCCCTTATATACTCCTCCGAAGGTTATGGTTTCAATAACATTAGTTTCAACATTTATAGGATTACCTGAGCTATAATGTTTGATTCTTTGACCATTCACCACCCTCGGATTTGTTCCTTCGAAGTTGTTGATTTTTATGGCGCCGGAACGATAGACCTCCTCGATAACGTAAGGACCTTCCCATTTAGAGAGGAGTTTTCCTGCAAAAAATCTTAAACGAGAGTTGTATAACAATACATAATCACGTACATTAAACTCACATTTTTGTATCCTTTTGTCATGCCATCTTTTAACTTTTTCTTTAAATAGTTTGACATTCTCATAGGCTTGGGTTCTCCATTCATCAAGTGAGCTAAGGTCAAATAGTCTCTTGATACGTCTCCAGCGTATCTATAATTTTTGATTGCTCCATGCTATATTATCTACTGTTTTAGACATTATTGGGCTTTATTTTCCACTTTTATATTATTTTTGGGACTAACCTATTAACCGGAGGCCCAGCCTAGAATTGTTGTTTTTTGCCTGTTTTAGGTTTTTGAAGAAAAGGAATATCAAATGGAGTCCAAACGGAATGAAACCTTCAGAAACGTGATTTTCTCATCAGATAAGATCCAGGAGACTTGGACCCTCCGTCAAGAAAGCCACGAGGTGCTCACGAGGGTAGGGGGCGCCCCCCCCCCCTACGATGCGCCCCCTGCCTCATGGGCCCCTCGAAGCTCCACCGACATACTTCTTCCTCCTATATATATCCACGTACCCCCAAACGATCGGGGACAGAGCCAAAAACCTAATTCCACCACTGCAACTTTCTGTATCCATGAGATCCCATCTTGGGGCCTGTTCCGGAGCTCCGTCGGAGGAGGCATCGATCATGGAGGGCTTCTACATCATCATCCAAGCCCCTCCGATGAAGTGTGAGTAGTTTACTTCAGACCTACGGGTCCATAGCTAGTAGCTAGATGGCTTCTTCTCTCTTTTTGGATCTCAATACAATGTTCTCCCCCTCTCTCGTGGAGATCTATTCGATGTAATCTTCTTTTTGCGGTGTGTTTGTTGAGAACGATGAATTGTGGGTTTATGATCAACTCTATCTATGAATAATATTTGAATGTTCTCCCCATAGCTAGGATCTTGCCTCCTCATACGTACCCCCAATTCTACTGTCAGTCTTAGATCCACGACAGTTGGCGCTCACCGTGGGGCAGGTGTCTTAGCAGTTTGTTGGAGAAGTTGCGATTCTTCTGATTCCCGTCATCATGGTTTCCGGCGGAGGATTGGCTGAAGGCCGCGAGATCCGTCTCAGCGCGCTCATCTTCATCGCCGACGACTCCGCTTGGCTCCACGAGGCTCCACTCAACGTCGAGGCACTCCCCGTCCGCGGGGCGACGCACTTCCGCGCATGCGTCCGCAGCATCCTTCTTCGACAGCCGTCGACTTAGTACCAGTCGGCTCCTACGGCATCCTTGCTTCCCGTTGCTCGCTGGCGTCAGCGATCCGGTTAGTCGCGGCTTTAGCGGTGGGTGAGACATGCGGTGGCCCGCCAATCGACCACCCCACAAATCGCGTTGATCAAGCCCGATGAAACTCTCTATGGCCTGTTCGATCTGTCGACTGGCTCCGTCGAGACTGCATTCGAGTGCGACAACAGCGACCCCGCGGCGGAAGTCTTGATGGTCAATGGACGACGCAGTCCTCTTGGCTTCCCCCGTGAAGACGGAGGCAATGGCGTGGGCGACCCATCACATGTCCATGAGGAGTACCGCCCCGAACCCCTCTCTTCGCAGCGAAGGGAAGATCTTCGCCGCTGTAATATGGATGCACTCCACACTCCTATCCTTGGAGAAACCCCCGAGGCCCAGGCCTTGGAGGAGGCGCGCCTGGCCAACTTGGCTGAGCACACTCGACTAGAGAACCTCCAGCGCGCACTCAACGAGCGTGCTTGGCAGCGGATTCCTGAGTCCAGTCGACCACAACTTTTTCCGCCTCCGACTCAGGTATACTGAACTCCGATCCAGAATCTCACAGCTGCAGCTCGAATAGCAGAGTCAATTCAACCTTCACAGTCAGAAGCTGGCCGAGGTTTGATGCAGATCTGGGCTTTACTCCGGCCAGCAGGAGAGCAGAATACAGCAATATCTCAGTAGTGGAATAGGATTCATAGTAGATCTGTGGTGGCAGATACTGTCCAATCTGCTCACAGCCCAAGATCGCCTCCGCGGCGTGAGGGACGTGGGCACCGGCAAGATCAGTACAGGAAGCATGAGCAGTATAATCATCGACTCGACCACGATGACCGTCGTCGAGTGCCCACGCCTCCTCTGAGGAGTGGGTCATACGTGCCGCGGCGGCAAGATGACAGGCGCCCCCACAGCGGCGAACGAAGAATTCCGTTCGACCCCAGAGAGCCAGGCTTTGATGCAATATCTATTCTCGTTCAAGGTCTGGTTGATAGGAACAGAGCTCACAGAGAAGGCCACGATAGGGATTATCCGACCAGAAGCAGGGTGCACATTTCAGGACCTGAGTGTTTCAGCGGAGCCATCAGAGCAGTAGTGATTCCCCCCAACTTCAGGTTAGCGACTGGAGTCAGCAAGTTCACTGGCGAGTCCAAGCCAGACACTTGGCTTCAGGACTACCGAGTGGCTGTGCAGATTGGTGGCGGCAATATTGATGTGGCCATGAAGCATCTTCCCTTGATGTTGGAGGGCTTAGCCAGAGCGTGGTTGAATCAATTGGCTCCTGGCAGCATATATAGTTGGGGGGAACTTGCTCGAGTGTTTGTTAGAACCTTTGAAGGTACTTGCAAAAGGCCAGCAGGGTTGACAGAATTACATTCCTGTGTTCAGAAGCCGAATGAAACCTTGAGAGATTGTATCCAGAGATGGATCACTGTGCACCACACAGTGGAGAATGTGTCGGATCACCAAGCAGTTTGTGCCTTCAAGGAAGGAGTTAAGTATAGAGAGTTGAACCTGAAGTTCGGCCGGACAGGAGATATGTCCCTGAGACGAATGATGGAGATTGCCACCAAGTATGCCAATGGTGAAGAGGAAAACTGACACCGGAGTGGCAAGCACAAAACAATCGCCCAAGAAACCGGAGGCGGGAATTCCAGTCAGAAACAGAAGCGAAAGGTCGAACCAGCTGCTCCTGGTGAAGCTTTAGTTGTTGCCCAAGGAAAGTTCAAAGGAAACCCAAAGGGTCATGGACTCCCAAAAAAGTTAAATATCAAGATGGGAATGATGTGTTGGATTTACCGTGCCATATTCATACCAAAAAAGATGAAGAGGGGAATCTCATTTAACCTAAACACACCACTCGACAGTGTCGTCTCCTGATCCAGTAGTTCCGAGAGAAACAACCCAAGGAGAAGGAAAAGGAGTCGAACAGAGGTGAGGATTGGGAAGAAGATGATGATGGTTTTCCCAATGTCAATTCCACGCTGATGATTTTTGCTGATGTTGAAAGCAAAAGTCGATTGAAAGTTATTAACAGAGAAGTAAACATGGTTGCTCTAGCAACACCCAGTTATCTAAAGTGGTCCCAGACTACCATCACATTCGACCAGTCGGACCATCCAGCACATATAGCCACCCCTGGGAGGCAAGCACTGGTGGTCGACCCTGTAGTTGAAGGCACTAGACTAACTAAAGTGCTAATGGATGGTGGCAGTGGCCTGAATATCCTTTATGCTGAAACTTTGAAGGGAATGGGAATTCTGATGTCCAAGCTTAGTGAAAGCCACATGAGTTTCTATGGCGTTATACCTGGCAAGAAGGCTCAGTCACTCGGCCAGATCACCCTTGATGTGGTTTTCAGTGATTCCAAGAATTACCGCAAGGAAAAGTTCACATTTGAGGTAGTGGATTTCAAGAGTGCTTACCATGCTATTCTGTGTAGTCCTGCTTATGCATGCTTTATGGCTCGACCATGTTACGTGTATCTCAAATTGAAGATGCCTGGACCTAGAGGAGTAATCACTGTCACTGGTAATCAGCAGAAGGCAGAAGAGTGCTTCCAAAAGGGCTCAAAAATTGCCGATGCACAAATGGCAGTAGTAGAACTGCAAGAATATCAGAAAAATGTAGATCCGAGTAATTTGCTGCGAGCCAAGAAGCCTGCCACAAATTCTACATTTCAGTCGTCCGGTGAAACAAAGTTGATTCATATTCACTCGACCGATCCCAATGCTGCTCCGACCCATATCTCAACAACACTCGACAACAAATAGGAAAAAGCGCTCATCCAGTTCCTCCGTGAGAACTGGGACATCTTTGCATGGAAACCTTCTGACATGCCGGGTGTACCTAGGGGACTGGCCGAGCATCGTTTGCGAGTCGACCCAAAAGTAAAACCAGTCAAGGAACATCTCCAACGGTCCGCCGTCCAGAAGAGAAAAGCAATTGGTGAGGAAGTGGCTCGGCTCCTAGCAGCTGAGTTCATCCGAGAAATCTACCACTCCAAGTGGCTCGCCAATGTTGTCATGGTCCCCAAGAAGGACGATTCACTTCGCATGTGCATTGACGTCAAGCATATCAATCGGGCCTGCCCAAAAGATCATTTTCCTCTCCCCCGCATCGACCAAATCGTCGACTCAACTGCGGGGTGTGAGCGTTTCTCTTTTTTGGACGCCTATTCTGGGTACCATTAGATACGACTGTATGGACCTCATGAGATAAAAACGACTTTCATCATTCCATTCGGATGCTTCTGTTATGTCACCGTGCCATTCAGCTTAAAGAACGCCAGAGCCACATTCATGAGGATGATCCAGAAGTGTCTGCTGACTAAAATCACTCAGAATGTGGAAGCATACATGGATGACATTGTGGTCAAGTCACATAAAGGTTCTGACCTGCTGGCTGACCTTGCTGAAACCTTTGCCAATCTCAGAAGATATGATATCAAGCTTAATCCATCAAAGTGCACATTCGTAGTTCCAGGCGGAAAGTTACTCGGTTTCCTCGTCTCCGAACGAAGGATCGACGCTAACCCAGAGAAAGTTGGTGCTATACTTCGGATGAAATGCCCTATGCATGTGCACGATGTCCAGAAGCTTACTGGTTGTTTGGCCTCCTTGAGTCGATTCATTTCCCGCCTTGGTGCAAAGGCATTGCCTCTTTACCGAGTAATGAAAAAGTATGATAAGTTTGAGTGGACTCCCGAAGCTGATGCAGCATTGCAGAGCTCAAAACCCTGCTTTCCACCCAGCCGGTGCTTGCTGCACCAATCAGCAAAGAGCCTCTACTGCTTTATATTGCAGCCACTGGACAAGTTGTCTGTATAGTACACACGGTCGAGCGGGAGGAAGAAGGAAAAGCGTATAAAGTTCAGCGCCCAGTATATTATGTTTCTAAATTTCTAACTCCGTCGAAGCAAAGATATCCACATCATCAGAAGCTTGTTTATGGGATTTACATGACCACGAAGAAGGTTGCACACTATTTCTCTGATCATTCCATTACAGTCGTCAGCGACGCTCCATTATCAGAGATTCTGAGGAACAGAGATGCAACTGGTCGAGTGGCAAAGTGGGCGATTGAACTCCTTCCCCTGGACATCAAATTTGAGGCAAAGAAAGCTATCAAGTCCCAAGCAATAGCTGATTTCCTCGCTGAGTGGATCGAACAACAACTTCCGGCCCAAATTCACTCGGAGCATTGGACCATGTTCTTCGATGGGTCCAAGATGCTGAATGGTTTCGGTGCAGGGGTGGTGTTGGTATCCCCCGTGGTGACAAACTCAGCTATGTTCTCCAGATTCACTTTGACTCCTCCAACAATGAAGCTGAATATGAGGCACTTCCATACGGGTTGCGTATGGCCATTTCACTCGGCGTCTGTCACCTCATGGTCTATGGCGACTTGGATTTAGTGGTCAATCAGATGATGAAGGAGTGGGACGTCAGAAGCCCAGCTATGACTGGTTATTGTATTGAAGTGAGAAAGTTAGAAAAGAGGTTTGAGGGGTTAGAGCTCCATCACATCCCTCGATTGAAAAATCAAGCAGCCGATGATCTGGCAAAGACAGGCTCCAAAAGGGAAGCCATTCCCAGCAATGTGTTCCTGGAGCATATTCATACACCTTCAGTTCAAGAAGATTCCTTCACTGAAGAGCCCCCGCAGCCGAAGAGTGCCATCGATCCGACTGAAGTCGAGGTTCCAGCCACGGTCGATTTGGTTATGGAGGTTTTGGTCATCACCCCCGATTGGATAGTACCATATATCGCGTACATTCTTAGAAAGGAACTCCCAGAGGATGAAGAAGAGGCTCGACAGATCGTCCGTTGATCTAAAGCCTTTATTGTGATAAGAGGACAATTGTTCAGAGAAAGTGTGACTGGAGTTTGCCATAAATGCATAACACCTAAAGAAGGTCGAGTGATCCTCAATGACATCCACTCGGGGACCTGTGGTCACAATGCATCCTCTCGGACCATTGTGGCAAAAGCATACCGAGCGGGATTTTACTGGCCACAGGCAAATGACATGGCAACAGAAATAGTCGACAAATGTGAAGGTTGCCAGTTTTACTCCAACATGTCTCACAAGCCCGCATCGGCCCTGAAGACCATTCCACTCGTCTGGCCTTTTGCTGTTTGGGGATTGGATATGGTTGGACCTCTAAGGATTGGTAGGAGTGGATTCACTCATGTGCTTGTAGCAGTCTAGAAGTTCACCAAGTGGATTGAAGCCAAGCCTATCAAGAACCTTGAAGCCAGTACTGCTGTCAGCTTCATCAGAGAGTTAACATTCAGATATGGTGTTCCACACGGCATCATCACTGACAACGGGTCAAACTTTGATTCTGATGAGTTCAGAACTTTCTGTGCTTCCCAAGGTACTCGAGTCGACTATGCTTCAGTCGCCCACCCCGAGTCGAATGGGCAAGCTAAAAGAGCAAATGGATTGATTCTCAAAGGACTGAAACCCCGACTCATGCGTGACCTCAAACATGCAGCAGGAGCCTGTGTTGATGAACTTCCATCAGTATTGTGGGGATTGAGGACAACTCCCAATCGGTCGACTGGCAGAACCCCCTTTTTCTTGGTTTATGGAGCCGAAGTTGTACTTCCGAGTGACTTGCTCCACAATGCACCCCGAGTCGAGCTTTTCTCAGAAGAAGAAGCAGAACAGGCATGGCAAGATGCAGTTGATCTCCTGGAAGAAGAAAGAGAGATGGCCTTGATCCGATCAACCATCTATCAGCAAGACCGGCGTCGATTCCATGCCAAAAACATGAGGGGTCGAGCATTTCAAGAGGGAGACTTGGTTCTCCGAGTGGATCAACAGAAACCACACAAGCTTGCTCCTGCCTAGGAAGACCCTTCATTGTCACGAGAGTGCTCCACAATGGAGCATACCACCTCTACAACGTCGAGCTCAAGAAAGACAAGCCGCGAGCTTGGAATGCGGAGCTGCTCCGCCCCTTTTATACTTAAGCACTCAGTCTATTGGGATGTAATAAGAAGCACCTTTGTAGTTTGTTTATCAAAGACAAGAGTTTTTACAGTCTTCTAAAATGATTGTCGATTGCTTACATTTGTTTCTGAAATCCCCAAGTGGGTGGCTTAGCTGTGAATCCGTTTCGCCTAAGTTTAAAAAATCCTACCAAGTGATGAGCAAGCCTCTCACTTGGTGGCTTAGCTGCGAATCCGTTTCGCCTAAGTTGAAAAAAGAAAAATCCTACCGAGTGATGAGCAAGCCTCTCACTCGGGGGCTTAGCTGCAGTCCAGTACTCGCCTAAGTTGAAAAAATCCTACCGAGTGATGAGCAAGCCTCTCACCCGGGGGCTGAGCTGCAGTCCAGTACTCTCCTAAGTTGAAAAAATCCTACCGAGTGATGAGCAAGCCTCTCACTCGGAGGCTTAGCTGCACTCCAGTGCTCGCCTAAGTTTTAAAACTCCTATAGAGTGATGAGCAAACCTCTCACTCGGAGGCTTAGCTGCAGTGTAGTGCTCACCTAAGTTTCAAAAATCCTACCGAGTGATGAGCAAACCTCACACTCGGGGGCTTAGCTACAGTCCAGTACTCGCCTAAGTTGAAAAAATCCTACCGAGTGATGAGCAAACCTCACACTCGGAGGCTTAGCTGCAGTCCAGTGCTCGCCTAAGTTTCAAAAATCCTACCGAGTGATGAGCAAACCACACACTCGGGGGCTTAGCTGCAGTCCAATACTCGCCTAAGTTGAAAAAATCCTACCGAGTGCTGAGCAAGCCTCTCACTCGGGGGCTTAGCTGCAGCCCAGTGCTCGCCTAAGTGGAAAAAATCCTACCGAGTGATGAGCAAACCTCACACTCGGAGGCTTAGCTGCAGTCCAGTGCTCGCCTAAGTTTCAAAAATCCTACCGAGTGATGAGCAAACCTCACACTCGGGGGCTTCGCTCTAGTCCAGTACTCGCCTAAGATAACGAGATTGCAACCCTCTCCTCGGAGTTGCGACACAAGTACAACGTGCGCTCCATCCCTATCCGCAAGGACGACGAGGTGCAGGTCGACTGCAACTCTCTCCTCGGAGCTACGCCACAAGTACAACGCATGCTCCATCCCTATCCGCAAGGACGACGAGGTGCAGGTCAATTGCAATTCTCTCCTCGGAGCTTCGCGACAAGTACAACGCACGCTCCATCCCTATCCGCAAGGACGACGAGCTGCAGGTCGACTGCAA
>NC_041388.1:706637269-706664474 GCF_002162155.2 Triticum dicoccoides | reverse complement strand
TCTCTCCTCGGAGCTACTCCACAAGTACAACACACGCTCCATCCCTATCCGCAAGGACAACGAGGTGCAGGTCGACTGCAATTCTCTCCTCGAAGCTTCGCCACAAGTACAACGCACACTCCATCCTTATCCACAAGGACGACGAGGTGCAAGTCGACTGCAACTCTCTCCTCGGAGTTATGCCACAAGTACAATGCACGCTCCATCCCTATCCGCAAGGACGACGACGTGCAGGTTGACTGAGGTATCTCCCTTGGAGCTGGATTTCAAGAAATACTCCGAGTGAAGAATAAGTTCCGCACGAAGGAAAACACAAGCACATGCAGAAGATAAACCAAGATCAGATAAAATCTCAAAAGTTTGAGGACCAAGATAAAAGTACTCAGGCATCAGGCCCGAAAGAGTTTAATGGTTAAAAAACCACTTGGCATTCCGAGGCAAATTTAAAGCAAGTTTAAGTATCAAGTTTTTTCACTCGACAGGAGGAGGACTTGTAGGCTCGACGAACTTGTCCAATTCGACCCCGTCCGCGATCCGAGTGGCAGCAGCAGTGAAAGTCTCCATGAAGGATTGGAAGTCGTGCCTTTTCGTGTTGCCGACCTTGATCGCCGCCAGCTTCTCTTATTGAGCTTCTTTGCAGTGGACCCTAACCAGCGACAGGGCCACGTCAGCACTGCATCGGGCAGAAGACTTCTTCCATTCCCGCACTCGACCGGGGACCTCATTGAGCCGAGTCATCAGAGACTCGAGGTCATTCTGAAGAGTTGCCCTTGCCCAGAGTGATAAGTCAATATGTGAAACTGCCACCTTCAGACGGGCAAGATAACATGTAACACTAGCGACGCGGGATTCCAGTCGAAGCACATTCATGGCAGCCTCGTCGCCGACTGGAGAAAGGATAGGGTCCAAGCCCGTCTCGATTCGTCCAGTCTCCTCTTCAAAGTTTTGGCAGAATTCTGCAGAGTCAAGGAGTTAATGAGTCAACTGGTCAGGACTAACTCGCAGACAGTAAAACAGTCGGGTAAAAAGGGGGTACCTTCGAGCATAAGAAAGAGTTTCTTGATGAGAGCTTTCAGATAAGCCTCCAAATCGTTCCTCCTACGAGTCATGCTTTCCAGCTGGTCGTTCAGAGCCACTTTATCTTTTTTTAGACGAGTCTCCTCTCGATTGGATTCAGTGAGAGACGACTTCAACTTGTTGATTTCCTCCTCTAGCTCTCCGACCGAAGCCAGTTTCTGGTCAGCAAGGGCGGTCTTCTCCTAAGCCTCCTTCTGCGCAGCTGCAAGGTCCAAGTCCTTCTCCTCTAGGGCCAGCCTCATTTTCTCTGCAAAATACATATTTAGATCAAACAGAAGAACGAAGAGGTAACTTGAAGGATGGTCAAGATAAGCAGTCGACAGGCCGTTACCTTCCGTACCAGCGACTTCATCTTGAGCCTTCTTTAAGTTCTGCTAAGCCAACTCCAGGTCAAGGTTGAGTTGCCTCTGCTTTTCCTCAAATTCAGCGAACTTGGAGATAAGTGTACAAGATTTCTACAGTGAGTAAAAGACATATCAATTGACAAGATCAAAGATTATTTACTTCCGAGTGAATAAAACTTCAAGACTACTCAGACCCCAACCGACTGCCAGCAGTCGACTGCGGTCTCGGGGACTACACCCAGTGGGTGCACTTAGCGTGCCCCCACTGGTTCAGATTCCACTCGGCAGGTCCGCCCAGGCCGAGTAAAAAAAGAAGGGAGAGAAAGAAGTACTCAGACCCCAACTCACTGTCAGCAGTCGACTGCGGTCTCGAGGACTACACCCAGTGGGTGCACTTGGCATGCCCCCACTGGTTCGGATTCCACTCGGCTGGTCTGCCCAGACCGAGTACAAAAAAAAGATGACAAAGCACCCAGTGGGTGTACAATCTCGAATTACAAGACAATGAACTATTGCACGAAGGAAAATATTCAGGTAGCATATCCTAAAAGAACAAGTTCAATTGGGAGTTAACTTACCTAGACATTGGCTTGAAGAGCCGCGCTGCCGTAAGCAGCCGGACTGCTTTCATGCACCGCCTTCACTCGCTCCATCATAATGCCAGCCTGACGAATGGCCTCCACAGCGGCGTCCGACTGGCATTCTGGAACATGATGAGCGGCAAAGAAGGGGACGGATGGTCAAGACGAAGCGGCTTCGAGATCCAAGGCATCAAGTTGGATGGTTGAAACAAGCTCTGGTGCAGTCGACGATGCGGGGCGCGCACTCGACACTGCGTCAGAAAAGGTTACAGAAACCTTACTGGCATCTTCGAGCTGTTGAACTACCCGCTCCGCCGCAGGCTCTGACTGGGATGTCTTGCTAGTTATTGCCTTCTTCTTCCTAGGCCTCAGCGACATGTCCTCGTCATCATCCGGAAGCTCAATGACATTGGGAGGGGCTGCAAAGAAATCAGCCGACCCTAGATGAGTCACCAGAATTTAATCGACCATACAATCAAGAACACGATCATGAGAATTGTACCCGGGTTGGAGGTGACTGCATCTTCCATGTCCTCGTCTTTATACTGGCGGGTGGAAGTCCTAGAAGTGGCAGCTCTGCAAATTTCAATATATTCAATCGGTCATGTTTGTTACACCGAGTCAACCAAAGAATCAGGTCAGATTATTACCCAAAGATAGTAGGAATGACCATTTTGATCTTGGGCAAAGCCTTCGGAGGTTTGGGTGAGGCAGCCTTCGGTGGTTTCGGAGCTGGAGGAGGTGCAACTTTAGATTGCTTCTGTGTCTTCTCAGTCGGCACTGGAGAGGACGTCCGAGGAGCGGCCACCGTGGCGTGGAGGCTTTCCGGGTCGTGAGCATGCTTGGACCTTTTTTCTCTGCGAGGAGGCGAGTCGACCACTTCTTCGTCACTCTGGTCGCCGCTCTCCTCACCATCCTCCTTGTCCGAGTGCCACTCGCCGCTATCACCTCCACTCGCCTCCTCCTCCGAATCCTTCTCTTGCTCTCCGTTGGGCATTGAATACATCTCAGTAAGAGCCTGAAAGATAACAAGCAAAGCAAAAAACAGCCAGTCGTCAACAGGTGTTTACATGATTAATCAAAAAAGTACTCGGCAATTGAGAGTCAGACCTGGTCTGGCTGGCGCGAATTGTCAAATGGAGTGACCCTCCTGGACCCCCTGGGGTTATCCTTGTTGCCTGTGATGCCTCTCAGCCACTTCTCCACCGTGCCCTCGTCGATCTGCTCCGGGTGGACCGAGTGGAATCCTCAATGCCCGAGTACATCCACATTGGATGATCGCGAGCTTGGAGCAGCTGGATGCGTCATTTGAGGAATACCTCCAGCAGATCCATACCGGTCACGCCGTCCCGGACGAGCTCGACCACCCGCTCGACCAACACCTTCACCTGCGCTCTCTCCTCTGGGATCACTTTCAATGCGGAAGACTTCTCGACCCGAGCCATGGAAAAGTCAGGGAGACCGGTCTACTGACCCAGATTCGGCTGGTCTTTACAATAAAACCAGGTCGACTGCCAACCCCGGACTAACTCGGGAAGGATCATGGCTGGGAAAATGCTTTTGTTCATCATCTGAATCCCAAGACCCCCGCACATCTAAATCACGTACATTTTCTTGTCACTCGGATTGGCCTTCTTGACCGACTGAGAACGGCAAGTGAAAATGTGCTTGAAAAGACCCCAGTGTGTGGCCTACAACCTAAGAAGTTCTCGCACATGGATACGTAGGCGGCAAGATATACGATGGAGTTGGGATTGAAATGGTGAAGTTGTGCTCCAAAGAAGTTCAGGAACCCCCGGAAAAAGGATGGGGAGGCAGAGAAAAACCACGGTCGACATGAGTTGCGAGGAGTACGCACTCACCATCTCGCGGACGCGGTTCAGTCTCTCCTTCCGGAAGCTGCACCAATTCATGGGGGATCAGTCCTCCCTCGACCAGATCTTCGATGTCGTCCTGGCTGATCGTCGACCGGATCTAGTCGCCCTGGATCCAGCCGCGCGGCAGGCCAGACCTTGACGAGGATCCGCCCCAGCTGGACCTCTTCCCCTTCGCCTTCACTGTCTCCTTCTTCGTGCGCTCTAGAGCCACCATCTTCTCCTTCCCCATGGCTGCAGGCGCAACTCGACGGAGTAGCAACACTGGGAGCGGAGATGGGATGGCGGAGAAAGCAGAGGAGAAAGGAGACGAATAGCGACACGCTATGCACAAAACCCCAATCTGGCACACTTATATGGGGCCGTTTTTGAGTGGCTAACTTGTGGGTCCGGACGATCCAATCAAATCCTGCAATAGTCGCATCGGGGTACGTGGCGAAAAAGGTGGCGCGGTGATAGAGGCGGGCTCACCTAATCCCTTCCGATTATTGCGGCCTCCCTCGTCCCACGCGCTTGCCCAAATCTGAATCCCATGATATCCGCGCGCAGCAAGGCAACCTGTCATATGGAATATCATTTCCATATCAGTACTCAAGACATCGCAGTAAAGTTCACTCGGCAGATTCAAAGAATGGATCAAGGCGACTAAAAAGAAGTTGAGGTCATCATGATTGTTCGCTTGGTCACAATAAGTCACTCCCGAAGCACGAAAATTGAATCGGAGGGACTCTCAACTCCTTCTCCACTCAAGCCCCGAACAATTTGGTGGCTAATGATGAAGCTATATACCTAGGGTAGGGTCATAGGCCTGACCTAGACGCCCTCCCCAAGGACATCACCCTAAAGCCAGAAGCATTCAAATGGTACCATCATCCACTCGACCAGAGACATTCCACTCGGAAGAATCAATGTCACTCGACCGTCACAGAAATCACTCGACAAACAGAAGATCTAAAGTCACTCTACACAGCAACGGTCGGGCGTTTACCCATAGAATTGATTATCATTTATAGAACTTTAATACGGACGTTACCTGTAACGCTCCTTCTTTATGTACATTGAACCCCTTGTAACGTGGGCTGGCTGGGGTCCTGACGCACTCTATATAAGCCACCCCCTCCTCTGGGACAAGGGTTCACATCCTTTGTAAATTCACACACACATACAATCCAGTTGACCGCCTCAGGGCACCGAGACGTAGGGCTGTTACTTCCTCCACGAAGGGCCTGAACTCGTAAACTCGTGTGTACAACTACTCCGTAGCTAGGATCTTGCCTCCTCATACCTACCCCCCATTCTACTGTCAGTCTTAGATCCACGAAAGGAAGCAGAGGTTGTCATGTGCTTTTATGGTTGGATGCAGAAAGTCTTAATGCGAAAGAACATCACTTTATATTGCCACTTGTGATATGGACCTTTATTATGTAGTCCGTTGCTTTTATTTCTTCCATATCACAAGATCCTATAAAACTTATTTTCTCCGTACTAATAAGTCATACATATTTAGAGAGCAATTTTTATTGCTTGCACCAATGACAACTTACTTGAAGGATTTTACTCAATCCATAGCTAGATATGGTGGACTCTCATGGCAAAACTGGGTTTAGGGATATTCAGAAGCACAAGCAGCATCTCTACTTGGTGCAAAGAAATTGGCTAGCAAGAGAGGGAAAGGCAAGCTCAACATGTTGGATGATCCGTGACAATATAATTTATCTCGGATGAAAGAAAACATAACCCATTACGTTGTCTTCCTTGTCCAACGTCAACTCTTTAGCATATCATACTTTAATGAGTGCTCACAATCATAAAAGATGTCCAAGATAGTATATTTATATGTGAACCTCTCTTTCTTTATTACTTCCTATTAATTGCAACGATGACCAAAACTATGTTTGTCAACTCTCAACAACTTTTATTCATCATACTCTTTATATGTGAGCTCATTACTCTCCATAAGATCCATATGATCTCTTTATTTCTTTTTGTTCTTTCTCTTTTTATTTTATTCCCTCAGGATCATAGCAAAATAATCAGGCCCTTGACTCAACACTAAACTTTATTATATATGGCTCACGGACTCAATTACATAGAAGTATCATAAAGCAAAAACTCACAACTAGATCATACTAAAACTTTGTTCTACTAGATCAAGATATTATCAAAAGGATCGGACTAAGAAAAACGGTAATGATAAAAGTGATGGCGATAAGATACCGGGGCACTCCCCCAAGCTTGGCAGTTGCCAAGGGGAGTGCCCATACCCATGTGATTATATCTCTTTTGCTGGTGAAGGAGATGGAGGTGATGATGGACAGTCACACATCGAGCGTAGGAGGTCCTCCAACTTGCGGATAATGCCCTTGAGTGCGATCATATGCTCCTTCAACAAAATATTTTCACATGTGAGATACTTGTTTTGTATACGATCTAACTCAATCATTTTGAAAGCTTCGATCTCAGTTGGGGTAAGAAGATTGTGATCAAGTTGAAGGATTTCTTCTGCTGCCGGAAGTTGGTCCTCCGTGGCCTTCCTGATCCCTTCATCCTTGCTGATCTCCACGGGTTCTTCCCTAGCCAAGCATCGTTGTCACCATTGTTGGAGGAGGGGAACGATATGATGCCTGGCCTTGACAACCCTGACGGAAAGCATCTCGAAACAAGAACAAAGGATAATTGCATGATACGGTGGTCAAAACCTTCGGGAGATTGTATAATGAATTTTTACCGACCAAAAGAAGTATCGTGCAAGAAAACGGAGTCCGGAGAGCACACGAGGTGCCCAAGAGGCAGGGGGGCGCGCCCAGGGGGTAGGGCGCGCCCTCCACCCTCGTGGAAGCCTCATGTCCTTTCTGGTCTGCTTCTTGTTTTCCTATTCTCTTAAATATTCCAAAACGAAGAAATATTGCCATTAGAACTATTTTGGAGTCGGTTTACTTACCATACCACGTACTTATTCCTTTTCGGGGTCTGAAACGTTTCGGAAAGTGTACCTTATGTATTCCTCTGGGGTTACGGTTTCAATAATATTAGTTTCAACATTTATAGGATTACCTGAGATATAATGTTTGATTCTTTGACCGTTCACCACCTTCTGATTTGTGCCTTCAAAGTTGTTGATTTTTATGGCACCGGAATGATAAACCTCCTCGATAACGTGAGGACCTTCCCATTTAGAGAGAAGTTTTCCTGCAAAAAATCTTAAACAAGAGTTGTATAGCAATACATAATCACCTACATTAAACTCGCGCTTTTGTATCCTTTTGTCATGCCATCTTTAAACATTTTCTTTAAACAGTTTGGCATTCTCATAGGCATGGGTTCTCCATTCATCAAGTGAGCTAATGTCAAATAACCTCTTCTCACCGGCAAGTTTAAAATCATAATTGATCTCTTTAATAGACCAATATGCCTTATGTTCTAGTTCGAGAGGTAAGTGACATTCTTTTCCATAAACCATTTTATACGGAGACATACCCATATGATTTTTATATGCAGTTCTATAGGCCCATAATGCATCATCAAGTTTCTTGGACCAATTCGTCCTGGATCTATTAACAGTATTTTGCAAAATTAATTTGAGCTCTCAATTATTCAATTCTACTTGACCACTAGACTGTGGGTGATAAGGAGATGCAATTCTATGATTAACATCATACTTAGCAAGCATTTTACAAAAAGCACCATGAATAAAATGTGAACCACCATCAGTCATTAAATATCTAGGGACTCCAAACCTCAGAAAAATAACTTCTTTAAGCATCTTAATAGAGGTGTTATGATCAGCACTACTAGTTGGAATAGCTTCTACCCACTTAGTAACGTGATCAGCAACAACTAAGATATGTGTATACCCATTAGAGGAAGGAAAAGGTCCCATATAAACAAAGCCCCAAACATCAAATGGTTCAACAACAAGTGAATAATTCATAGGCATTTCTTGACGTCTACTAATATTACGAATTCTTTGACATTCATCACAAGACAAGACAAACTTACGGGCATTCTTGAAGAGAGTAGGCCAATAAAAACCGGATTGCAATACCTTGTGTGCAGTTCTATCTCCAGCATGGTGTCCTCCATAGGCTTCGGAGTGACACTTGCGTAGGATATGTTCCTGTTCGTGCTCAGGTACACAACATCTAATAACACCATCTACTCCTTCTTTATAAAGATGTGGGTCATCCCAAAAGTAAAGTCTTAAATCATAGAAGAACTTTTTCTTTTGCTGGTATGTGAAACTAGGTGGTATAAATTTAGAAACAATGTAATTAGCATAATCAGCATACCATGGAGCAGTACGAGAAACATTTATGACATTTAATTGTTCATCAGGAAAGCTATCATCAATAGGTAGTGGGTCATCAAGAACATTTTCTAACTTAGGCAAGTTGTCTGCAACAGGGTTCTCAGCTCCCTTTCTATCAATAATATGCAAATAAAATTCTAGTAGCAAGAGAACCCATCTAATAAGTCTAGGTTTAGCATCTTTCTTTTCCATGAGATATTTAATAACAGCATGATCAGTGTGAATAGTTACTTTAGAATCAACAATATAAGGTCTGAACTTATCATAAGCAAATACAACTGCTAAGAATTCCTTTTCAGTAGTATCATAATTTCTTTGGGCACCGTCTAGGGTTTTACTAGCATATTGGATAACATTTAATTTCTTATCAACTGTTTGTCCTAGAATAGGCCCTACAACATAATCACTAGCATCACACATAATTTCAACGTGTAAATTTCGGTTAGGCGGCAGAACAATAGGTGCAGAAATCAGGGCTTTCTTAAGTATTTAAAATGCTTCTACACAATCATCATCAAAGACAAAAGGAATATCTTTTTGTAATAGATTAGTCAGAGGCCGAGAAATTTTTGAGAAGTCCTTAATGAACCTCCTATAAAAACCGGTGTGACCGAGGAAGCTTCTTATACCTTTAATGTCCTTGGGACATGACATCTTTTCCATAGCATCGACTTTAGCTTTATCAACTTCAATGCCTGTTTCAGAAATTTTATGCCCCAAGACAATACCTTCGTTAACCATAAAGTGGCATTTCTCCCAATTCAGAACAAGATTAGTTTCTTCACATCTCTGCAAAACTTGATCAAGGTTGCTCAAGCAATCATCAAAAGGGGATCCATAAACAGAGAAATCGTCCATGAAAACCTCACATATATTTTCACAAAAGTCAAAAAATATAGCCATCATGCATCTTTGAAAGGTACCAGGTGCATTACTAAACCAAAACGCATACGTCTATGAGCAAAATTACCGAAAGGGCAAGCGAAAGAGGTCTTCGCTTGGTCGTCAGCTGACACAGGTATTTGAGAGAAACCAAAGTAACCATCTAGAAAGCAAAAATGTGTATGTTTTGATAATCTTTCTAGAATTTGAACAATAAAAGGTAAGGGGTAATGATCTTTTTTAGTAGCCTTATTTAATTTGCGGAAATCAATTACCATCCTATAACCTGTAATAATTCTTTGCGGAATCAATTCATCTTTATCATTAGGAACGACAGTGATACCTCCGTTCTTAGGGACACAATGGACATGACTTACCCAATGACTATCAGCAACGGGATAAATTATACCTGCCTCAAGGAGCTTTAGTATTTCTTTTCATACCACTTCTTTCATCTTAGGATTCAGCCGTCATTTGTGATCAATAACTGGTTTGGGGTCATTCTCTAAGTTTATTTTGTGTTGACATAGAGTGGGACTAATGCCCTTAAGATCATCAAGAGTATATCCAATAGCAGCACGGTGCTTCTTCAAAGTTTTCAATAATTTCTTTTCTTCATGATCTGAAAGGTTAGCACTAATAATAATAGGATATATCTTCTTTTCATCAAGATAAGCATATTTAAGAGTATCAGGCAATGGTTTAAGCTCAAACACGGGATCACCCTTGGGTGGAGGAGGATACCCAAGGATTTCAACATGAAAATTGTGTTTCAGAATGGGTCCTTGTTTAAATAACACTTCATCTATTTCCCTACTTTCATTCATAAACATATCATTCTCATGGTCTAGCAAATATTGCTCTAAAGAATCATTAGGAGGAACAACAATAGAAGCAAGACCAATAATTTCATCTTTACTAGGCAATTCTTCATCATGGGGTTGTCTACGAAATTTAGAAAAATTAAACTCATGATACATATCATCCAAACCAATAGTAGCAACACCCTTCTTGCAATCTATATTAGCATTAACAGTATTCAAGAAGGGTCTACCAAATATAATGGGGCAAAAGCTATCTTGAGGGGAACCAAGAACAAGGAAATCAGCAGGATATTTAGCCTTCCCACACAAGACTTCAATGTCTCTAACAATCCCATTTGGTGAAATAGTATCTCTATTAGCAATCTTAATGGTAACACCGATATCTTCTATCTCAGCTGGTGCAATATCTTGCATAATTTCTTTGTATAAGGAAATAGGTATTGCACTAGCACTAGCACCCGTATCACACAAGCCATGATTACAATGATCTCCTATTTTAATAGAAATAAACAGGCATGCCTACCACAGGTCTATGTTTATCTTTAGCACCAGGTTTAGCAATTCTAGCAGTCTCATCACAAAAGTAAATAACATGCCCATCAATATTATCAGCCAAGAGATCTTTAACAATAGCAATATTAGGTTCAACTTTAACTTGCTCATGGGGTGCATAAGTTCTTATATTACTTTTACGAACCACAGTTGAAGCTTTAGCATGATCCTTTATTCTAACAGGGAAAGGTGGTTTCTCAACATAAGAAGTAGGAACAATAGGATAATTATAAGTGATAGTCTTTTCTTCAACTTTAATAGGTTCAACTACTTTTACTTCTATGGGAGTATGATATTTAAACCACTTCTCCTTAGAGAGATCAACATGAGTAGCAAAGGATTCACAGAAAGAAGCTACTATTTGAGAGTCAAGTCCATATCTAGTGCTAAATTTACGGAAAACATTGGTATCCATAAAAGATTAACACAATCAAACTTAGGTGTTATACCTGACTCCTTACCTTCTTGAGATCCCAATCTTCAGAGTTGCGTTTAATTCTCTCCAATAATTTCCATTTGAATTCAATAGTCTTCATCATAAAGGAACCAGTACAAGAAGTATCGAGCATGGAGCGATTGTTGTCAGAAAGCCGAGCATAAAGTTTTGAATAATCATTTCTCTTGAGAGCTCATGATTGGGGCATGAATATAACATTGACTTAAGCCTCCCCCAAGTTTGAGCGACGCTTTCTCCTTCGCGAGCCCAAAAATTATATATATAATCACGATCATGATGAACAAGATGCATAGGATAGAAATTCTGATGGGATTCCAATTTCAACTGTTCATAGTCCCATGATCCCATATCATCACATAGCCTATACCATGTCCATGCATCTCCCTTCAATGACAAAGGGAAGACTTTCTTCTTGATAACATCATCGGGCATACCTGCAAGCTTTAATAATCCACAAACTTCATCCACATAGATTAATTGTAAGTCGGGATGTAATGTTCCATCTCCTGCAAGAGGATTAGCTAGCAGTTTCTCTATCACACCTGAAGGAATTTCAAAGTAAACATTTTCAGTAGGTTCAGTAGGTTGAGGAGTAACTATTTTCTCTACCGGTCGGGGTAAAGATACCCCGAACTAGCCCCTCAAAGGATTACATTCCATAGTAACAAGTGACAGTAAATTGAGCACACTATATAAATTTTTCCTTGCGAAATTCGACATACCAAAGGTGCTTCACTCCCCGTCAAGGGCGCCAGAAAAGAGTCTTGATGACCAAGAAGTGCAGGGGATCTATCGTAGCCTTTTCGATAAGTAAGAGTGTCGAACCCAATGAGGAGCAGAAGGAAATGATAAGCGGTTTTCAACAAGGTATTCTCCGCAAGCACTGAAATTACCGGTAACAGATAGTTTTGTGATAAGGTAATTTGCAACGAGTAGCAAGTAATAAAAGTAAATAAAGTGCAAGAAGATGGGCCAATCCTTTTTGTAGCAAAGGACAAGCCTTGAGAAACTCTTATATGAAGGAAAGCGCTCCCGAGGACACATGGGAATTATCATCAAGCTAGTTTTCATGACGTTCATATGATTCGCGTTCGGTACTTTGATAATTTAATATGTGGGTGGACCGGTGCTTGGGTACTGTCCTTACTTGGACAAGCATCCCACTTATGATTAACCCCCATTGCAAGCATCCACAACTACAACAGAAGTATTAAGGTAAACCTAACCATAGCATGAAACATATGGATCCAAATCAGCCCCTTAGGAAGCAACGCATAAACTAGGGTTTAAGCTTCTGTCACTCTAGCAACCCATCATCTACTTATTACTTCCCAATGCCTCCCTCTAGGCCCAAGCAATGGTGAAGTGTCATGTAGTCGACGTTCACATGACACCACTAGAGGGATAACAACATACATCTGATCAATATATCGAACGTATACCAAATTCAGATGACTACTAATAGCAAGACTGCTCCCATGTCCTCTGGAACAAACGTAACTACTCACAAAGCATATTCATGTTTATAATCATAGGGGTATTGACGGTGTCCTGGACTAGGGGGTACTCACCACGTCGTCTCCCGATCTGTTAGATTGGGCCGAGAAACCCCATGGCCGTATACTCATGGTCCAGTTTGCACAACTTCCGCATACATGGAAGATTCCACAAGACTTGGTGATCAAGACTAGGACGCCTCCCCACCGGCGTATTCGGCTAAGACTCTTGTTATCCTAGGCCTCTGGTGCATTATATAAATCGAGGGCAGGCTAGTCGATAGATCATATACAACAATCATACCATAGGCTAGCTTCTAGGGTTTTAGCCTCTACGATCTCGACATAGATCAACTCTTGTAATACTCATATCATCAATATCAATTAAGAATGACGTAGGGTATTACCTCCATCAAGAGGGCCCGAACCTGGGTAAAACATCGTGTCCCCTGCCTCCTGTTACCATCCACCTTAGACGCACAGTTCGGGACCTCCTACCCAAGGTTTGCCGGTTTTGACACCGACATTGGTGCTTTCATTGATAGTTCCGTTGTGTGATCGGCAAAAGGATCCATGGCTCGCTCGCAGGTCAACTGCGACGCCGACATCTTCATCGCCAGCTCGACTGGGCACCTAGGCTCGACCGAGGAGCGTGCTCCATCTCCGATCGTCATGTGCGGACGGGGGCTTTCTTCAACATCAACTCCGATCTCTATCATGATCATAGAGGAGTCATCCATGGAGCTCAAGGGCTCAACGTCAACATTGCCCTCGGGCGGCTGTGCTGTTTTTATGGACAATGAACTTGTATTCGCCGTCACCACCTCCTCGAGTGTCGGTTTGACGATTGCTTCGGTGGAATAGTGTGGAATTACGTCTACAACAGCCATGGAAAATTTCGTCGAGTTTCGATGGAGGAATCTCCGACAATCTACGATATACCGGAACCCTATCAAATCTGGACGGGAATCTGGACGAGTTTAGGACGTGGTCTCCAGAGCCCAGCTCGAAGGTCCTTTGGAAGATACAACTGTTCATCTACTGTGGAATTCACATATCTACCACCCCTCCAAATTTCTGCTCGATCCGACGGTTCAAACTCCGGGAACCTTCCGATGAGTGGACCAATTTTCGGATCCGTTTTCTGCGCGAATACGGATCCGACCTGAATTCATGTTTCTTTATGAACGTGATATTGGACAACCTTTTTAGAGGAATTCTCTTCTGCGGTATTGTGTGTTTTTTTAAACACGTGCCCGTAAATTTTTAAGCCTCCCCTAAGGTCATCTTCATCATCATGCTGGTGTCAAACCAGTCCGGCAATATTGCTTCAAGGCTGCCGACCTGCGCTAGACACGTCGTCACTTTGTTGAGCCGAGCTCAACTTCTTCGGATAATCATCTCGGCAAGCCGAACAAGAGTCCGACATTGTGAAGGATAAATCATCACCAACATCGCCGCCCCACAGATTACACGGAGCGGGCATACCGGCATCGCCGCACAGTCACTTCATCAAGCCGGCAGCGACCACGTCACGACCTGCATCGACAGGGCCACACTATTGCTTCTTCAAGCTGGTGTCCATCACGCCGACCTACTTCGACTCATCGGCTGACATCGAGGCTTCGACATCTCGGCTGGACCGGGGGCTTCGCCATCTCTTCATCAACCTACTCCGGAGACTTCGGCGTCACTAGCCGACCAGCTTCGTCACGTTAGCTGGACCGAGGGCTTTGCCTCGGCGAGCCAACCTTTGCCAGCATCGCCATACCGTCGCTTTATTGCCCATTAGGCAATGGGTGTGCGGATCGAGTCCCAATTTTTGGAATCACCTTTCTTCGGATTGCTACAACAAATAAACCAGGTGCTATTAATCCTAGTATTTTTTGCTTGTTCGGGTTCATTTTTCCCAAGGAATTATTACTCTGCTTTGTTCATCATATGTACATAGGTCTATCAAATGATGGCCTCATTAACGACGGTCGCATGGTGGTTCGGTCAGTTTCCGTACATGGTCCGGCGAACGCCGCATCCGGAACTCAGACCGACATGTGAATTCAGGCTTTGCCACACCTTTACCGCATCACACCGACACCCTGCATCGACATTGACTTTGGCGCCAGGTCATATTTCTTTTATCACTCACTTTGCATAAATTATTTATTATGCAACGATTTTTTTAATTATTATTATTACTATTATCTTCGGTTTGCACTATTTTTTGCGCATAGGAAAATTATCCTGGTTGGGCAGTATCGTCAACTCGGCGTACTGACATACCACGTCACCTCGGCCGGACGGGGGGCTTCGTGAACACTTCATTACCCCATGCCAGGGACTTCGGCATCACTCTGCCGGCCCGCATTGACCGTGCTATGTCACCACTTCGGAGTGCCGAGCTCTTTGCTCCACCACCTTAAGACCGGCTTGGGGGATGGGACCTTGTCCCGCATCAAGCTCAGGCCACGTCATCAATACCGAACACATTAACCAGCTAAGTTCCCTTCATGCTCAAAGTTTTAAATTTTTAACTTGTGTTCGGTTTGACCAATCATTATACCTTTTTGAAAAAAATTTGCTTGTAGAGAATCTCCTTGTCAAAACTTTGTTTGTGACACACAAATTCAAATACCCCGTTTTACTTGGGGGCTCCCTTGATGGAGCTTTTACTCTTGCATATGATTATACTTGTACGGCTTCATTCCTTGTTTGTGTATTACGCCACAATATGCACCATATTGACCTAAGCGATTTCCAAGCTGGGTTGCCTGGCTCCTGTGCTTACCCCTACATTCCCGATTGTTCTGCTAGGGAGTAGAGGGAGCACCTCTGCGATTGTCACGACCGGGTCATCCGAGCTCTGACCTCAGAATGGTTGAAGCCGAAAGCTAGCGCTCTTATTGTTTTCAATCATGGTCGGCACACAACGGAACTCACGCGTACAAAAAATATATTGCACAAGTCTCATTGTAATAATGAGCACCGAAGAAAGGTATCGGTGGGGGTAGTATTTTCTTCGAATATGCTTCTTACACTTCGTTAGTAATATAGCATAAGTTCCCTGAGTGCGCTTTGTCTGTTACAGCCTTATGGCCTGATTGCCTGGTCATTGGAAACACCGTCGATACTCTTGACAGGCGGAGTACATGATACATTTCGGTCCTTGTCCGAAGAGGGAGAAGCCGACGGTCGGTTAAGACGCGTTTAAAGTTCGGGTGAACACAAGTATGATATAAGTACTTCGATACATACAATCATTATACATAAAATTCTTACCCAAGTCACTTGGGGGCTCTTAAAATTTATATATGAGATGTAAATGTGTTTTCTTCTTGGTCGTTGTCAAAACACGATAGAAGCACAATTTTCTTTCTCTTCCAATTTCCGGATTGGCACCGAACACTTGATCTTGTTCGGACGTCATGTTTTTACTGACGTTTTTTGGTTTTTCAAGCTTTTTGGCACTTTTAAACTATTTGTGTGTTTCCAGCACAAGTCTCACAGTGCAATGTCGGACACGTTTATAGATTCGGCAAAACATTCTCGGATCTCACTATATATGCATTGGTTTCGAATTGTGTCTTCTGTCAATAGTTGGGTTGCCCGGCTCCTGCGCTTGCCTCCTACGTTCCGCTTTGTTCGGCTAGGTGTGCAAAGGGAGAACCACTGCGATTGTGCTTCCAGCTCACATGGTTTAACACCTCAGTGGAGAAAGCTGAAAACTGACTGTCATAATAAGCGTAAACTGGTTAGCGATCCGATGACGGTGTTAAATGATGGGCCATTCATAACAATGGCCGAAGTGTTTACGGCTTGACCTCTACTTCCGCCGAACACTACCGGGGTCTATTAACTGGCCTCCCAAACTAAATCCTCGATATTTTGCTCTTACATTAGAGCTGAGGTTTCATTATCATGCTTAGCATGACAACCCAAAGAAAGGAACCGATAGTGGGACTATTTTATTTGGAAGACATTTCTTATGTTAAACAATAATATAACATATCTCTTTGCGTACCTTTCTTTATAAAACTGTATGGCCAGATTGCCTTGTTTGTCATAAATCTTTGCCCTCATAAAGGCTTTATAAAGTAGGACAAACACTCCTCGGCTACTAGCCGAGGAGGTGGAAGCCGATGGTCGGTCAACAAAGTTTTGTACAATGCGGATCCGAGCATTAAGGATGTAAAGTACTTGGATACATAGAGTCATTACACATAATTTGTCATTTTACTATGGATATCGATCCTTAATTTGGCCACCCGTGCCCGCATTAAGGCTCGGGGGCTACTGGGCTTCGGGATTATTATTTACAAATATTAAAGGGGCACATCGATCCCCTGATCTGGTGTTGCCACCCGACCAGTGTCTCAGGGGCTACTGCATTGCCTGTCCAATGCAGAAAATTTTAAGTGCAATACAGTTTCCGAGGAGATTATGACCCTCAGGTTGGTCGGCCGCACCCAACCTGAGTCTCGAGGACTAAGCACGTCGCTTTTTGTATCCCGAAGTATTATGCCGAGCTAGGACTTGATCCTCAGGCCGATTTTGCAAATCACCCTGAGTCTCAGCGGCTACCGGAATCAGTAGTCTTACATCATCCTTCAAGTGCATCTCGGGTTTTAAACCGATACACATGTTGAGGGTTACTGGCTATATATCTCGGCAGAGAATAAATTGCACCAATCAAAAATATTGACAAAAAATTGGCGCACAGTCGGGGTGGTGCACCACCTCGGAAGCAGTTCGGCATAAAGCTCGGCTGCTAGTGGTTGGCTCCATAGAGGGCATTTCCAGCATTAAGCTTGGCTAAACTCCTTCAACTTTTTTGGACCGACGATCTATGACATCTTGGATATAGTCCGGCGTTGTAGCTTGGACACAGTCCGGCGTTGGAGCTCGGAAGCAGTCCGACAATGGTGCTCGGCTGCAAAAGATACCTCGAATGCAGTCCAGCGTTAGAGCTCGGACGCAAGAGGACACTACCTCCCCGGAACAACTTCAAACCCGAGGTGTGGCATAAAAATAACAAGGCATTGATAAAGGCCGAAAACATAAAGAGGCTCCTCGAATACCCGACGTGTAAACTCGTCAAATGCATTTCGGTTCTCCTCAAGATCGAAGATGAGAAGATTTGTTGAACCAGTTTTCAAGACTGACAACCGAATACGAAGAACAGTTCGGAAGAATCGAGGAGCATCCCTAACTTGAAGACTGGTTCAGGTGGCTACTAACGGTGTCCTGGACTAGGGGGTACTCACCACATCGTCTCCCGATCTTCTAGATTGGGCCAGGACCCCCATGGTCGTATAATCATGGGCTAGTTTGGACAGCTGCCGCATACATGGAAGATTCCACAAGTCTTGGTGGTCAATACAAGGACTCGTCCCCGCCGGTGTATTCGGCTAGGACTCTTGTTATCCTAGGCCTCTGGTGCATTATATAAACCGAGGCCAGGCTAGTTGATAGATCATATAAAAAGAATCATACCATAGGCTAGCTTCTAGGGTTTTAGCCTCTACGATCTCGAGGTAGATCAACTCTTGTAATACTCATATCATCAATATCAATCAAGCATGACATATGGTATTACCCCCATCAAGAGGGCCAAACCTTGGTAAAACATCGTGTCCCTTGCCTCCTGTTACCATCTGCCTTAGACGCATAGTTCGGGACCCCCTACCCGAGATCTGCCGCTTTTGACACCGACAGGTATTAATATGCATAATGGATCTGAACATATAATATTCCACCAAGTAAACCAACTAGCATCAACTACAAGGAGTAATCAACACTACTAGCAACCCACAGGTACCAATCTGAGGTTTGGATACAAAGATTGGATACAAGAGATGAACTAGGGTTTTGAGATGAGATGGTGCTGGTGAAGATGTTGATGGAGATTGACCGCCTCCCGATGATAGGATCGTTGGTGATTACGATGGTGATGATTTCCCCGTCCCGGAGGGAAGTTTCCCCGGCAGAACAGCTCCGCCAGAGCCCTAGATTGGTTCCGCCAAGGTTCCGCCTCGTGGCGGCGGAGTCTTGTCCCGAAAGCTTGCTTATTATTTTTTCTCGGACGAAAGACCTCATATAGCAGAAGATGGGCATCAGAGGGCCACCAGGGGGCCCACGAGGCAGGGGGCACGCCCAGGGGGTAGGGCGCGCCCCCACCCTCATGGCTGGTGGGTGGCCCCCCTCTGGTACTTCTTGCACTCAATATCTTTTATATATTGTGGAAATTACTTCCGTGAAGTTTCTGGACTTTTGGAGCTGTGCAGAATAGGTCTCTAATATTTGCTCCTTTTCCATCCTAGAATCCCAGCTGCTGGCATTCTCCCTCTTCATGTAAACCTTGTAAAATAAGAGAGAATAGGCATAAGTATTGTGACATAATGTGCAATAACAGCCCATAATGCAATAAATATCGATATAAAAGCATGATGCAAAATGGACGTATCAACTCCCCCAAGCTTAGACCTCGCTTGTCCTCAAGCGAAAGCCGAAATCGAAAAATATGTCTATATGTTTAGAGATAGAGGTGTCGATAAAAATAAAATACGGACATGAGGGCGTCATGATCATTCGTAGAACAACAACATATATATATATAGTTATATTATCTCTTATGCTAAAGTAACAATTCAATCACAATTTCAAGTATGAATCATAAACTTCATTGGAAACTAACAAACTCTATTCTCAGTCATTGAGGCAATTGCAATTTATCATAACATAGGAAAGAGTCAATATAAGAGCTTTTCAGCAAGTCCACATACTCAACTATCATTTAGTATTTCACAATTGCTAACACTATATTTATGGGTATGGAGTTTTAATCAGACATAGAGAAAGATAGGGGCTTATAGTTTTGCCTCCCAACATTTTACCTCAAGGGTAATGTCAACAATAAAAGCTCATGCAGACTCACATCCAATTAGCTATATATATCTGGATCTTTCCAACACATTGTGCTTGCCAAAGGATAAAATGTAAAAGGAAAGGTGAAGATCACCATGACTCTTATATAAGGTAGAAGATAAAAGTAGAAGATATGCCCTTCGTAGAGGGAAGCAGAGGTTGTCATGCGCTTTTATGGTTGGATGCACAAAATCTTAATGTGAAAGAACGTCACTTTATATTGCCACTTGTGATATGGGCCTTTATTATGCAGTCTATCGCTTTTATTTCTTCCATATCACAAGATCATATAAAGCTTATTTTCTCTGCACTAATAAGTCATACATATTTAGAGAGAAATTTTTATTGCTTGCACCGATGACAACTTACTTGAAGGATCTTACTCAATCCATAGGTAGATATGGTGGACTCTCATGGCAAAACTGGGTTTAGGGATATTTGGAATCACAAGTAGTATCTCTACTTGGTGCAAAGAAATTGGCTAGCAAGAGAGGGAAAGGCAAGCTCAACATGTTGGATGATCCATGACTTTATAATTTATCTCGAATGAAATAAAACATAACCCATTACGTTGTCTTCCTTGTCCAACGTCAACTCTTTAGCATATCATACTTTAATGAGTGCTCACAATCATAAAAGATGTCCAAGATAGTATACTTATATGTGAACCTCTCTTTCTTTATTACTTCCTATTAATTGCAACGATGACCAAAACTATGTTTGTCAACTCTCAACAACTTTTATTCATCATACTCTTTATATGTGAGCTCATTACTTTCCATAAGATCCATATGATCTCTTTATTTCTTTTTATTCTTTCTCTTTTTATTTTATTCCCTCAAGATCGTAGCAAAATAATCAGGCCCTTGACTCAACACGAAACTTTATTATATATAGTTCATGAACTCGATAACATAGAAGGATCATAAAGCAAAAACTCACAACTAGATCATACTAAAACTTTATTCCACTAGATCAAGATATTATGAAAAGGATTGAACTAAGAAAAACGATAAAGATAAAAGTGATGGTGATACGATACTGGAGCACTCCCCCAAGTTTGGCAGTTGCCAAGGGGAGTGCCCATACCCATGTGATTATATCTCTTTTGCTGGTGAAGGAGATGGTGGTGATGATGGATAGTCCCACATCGAGCGTAGGAGATCCTCCAACTTGCGGATAATGCCCTTGAGTGCGATGATGTGCTCCTTCAACAAAATATTTTCACATGTGAGATACTTGTTTTGTATACGAGCTAACTCAATCATCTTGAAAGCTTCAATCTCAGTTGGGGTAAGAAGATTGTGATCAAGTTGAAGGATGTCTTTTACTGCCGAAACTTGGTCCTCCGTGACCTTCCTGATCCCTTCATCCTTGCTGATCTCCATGGGTTCTTCCCTCTTCAGCTCTATCTTCATTAGCCAAGAATCATTGTCACCATTGTTGGAGGAGGGGGATGGCATGATGCCTGGCCTTTACAACCCTGACAGAAAGCAGCTCGAAACAAGAACAGAGGATAATTGCGTACTACGGTTGTAACACCCCGGATGTAATTTACCTTATATGTACTCCAACTCTTGCCATTTCCGGCGCTAAGTTATTTTATTTTCCTCGGATTCGGGTTTTTATCTTCGTGTGTTGTTGCCTTTGTCATGCATCTCATATCATGTCATCATGTGCATTGCATTTGCATACGTGTTCGTGTCATGCATCCGAGCTTTTTCCCCGTTGTCCGTTTTGCATTCCGGTGCTCCTATCTCCTCCAGTGGTCCTTTCGACCTCTTTTCGTGTGTGGGGGTTAAACATTTCCGGATTGGACCGAGAGTTGCCATGTGGCCTTGGTTTACTACCAGTAGACCACCTGTCAAGTTTCGTGTCATTTGGACTTCGTTTGATACTCCAACGGTTAACCGAGGGACCGAGAAGGCCTCGTTTGTGTTGCAGCCCAACACCTCTCCAAACTGGCCCAAAACCCACCAAGACCCTTCCATCACCTAGAGCGTTTGATCACGATCGCGTGGCCGAAAACCGCACTCCATTTGGAGCCTCCTAGCTCCTCCTACCTATAAAACTAGATCCCCTTCCGAAATTCCGGATCCAAAACCACCCTAACCTAGCTCCCCACCTCTCCAGCGTGCCGGACGTTGTCCGCCGGTGCCGGACACATCGTCGCGCCCTACCGCAGTGCGCCATGTGGTGGGCGTGCGCACATCACCGTCGCCGGCCCGCCTGGGCCCGAGAGAGGCCCTCCCGGCCCGGCTCCTCCCTCGCGCCGCCCGCGCCTCCACTCTGCCCGCGCGTCGCCCGGGAGCCTCGCCGCCTTCGCCGCCCCATCCTGTCGCCGGTGAGCTCCGCCGCGGCTAGCCTCCTCGTTGACCGCGTCGCCCGAGCCGGCCTCCTCGCCTACGAGCGCCGCCGACGCCGCCCCGCCCAACTCCGGCGAGGATCCAGCGCCCTCGGCCCCTCTTGCCTCGGATCCGTTCAACTCCGACGGAACTCTGGCCGCTACAGTGACTTCCAGCCTTCCTCGGGCCGTGTGCACGCCGGGTCGGATCTGAGGTCGCCGCTACAGTAAACCCTAGTCGGGGTTGACTTTTCCCTCTACTTTCAGTATTATTTTGCAAACTTTGGCATGTCGTATCTCTGCATCCGTAGCTCCGATTTGTGTGTGTAGCATATCAAAATGTTCATCTCAGAGAGTTCATCATTTCATCTCATAGCATCATTTTCATTTGAGTTCATATTGATGCCCAAAATGCTGTTGGAAGAGGGCTATGTGATATAATTGTCAGATCTGTTTCATCAAATAGATATTTGTCATTTTTGCCATGATTAATGTGTGCATGATATGCTGCTGAGCTCTACAATAGTTTTGTTGTATGCCATGCCATCTTTACAGAGGTTCTTACCATGTTTTTTTGTGATATGTGTGGTGACTAGCACAAGCTTGCAAAATAGTGCATTCGTTAATGCTGATTTCAGGGACTTAGAATTTCTCTAAGTCCTTGTCCTGATTTTGTCATTATGCCATATGTTCATGTTGTTTCCTAGTGATCCATTCCTCTTTTGAGGATGATCAGTAAGGATGTTTTGTTAACATTATGGTGCTCTATCCATCCATGTCTTTGTTTGCAATTATGGAGCACCCTAGCTTGAGTCAATCGAGCTCTACTTTTGCTATTTCATGCTTCCTGGCAGATTGTTGACTTGTTAGCGATTTTGCCGAGGATGTTGCTATTGATCCGTGCATGCTATGTTGTTGTTCTTGCCATGTCTAGCTTCTATGACATGTATTCTTGATGGGTGTATGCTTAGTTTGTCATGACATGCTCTGATTTGCATGCTCCAGTTTTTTCACAAAGTCTGTAATCTGATTATGTTTTTGGCCATGTTCACATGCTTGCAATTGTAATTTCTGATCCGTTTTGGCTCAAGGTCACTAAGGGACTTTTGTTAAGTGCCTTGAGTAGCTTCATGCCATGCCTTGCTTTGCCATGTTAAGTTCCTGTAGCATATATTTTTCATGCTCTAAAGTGTGCTTCCTGATGTTAAATTACAGACTTGTGTTAATTTCACTAAGTCTGAAACCTGTTATCATTTGCATTTTTGCCATGCTTGTTTGAACCTGTTAATGGATGAATTAGCCGCAGCTCAGTGTTCATCCTTTGTCAAGCATCATGAGTGGATCCCTTCCATATATTTTGTGTCATGTTTGAGTGCTGTAGCATATTTATCTTGATCCATTTAGATGGCTACTTGCTGATTATCGCAGACCGGTGCCATATTTGTTTTGCTTGCCATTTCCAAACCATGCATCCGATTCCGGTGATCTTTATACAGATTTCAACCGAGATCACCTCACATTTCCAGTGGAACTCTTGGATTTCCAGGTTGAGGCCAGGTTCAATCATTCCTTGTCAAATCTTGCATATGCATCAGATACCGCATCCCGCATAGCATACCATGTTAACATCATGTTTGTTCGAGCATTGCACGGGGTTGATTGTGTTCCTTTTGTTTGTTTGTCTTGTTTGGGTAGAGCCAGGAGACGAGTTCGCTAACGAGGAGCCTATTGAGTTTGCTTACGAGGATCAAGACAACTCTGACAACTTTGCAGGCAAGATGATCATAACCTCGAAATCACTTCTATCTTTGCTTCCTAGATGCTCGCTCTTTTGCAATGCCTATGCTATGATGCCTACCAGTTGCTTATCATGCCTCCCAAATTGCCGTGTCAAACCTCTAACCCACCATGTCCTAGCAAACCGTTGATTGGCTATATTACCGCTTTGCTCAGCCCCTGTTATAGCGTTGCTAGTTGCAGGTGAAGATTGGAGATCGTTCCTTGTTGGAACATTGTTTATTGTTGGAATATCACCATATTATCTTGTTATATTAATGCACCTATATACTTGGTAAAGGGTGGAAGGCTTGGCCTTTTTCCTAGTGTTTTGTTCCACTCTTGCCGCCCTAGTTTCCGTCATATCGGTGTTATGTTCCCGGATTTTGCGTTCCTTATGCGGTTGGATTATAATGGGAACCCCTTGACATTCCGCCTTCAATAAAACTCCTCCAACAATGCCCAACCTTGGCTTTACCATTTGCCACCTAGCCTCTTTTTCCCTTGGGTTTCCGGAGCCCAAGGGTTATCTTTATTTAAACCCCCCGGGGCCAGTGCTCCTCTGAGTGTTGGGCCAAACTAGAGCCCCTTGCAGCGCCACCTCGGGGAAACTCGAGGGCTGGTTTTAGTTGTACGGATTGTTTATCCGAGTGTGCCCTGAGAACGAGATATGTGCAGCTCCTATCGGGATTTGTCGGCACATTCGGGCGGTGTTGCTGGACTTGTTTTACCATTGTCGAGGATGTCTTGTAGAACCGGCATGCCGAGTCTGATCGGAATGTCTCGGGACAAGGAATATCCTTCGTTGACCGTGAGAGCTTGTGATGGGCTAAGTTGGGACTCCCCTGCAGGGATTTGAACTTTCGAAAGTCGCGCCCGCGTTTATGGGCAGATGGGAATTTGTTAATGTCCGGTTGTAGATAACATGAAACTTAACTTAATTAAAATGAATCAACTGCGTGTGTAACCGTGATGGTCTCTTCTCGGCGGAGTCCGGGAAGTGAACACGGTGTTGGAGTAATGCTTAACTTAGGTTGTTATAGGATCACTTCTTGATCATAGTTCTTCGTTCGTGCTTTGCTTTCTCTTCTCGCTCTCTTTTGCGAACAGGTTAGCCACCATATATACTAGTCGCTTGCTGTAGCTCCACATATTACCTTGCCTTACCTCTAAGCTTAAATAGTCTTGATCGCGAGGGTGCGAGATTGCTGAGTCCCTGTGACTCACAGTTTACTTCCAAAACCAGATGCAGGGACCGATGATTCCGTTCCAGATGATGCGCTTGAGCTCAAGTGGGAGTTCGACGAATACTCTCGCCGTTACTATGTGTCTTTCCCTGATGATCAGTAGTGGTGCCCAGTTGGGTCTCTGGACCGTGTCGCATGTTGGGGTTGATCTTTTATTTTGGTACCGTAGTCAGACCATGAGTGTATTGGATGATTGTAATGTTGTTCATGTATTTGTGTGATGTGGCATGTGTAAGCCAACTATGTACCTTTTCCCCTATTACCTATTTACATGGGTTGTTGTGAAGATTGCCTTACTTGCGACATTGCCTTCAATGCGGTTATGCCTCTAAGTCGTGCTTCGACACGTAGGAGATATAGCCGCATCGAGGGTGTTACAAGTTGGTAATCAGAGCCTTCCCCAACCTTAGGGGCCCCCCTGCTTGATCGAATAGCTGGCTTTGTTGTGTCTAGAAAAATGTTTTGAGTCATTTAGGAATTATATATCGTAGAGTTTAGGAATTCTTTTTACTCCCCAGTCCCTTCATCGCTCTGGTAAGGCATCCTGACATAGAGTTTTGACTCCTCTCTTCTCAGATTTCACTAAAAAAAATTTAGGATCACGCGGGTATCTTGGAAGCATTCCGATCGATTTGTGACGAGAACATTGTTCTCGGTGCCTCCTGTCATTTAGGGGTTGTGGCAGTGTCCCGGGGAGTTGAGCTCCGAGGTGTTGTCGTCACAATTTTATCGTTGCAGTTCTGGAATACCTGAGTTTAGTTTCGCCGACATCGAAAAACTCTTTTATGCAGTTGTTGGTGAGATAACCTCGACGCCACCCAGTACTGGGGCGGGAGTTCGGGAGTATTGCCATAACTCGTATAACGGATGCTTTTTGAAGGTTGAGGTAGACGATTTCCGAAGTTTTTCTCGGTTATGTGTTGAAGGATGGATACAGCTGGATGTAGGATTTGCTAGATTTGGGTGAGATATTATGCTTCCCCTGTATCCCCAACACCTGATTGCATAACCAGAAAGGTTCGGGAGTTTCATACACTAGTAGAAAAAGGGTCAAATGTGAAGCGCATTAGTGCCGGTTTGAATTTGAGCCGGCACTAATGTGACCATTAGTGCCGGTACCAACGGCTAGGCGGGCGGGCATCATTAGTACCGGTTCGTGGGTAACCTTTAGTACCGGTTCATGCCACGAACCGGTAATAATGAGGCTGTGTCTGGCTATGGTCAGTCTGGGGCCCCCACGAAGACCTTTAGTACCGGTTCATGCCATGAACCGGTACTAGAGTTTCTTTGTAAGCTGATTTTTCGTCCCACCTCGCCAAGATAGAGGCAGTATGAGCGGTTTATAAGCCGTGAGTGCACAGACAATGACGAAGAGTTGCAATGCTCACCTACATGTTAATTAGCTTCAAGCCTTGCGAAATAGCATAGATTGCACTGAGCTATGTGCAGTGTAGTCTACACTATTCCGAATGGCTTGAAGCAAATTAACCAGCATTGCACCTCTTTTTTATTTTTAATAACTTATTTCAACTCCGGACTTCTTTTGTGTTCAGTATGCAGCATTCAAAGCGACGTCATCAATTTCCAACATGTTCTGACATCATTTGTTGTTTTTCGGTCATTTACCTAATTGTTTAGAGAGCTAAATGACCGTGAAGTTGAAAATCACTACAAAATGAATCCTGAAAATGTTGAAACTTGGCATGGTATCATCATATCACCCGCATAGCATGCGCGAAAGAGTACAGAGGGTCACGGCAAAAACTGGACGCACTTCTTGTACAAATTGGACAAACTCTTTCAGAGTATCAGGGTTTCGGATGAGAACTCATCTGTTACATGGCCACTTCAATGTTTTTTAAACTTACTTGAACTCTGAACTTCTTTTGTGTTTAGTATGCAGCATTCAAAGCGACGTCATCAATTTCCAACATGTTCTGACATCATTTGTTGTTTTTCGGTCATTTACCTGATTGTTTTGAGAGCTAAATGACCGTGAAATTGAAAATCACTACAAAATGAATCCTGAAAATGTTGAAACCTGGCATGGTATCATCATATCACCCGCATAGCATGCGCGAAAGAGTAGAGAGGGTCACGGCAAAAACTAGACGCACTTCGTGTACAAACTGGACAAACTCTTTCAGAGTATCAGGGTTTCGGACGAGAACTCATCTGTTACATGGCCACTTCAATGTTTTTTAAACTTATTTGAACTCCGGACTTCTTTTGTGTTTAGTATGCAGCATTCAAAGCGACGTCATCAATTTCCAACATGTTCTGATATCATTGGTTGTTTTTCGGTCATTTACCTAATTGTTTAGAGAGCTAAATGACCATGAAATTGAAAATCACTACAAAATGAATCCATAAAATGTTGAAACTTGGCATGGTATCATCATATCACCCGCATAGCATGCGCGAAAGAGTAGAGAGGGTCACGGCAAAAACTGGACGCACTTCATGTACAAACTGGACAAACTCTTTCAGAGTATCAGGGTTTCGGACGAGAACTCATCTG
>NC_041388.1:706635143-706637032 GCF_002162155.2 Triticum dicoccoides | reverse complement strand
AAAATGAATCCTGAAAATGTTGAAACTTGGCATGGTATCATCATATCACCCGCATAGCATGCGCGAAAGAGTAGAGAGGGTCACGGCAAAAACTGGACGCACTTCATGTACAAACTGGACAAACTCTTTCAGAGTATCAGGGTTTCGGACGAGAACTCATCTGTTACATGGCCACTTCAATGTTTTTTAAACTTATTTGAACTCCGGACTTCTTTTGTGTTTAGTATGCAGCATTCAAAGCGACGTCATCAATTTCCAACATGTTCTGACATCATTTGTTGTTTTTCGGTCATTTACCTAATTGTTTAGAGAGCTAACCGTGAAATTGAAAATCACTACAAAATGAATCCTGAAAATGTTGAAACTTGGCATGGTATCATCATATCACCCGCATAGCATGCGCGAAAGAGTAGAGAGGGTCACGGCAAAAACTGGACGCACTTCGTGTACAAACTGGACAAACTCTTTCAGAGTATCAGGGTTTCGGACGAGAACTCATCTGTTACATGGCCACTTCAATGTTTTTTAAACTTATTTGAACTCCGGACTTCTTTTGTGTTTAGTATGCAGCATTCAAAACGACGTCATCAATTTCCAACATGTTCTGACATCATTTGTTGTTTTTCGGTCATTTACCTAATTGTTTAGAGAGCTAAATGACCGTGAAATTGAAAATCACTACAAAATGAATCCTGAAAATGTTGAAACTTGGCAAGGTATCATCATATCACCCGCATAGCATGCACGAAAGAGTAGAGAGGGTCACGGCAAAAACTGGGCGCACTTTGTGTACAAACTGGACAAAGTTTAGGCCCAGAAGGGCCAGCAGGCTCCCAGGGCAGCGCACCCTAATTAATTAGGCCCAGAAGCCTGCTATATAGAGGAGTTCGAAGAGGTAGCCGCGGCTGGGTTTATAAACCAGTGCGGCTGCCCTTCGCCCGGCGAGGTGGGACTAAACTTTGGGGTGGCAGCGCGAGGCCTTTAGTACCGGTTGGTGGCTCCAACCGGTACTAAAGGCCTGCTCTTCCCGCCTCTTGGCCTGGCGAAAGTTGGCCTTTAGTACCGGTTGGTGGCTCCAACCGGTACTAAAGGCCTCTCCTATATATACAACACTTACGAAAATTCAGTTAGGTCTCCCACTTCTTTCGTCTCCAACCTCTCGAGCGCCGCTCGAACCCGTCCTCGCCGCCCGTCGCCCGTCGTCCGTCGTCGTCATCGCTGTCTCCGCCGCCGCCCGTCGTCGTCGCCATCTCGCGCCGCCGCCCCGAACACCGCGTGCCGCCGTCCGTCGTCGTCCCGCCGCGGTCCCGTATGTCATCTCTCGCTCTCGCGTATACCCGCCGCGCCGCCGTCCGTCGTCGTCGCACCCAGCCCGTATGGCGGCGCCCCGCCCGTACATACGCCAGCGCCCTCGCCCCGTACGCCGGCGCCCCCGCTCGTACGTATGGGGCGGCGGCGTACGTGGCCGCACACATACACACATACACAGACATGCATATATACGTACACACTACACACACACATACGCACACACACATTTTTTTACTTATTTTCTATTTTATAGAAAAGTTAATTAGATGATCGAATGTTTGATTAATGTCGAATGTTAGATGAATTAGCTAGATAGAAAATTGTCGAACTAGAGATTTGAACTAATTGAATAATTAATATAACTACTTTATTTTTAGTAAGAAAATTATCGAACTAGTTTATTTAGGTATATGAGATTTGAACTAGTTCAATAATTAATATAACTAGTTTATTTTTAGAAAGAAAATTGTCGAACTAGTTTATTTAGGTATATGAGATTTGAACTAGTTCAATAATTAATATAACTAGTTTATTTAGGTATATGAGATTTGAACTAGTTCAATAATTAATATAACTAG
>NC_041388.1:706624688-706634892 GCF_002162155.2 Triticum dicoccoides | reverse complement strand
TTTTTAGTAAGAAAATTGTCGAACTAGTTTATTTAGGTATATGAGATTTGAACTAGTTCAATAATTAATATAACTAGTTTATTTAGGTATATGAGATTTGAACTAGTTCAATAATTAATATAACTAGTTTATTTTTAGTAAGAAAATTTAGGTATCTGAGATTTGATGATCTAATTAAAATATTATTTGTTAATGAGTTTTCTGTTTATTTAATTTTTTATATATTTTGAGTTTATATAAATGTTAGATTAATGTCGAATGTTAGATGAATTAGATAGAAAAGTTAAATATACAGTAATGTCAATTGTTAGAGATGAATATAGTTAGATATATTAATGTCAAATGTTAGATGAATATATATTTGGCTAGATATTGATTAATGTTAGATAGTAATAGGTGTTTAATGTTTCACCTATATGAACATAGGAAATGTCATCTGACAATGAAAAAGAGTTCATTATGTGCGAACACTGTGAAGACCAGCGCGGCCTGTGCGACAGAAATTTCCTTGTTGATGGTAGGCGCTTCAGCATCAAGCTGGATGAGACATTTGAAGTTGATACAGTAAGTCACTTTGTGAATTATTATTTGAATGCAAAACTTATGCTTCATTTGCTTTAACTTATAATTTTAAATTTTCACTATTCTAATAGCGCATCCCCTGCCATACAAGAATTTTTGTCTTGGATAAGATAGGTTTTAGTGCTATAGATGATATGGAGGTAAAGAGAGTTTACTTGAAGATGGAGCATGGGTATACTTTCAACGTCAAATTATATAATGGAGACACATATACCCATTTTGAATGCAAAACTTGGCAAGCACTATGCAAGGCTTATGCATTTGAGCATGGTATGGTTGTCACCTTTGATATTCGTCCGGAAGATGATAGTGAAGGTAATATAGACATCTGGGTCGATGTGCAAACGCCTCCAGTTCTACCATTATGTGAGTTTTTCTCAACCATGCATGCATATGTTTATGTCTTTGATACAGTTTATTCAAAAATAGTTGAAAACTAATTTGTATTGTCAGCTTATTTCGGTTCAAGCAAACATGTCCGGCGCTTGATAGACATGACCTACTACTGCCCCGGGGCTCAACTAAACTGCGAGGAGATAAGTCATTATGTTTCATGGCTTGAGGATCTTAATACTGTCAAGACAAATTTTTTTCCTGAACTTAGAAATGCTAGTACTCAAATCGTGCGACCAATGGTGATCGTATTGAACTACGGTCACATCTATAATCGAAAGATGGTGAGATTTTAACTATTTGTCCTTAATTAGTGCATCTTTTGCATACATTATTTTTGAAGCTAAACTTTCATTGCTTAGTATATTAATTACTATACGATGTTCTTCAACAGGGACTTCCGATGACAGTTGTGCCTCAGTGGATCGAGATTAAAGGTGACATGTCAATGGTTAGCTTACGGCCAAGATATCCTACATTGCACAGGACTGCATTCAGGATTTCTGAAAGCGAAGAATGCTTAATAGTGAATGATTGGAGCAAAATTGTTAACGATCGCAGAGAAGTACTAGGGGGCAGCAAGGAGAAGCGCAACCTAAGATTAGGAGACAGATTCATCTGCATGCTCCAGTATGATGAATCAGGAGAGCTATACTTGTTCTATGCTATTCTACCTGAGAGGGAGCAGCAGTAGTTCATGCTCTTAATTATAGTGTCTCATGTCCGTGTCTTGAACTTCGATGTTGGTGATGATTATGTTGAACTCGATGATATCTTTGCTTCTGTTACAAAGTGAATGTTTCCTCTTTAAGCTAGCCAGTGTTGGTGATGATTAGATAGCTAGCGGTAATGACTATGATGATTAAATAGTGGTAATTAGACGACTACGATGATTTTTAACTAGCTAGAGTTTATTTATTTATTAATATGCAGTGATGGTGATGATGATGACGACGACTACAACTCATTATAACGTAAAACAATCCTAAATTAAATTGATAACACAAATTTAATTGAAAAATACAAGATAAAACAAAAACCCACAAACATTTAGTACCGGTTGGTGTTACCAACCGGTACTAAAGGGCTCCCGGCCCCCGGAGCTGGCTCGTGCCACGTGGTTTCCCTTTAGCACCGGTTCGTGCCGAACCGGTACTAAAGGGGGGGGGCCTTTAGTGACCACACTTTAGTGCCGGTTATGAAACCGGCACTAAAGGGCCTTACGAACCGGTGCTATTGCCTGGTTCTGCACTAGTGATAGGTGGGAATTCTTGTAGCTCTAGTTCTTCTTCTATGGATATTTGGTTTGAGATTGGGTGATCCTTACCGAGTATTCATTCTTGTTCCGTACCTTGTTGTTGTTTTTCTTCTACCTCAATTCTAAGTGGCTTCTCAATTTATGGATATGTGACCATTTCTATTGGAATGCATTCGTTCATTTTGTTCGGATGTGGAGACTATATGTTGTAATTTCAACCCGTCTGATTCAGCTTCAATATTTGTCTATCTATGTGCTAATGGATGTCAACCTCTTTAGGATGGCTCCTCCAACGCGCACGACTCCGAATCATGATCCGCCACCACCACCTCCACCTCCGGAGGCATGGCAAGCTGTGATGGCCGCTACCAATGCAAACACGCAGCTGATCATGCAATTTCTTCAAGAGCGCAACCAAGGGAACCAGGGCCAAGGCAACAATCAGAATCACTTTGCTACACTCAACCAGTTCCTTGCTAACCAGCCAAAGACCTTCAGCAATTGTGTTGAGGCAACAGACGCTGATGATTGGCTCGTGGACATATGCAAGCATTTCGAGTGCAGTAATGTCAGGCCTGAGGACTTTGTCAAGTTCGCTTCCTTCCAACTCCAAGACCAAGCTGCAGAATGGTTTCAGAAGTACAAAGATTCCAGAGGAGGCCGTGTGATTACCTGGGATGAATTCCGTCAAGACTTCAAAGCTCATCATATTCCTCAGAGCGTGGTTGAAAGCAAGCGTGAGGAATTCCGCAACCTGAAGCAAGGCTCTATGTCTGTTGACGAGTACAACAAGATGTTTCAGAAGCTCGCCCGTTTTGCTAAGCAGGACGTCCCTGACGAGAAGAGCATGATATACCAGTTCAGGGGTGGTCTCAGAGAAGAAATCCAGCTAGCTCTTGTCCTCTTTGAGCCCAAGAGGTACGATGAGTTTTACAACATGGCAATGAAGCAAGAGACTACTCAACTGAAGTGCGATGCTTACAAGAAGCGAGTCCGAGATGCTACTCCTTCTTCCTCAACTCAAGTGGCTAAGCAACAGAAGTATTGGTTTCCTCCTCCTCCATTCCGCCAGCCTTATCAGCAGAAGAGCAAAGGTGGCAGTGGATCTTCCCACCCACCCAACCCTGGCTTTCAGAACAAGACTTCGTCTCAAGCTCCAAGATCAAGTGCTCCGTATCACCATCCGCTCTCGGAGGTCACGTGCAACAAGTGCCAACAGAAGGGTCACTATGCCAGCAAATGCTTCAATCAGAGGCGTCTCCCTTCTCCTCCTCCTGTGAGATCGGCAAGTACAGCTGTGGTCAAGCATAACCCCAAGTACGCCAAGGTCAACATGGTGAATGCAGCTCAGGCAGAGGACTCGTCAGATGTCATCATGGGTAACCTTCCTGTTAACGATATTCCTGCAAGAGTTCTTTTTGACACTGGTGCATCACATTGTTTCATCTCGAGGCCTTTTGCATCTAAGCATGATTTTGTTACACAAGTGTTGTCGAAACCGTTGGCTATTGTCTCTCCAGCCCGTCAAATGACATCTCGAGTATGCGTTCCGGATGTTTCAATCACATTGGGTGACCATAAGTTCTTTTCCTCTCCAAATGTTCTTGGTGACTCAGATATTGATCTTATTCTCGGAATGGACTGGCTTTCTAAGCACAAGGCTCAGCTTGATTGTGCTGCCAGGCAGATTCAATTGACTCCTTTGTCTGAGGATGTAATTGTCTTTGCCGCTCGCGATGATACCATCCGTCTGTTTTCTCTCAATGAGAAGGGTGAACTGGATGCCATCTCTCAAATTCCAGTCGTTTGCGAATATCAAGACGTTTTTCCAGAAGAGCTTCCAGGAATGCCTCCGCACCGGCCAGTTGAATTCGTCATCGATCTTGAGCCTGGCACAGAACCTGTTTGCAAACGTCCTTACAACCTTGGACCTGAAGAGTTGAAGGAGCTGAAGAAGCAACTCGATATTCAAGAGCGAATGGGTCTCATCCGACCTAGTTCTTCTCCGTGGTGTTGTGGAGTTCTTTTTGTGAAGAAGAAGGATGGAACGGACCGACTTTGTGTTGACTACCGTCCATTGAACAAGAAGACTATAAAGAACAAGTACCCACTTCCCAACATCAACGAGCTGTTTGAACAACTCAAAGGTGCTCAAGTATTCTCCAAGCTTGATCTTCGTATGGGCTATCACCAGATTCGAATCCCTGAGCAAGATATTCCCAAGACGGCTTTCCGAACAAGCTATGGTTCATATGAATACACTGTCATGTCTTTTGGCCTCGTCAACGCTCCGCCGACTTTCTCTCGCATGATGAACTTCATCTTCAACGCCTACACAAATGACTGTCTTGGTCTACCTCGATGACATTCTGGTCTTTTCCATGAACAAGGAAGATCATGCCAAGCACTTGCGTTTGGTGCTCGATAAGCTCAGAGAACATCAGTTCTATGCCAAGTTCTCAAAGTGCGAGTTTTGGCTCGATGAGGTTCTCCATCTTGGGCATATCATCTCTGCCAAGGGCATAGCGGTGAATCCTAAGAAGGTGTCTGCAATTGTGAATTGGGAACCACCTCAGAATGTGAAGCAACTCCGCAGCTTCCTTGGTTTCGCAAGCTACTATCGAAGGTTCATTGAGAACTTTTCAAAGATCGCGAAGCCTCTTTCAAACCTTCTCCAGAAGCACGTCAAGTATGTTTGGTCTCCGGAATGTGACATCGCTTTCAACACCCTGAAAGAGAAATTAGTCACTGCTCCAGTTCTGACTCCTCCTGATGAATCCAAACCATTTGAGGTCTTCTGCGATGCCTCTCTTCAAGGTGTTGGTGCAGTGTTGATGCAAGAGAAGAAAGTTGTGGCCTATACTTCTCGCCAGTTGAAGCCCAACGAGAAGAACTACCCCACTCATGACCTCGAGTTGGCGGCAGTTGTGCATGCTCTTTTGACTTGGAGACATCTCTTATTGGGAAGAAAAGTGGGCATCTTCACTGACCACAAGAGTCTCAAGTACATCTTCACTCAGCCTAATCTCAACCTTAGGCAGACTCGTTGGGTCAAAATGATTCAAGAGTATAATCCGAGTATTGAATATACTCCAGGCAAGGCCAATGTGTTTGCTGACGCTCTGAGCAGGAAGGTGTACTGCAACAGTCTGATTCTCAAGCCTTACCAACCCGAGCTTTGTGAAGCTTTTCGCAAACTCATTTTGCAAGTTGTTCCTCAAGGTTTCCTCGCCAACCTTCAAGTCTCTCCTACTTTGGAAGATCAGATTCGTGAGGCTCAACTTCTTGATGCTATGGTGAACAAGGTGAAGATTGGGATTGCCAAGAGTCAATCCAAGTACAAGTGATATCGCCTTGATGACAAGGATACTCTCTTCTTTGAGGATCGCATTGTTGTGCCTAAAGGTGACCTTCGTAAAGTCATTATGAACGAGGCTCACAATTCAATCCTCTCCATCGACCCTGGGAGTACGAAGATGTACCAGGACCTCAAGCAGGCTTATTGGTGGACTCAAATGAAGCGCGAGATTGCTCAGTTCGTGAATGAATGTGATGTCTGCACAAGAGTGAAGGCAGAACACCAACGACCAGCTGGTCTCCTCCAACCTCTTGCCATTCTAGAATGGAAGTTTGACCACATTGAGATGGACTTCGTGACGGGATTTCCAAAGTCCAAGCGTGGCAATGATGCTATATTCGTTGTCATCGACAAACTCACTAAAGTGGCTCATTTCCTGCCTATCAAAGAGTCTATCACTGCAGCTCAATTGGCGGAGCTTTATACCTCTCGGATTGTCTCTCTGCACGACATTCCACAGTTGATCTCTTCAGACCGTGGCAACATCTTTACCTCCAAGTTTTGGGATTCTTTTCAGAAGGCCATGGGCACCAACATCCGTTTTAGCACAGCTTTTCATCCTGAAACTAGCGGTCAAGTCAAGCGTGTCAATTAGATTCTTGAAGATATGCTCAGGGCTTGCGTTATCTCTTTCGGTATGAAGTGGGAAGATTGTCTTCTATATGCCGAATTCTCCTACAACAACAGTTTTCAAGCAAGTTCGGGCAAGGCCCCATTCGAAATTCTCTATGGCAGGAAGTGCCGTAGTCCTCTTAACTGGTCAGAGACCGGTGAACGTCAACTTCTTGGAAATGACTTGATCACATAGGCAGAGAAAATGTGCAAAGTCATTCGAGATAACCTCAAAGAAGCGCAATCGCGCCAGAAGAGCTACTATGATAGTAAGCATCGTGATTTGGCTTTCGAGATCGGAGACCATGTTTACCTCCACGTCTCTCCAATGAAAGGTACTCGTCACTTCCGTATCAAAGGGAAGCTTGCCCCTAGATATGTGGGTCCTTTCAAGATCGTCGGCAAGAGAGGCGATCTCGCCTATCAACTCGAGCTTCCTTCAAACTTTGCAGATGTGCACGACGTGTTCCATGTTTCTCAGCTCCGCAAGTGCTTCAAGACCCCTGACAACACCGTCAACTTCAAAGACATTGATCTCCAAGAAGACCTTTCTTATCGTGAGCACCCAGTTGCTATTCTTGAAGAGACTGAGCGCAAGACTCGCAATAAGTCAATCAAATTCCTCAAAGTCAAGTGGTCACACCATTCCGACCATGAAGCCACCTGGGAACGCGAGGATCACCTCCGTTCTGAGTACCCGGCGTTTTTCCAGTCCTAGATCTCGGGACGAGATCCTTTCATAGTGGTGGGGTGTTGTAACACCCCGGATGTAATTTACCTTATATGTACTCCAACTCTTGCCATTTCCGGCGCTAAGTTATTTTATTTTCCTCGGATTCGGGTTTTTGTCTACGTGTGTTGTTGCCTTTGTCATGCATCTCATATCATGTCATCATGTGCATTGCATTTGCATACGTGTTCGTCTCATGCATCCGAGCTTTTCCCTCGTTGTCCGTTTTGCATTCCGGCGCTCCTATCTCCTCCGGTGGTCCTTTCTACCTCTTTTCGTGTGTGGGGGTTAAACATTTCCGGATTGGACCGAGACTTGCCATGCGGCCTTGGTTTACTACCGGTAGACCGCCTGTCAAGTTTCGTGTCACTTGGACTTCGTTTGATAATCCAACGGTTAACCGAGGGACCGAGAAGGCCTCGTTTGTGTTGCAGCCCAACACCTCTCCAAACTGGCCCAAAACCCACCAAGACCCTTCCATCACCTAGAGCGTTCGATCATGATCGCATGGCCGAAAACCGCACTGCATTTGGAGCCTCCTAGCTCCTCCTTCCTATAAAACTATATCCCCTTCCGAAATTCCGGATCCAAAACCACCCTAACCTAGCTCCCCACCTCTTCAGCGCGCCGGACGTTGTCCGCCGGCGCCAGACACATCTCCGCGGACTACCGCAGTGCGCCACATGGCGGGCGCGCCCACATCACCGTCGCCGGCCCGCCTGGGCCCGAGAGAGGCCCTCCCGGCCCGGCTCCTCCCTCGCGCCGCCTGCGCCTCCACTCTGCCCGGGAGCCTCGCCGCCTTCGCCCCCCCGAGCCGGCCTCCTCTCCTACGAGCACCGCCGACGCTGCCCCGCCCAACTCTGGCGAGGATCCGGCGCCCCCGGCCCCTCTTTCCTCGGATCCTTTCAACTCCGGTGGAACTCCGGCCGCTACAGTGACTTCCGGCCGTCCTCGGGCCGCGTGCATGCCGGATCGGATCTGAGATCGCCGCTACAGTAAACCCTAGTCGGGGTTGACTTTTCCCTCTACTTTCAGTATTATTTTGCAAACTTTGGCATGTCGTGTCTCTGCATCCGTAGCTCCGATTTGTGGGTGTAGCATATCAAAGTGTTCGTCTCAGAGAGTTCATCATTTCATCTCATTGCATCATTTTCATTTGAGTTCATATTGATGCCCGAAATGCTGTTGGAAGAGGGCTATGTGATATAATTGTCAGATCTGTTTCATCAAATAGATATTTGTCATTTTTGCCATGATTAAGGTGTGCATGATATGCTCCTGAGCTCTACAATAGTTTTGTTATATGCCATGCCATCTTACACAGGTGCTTACCATGTATTGTTGTGATATGTGTGGTGACTAGCACAAGCTTGCAAAGTAGTGCATTCGCTAATGCTGATTTCAGAGACTTAGAATTTCAATAAGTCCTTGTCCTGATTTTGACATTATACCATATGTTCGTGTTGTTTCCTAGTGATCCGTGCCTCTTTTGAGGACGGTCAGTAAGGATATTTTGTTAACATTGTGGTGCTCTATCCATCCATGTCTTTATTTGCAATTATGGAGCACCCTAGCTTGAGTCAATCGAGCTCTACTTTTGCTATTTTGTGATTCCTGGCAGATTGTTGACTTGTTAGCGATTTTGCCGAGGATGTTGCTATTGACCCGTGCATGCTATATTATTGTTCTTGCCATGTCTAGCTTCTATGCCATGTATTCTTGATGGGTGTATGCTTAGTTTGTCATGACATGCTCTGTAGTGAGTGCATCGAGCTCGTGAACATGCCTACTCGTTAACTGATTTGCATGCTCAAGTTTTTTCACTAAGTCTGTAATCTGATTATGTTTTTGGCCATGTTCACATGCTTGCAATTATAATTTCTGATCCCTTTTGGCTCAAGGTCACTAAGGGACTTTTGTTAAGTGCCTTGAGTTGCTTCATGCCATGCCTTGCTTTGCCATGTTAAGTTCCTGTAGCATATAGTTTTCATGCTCTAAAGTGTGCTTCCTGATGTTAAATTACAGACTTGTGTTAATTTCACTAAGTCTGAAACCTGTTATCGTTTGCATTTTTGCCATGCTTGTTTGAACCTGTTAATGGATGAATTAGCCGTACACTACTAGAAAAAGGGCTAAAGATGAAATTGACACTAATGGCACACCAGAGAAGTGGTGCGCCACTACTATATACTAATGGCGCACCATGTGGAGATGTGCCATTAGTGTGGAAGACACTATTGGCGCACCAGGCACAAGGTGCGTCACTAGTAACAAAATGTTTTTTTTTCATTTTTTCAAACATACTAATGGCGCATCCAGGCAAAGTGCGCCAGCCATAGAGTGCGCCACTACTGTAATTTTTTTTTACTTTTTTGCAAAACTACTAATGGCGCACCGTTGCATAGTGCGCCATTACTAGTTTAAACTAGTAATGACGCACTGTGCCACGGTGCACCATTAGTATAAAAATTTATACTAGTAATGAACATTTTTTAAATTAGTAATGAACATTTTATAAAATTCATGAACAATGTTTGTATATGCGAACATTGTTCAAATCGTGAACATTTTTTAATATACGAACATTATTTCAAAATCACAAACAGTTTTTAAATGCCCAAACATTCTATGATTTCTCAAAAAAAAACATGAACATTTTTTTTGAATAAATGAGTATTTTATGATTTCCTGAATGCATTTTCCAAAATTCACAAATATTTATAAATTTGGAACTTTTTTTAAATCATCAATTATTTTTTAAAAGAAAAACAAAAAAGCGAAAAAAAAAAGTAGGGGCACCCCGCACCGAGCATGTCATCATCGATGACCCGGGAACAATATGAAAATGCGATAACGGGTTGTGATCAACGATCGTTACAGACTCTGGGAGTGCAGCGGAAGTAGACGAGTCGACGTAGACACTTCATATGCCAGGGACACGACTAGTCATACCACCGCCCGATGGTTTTAGCCGCGCACGTTGTTGGAGAACACGGTTGTCCCCATCTCGCCAGACTACACGTCGCCCAGGGACATCGCTACCTTGTTACTGAGGACACTCAATCTCGATCCCCCTCCATCTCGATCTCGATTCCGCCTCCATCTCGATCTCGATGGCCCTTCATCTCGATCGCTATCCCCCTCCATCTCGATCTCAATCCCACCCGCACCCTCCCCCGCTAGCTCCACCGCCGCCGACGACCCACCGCACCCTCCCCCGCTCCACCGCCGCCGACGAGCACCCCCGACACCCTTCCCCGCTCCACCACCG
>NC_041388.1:706623995-706624506 GCF_002162155.2 Triticum dicoccoides | reverse complement strand
CGACGAGCACCCCCCGTTTCATATTCATATTCATTTTTTAAAAAATAAAAAAAAGTGTAGACTACAATTGTTGTTAAACAACAATTATTACTGTTTTTGTAAAAAAATATTATTGTTTCATATTCATGTTCATTTTCTAAAAAATTATTAGATGCAACAAAAAATAATAACAAAAAATAATACTAAAAAAATTACTAATGGCGCACCGCTCGGGGGTGCGCCATTGCTATCTAAAAAAGAAACATACTAATGGCGCACCGCTAGGTGGTGCGCCATTGCTAAGCCTCCCCCACACTAAAATCCCCAATCTCTCACATTTCTCTCTAATCCCTCCCCTGCCTCATCTCACCCGCGCCCGACTACCACCGACCACCACCGCCCGCGTGCTCGCCGTCCCCGGCCGTGCTCGCTTCCCCCGCCGCACCCGACCACCACCGCCCCCAACGCCCCCTTCCCGAGCCGAGCGCCGCCTCCCTCGCCGTCCCCCCTCTGCCCACGCCCGCGCCCTCGA
>NC_041388.1:706600225-706623852 GCF_002162155.2 Triticum dicoccoides | reverse complement strand
GCCTGCGTCAACCTCGTGCTCCCCGTCCACCACCACGCGGCCTGCCCTGGAGGACCGCCGCCATCTTCCTCTTCTACTACGAGGACCCGGACGAGCTCGGACGCCCTCGAGCCATCCCTTCGACGCCCGCCGATTTCCTCTGCCTCAGCCACCATCGCCACCGCTCGACGCCGAATTCGCGCTGCCTCGACTAGCTCCGGCTACCCCGAATCGCCCTCGACCTCCCTACTGAGCACCCGAGCCGCTTCCCCCTCTTCCCCCTCTTGATTTCCTTCTGATGTGTTCTAGGGCTGGGGGTTGGAGAATTTTGGACAAGGAAAGGGGGTTGGAGAATTAAGTAGCTAGGGTTGGGGGTTTGCAAGAGAAGAATCTTCAGGCTTACTCACTGTTCAATTTGTTGCTGTGAGTTTGAATTTGCTGTTCTCAGTACAGTAGTTTACACTGGTTGTCAAGCTGTAGAGGAACTATAGTGCCAATACTGAAAATGTTCAGTGTTCCAATACTGTAGAGAAACTATAGTGCCTGTTATTCAGTTATGACTCCTTCACTGAAACTGTAGTGTTAGCTAAAACTGAGATGTAAACTAAAGGAGTTTGTGATTTGCAGAAGCTGTAGCATACTCCAACAAGTGATAAATGCACTCAAAAGTTCACTAAGAAAATGTAGATGCTTCTCACTTGTTACTGATAGTTTTCTGGAGTGATAAATGCATGCAAAAGAAGTTCAGTTAACTGTTACTGTTGCTGTATGAATTCCAACCAGGTCAATTTGCTGTCAATTTCTCTGTAATACTCAACTAGGTTTATGCAAAATGAAGATCAACCATGTTTATGTAATAGATCAAATTGCAACAGATTATTTGCAGTAGATCAAACTACAGTAGATTACTCAATATTCTTGCCATTTGTTGATAGGTTATAAATATTGACCATAAATAAGAATGAATATTGACCATTTGTTGCTGCTAGCACATGTTGAAGTGTACCTGATGATGCTTCTATAGAAAATTTAGTCTTCCTCCTCAGGCATGTGTTGTGTGACCTGACAAAATATAAATGTGTTGTGTGCCATGTGTTGGTAGTTCAGTAAAGTCAAACAAGCACTGGATTTAGGCATGTTGCTTGCTGAACTTATAGCAGCAACAACAACTACGGATGAATGATGAACAGGTTATAGTGGTCAGATTAGTTCAGCAACAACAACTATTTTCAGTTTGTCTTCTGGGTCATTTATAGTGGTCAGATTAGTTCTGCATTTATAGAGATAAATACTAGTAAGTCAAGGGCACCAGAATTTGATCATGCCTCTTTTGAGAAGTATGTCTATTGGTTCAAAATTGCCATGGAAAAAATATGTTTCAGAAAATGACATGGACTAAAATGTTCTATAGATCATGATCCATAGACAAAAAAAATGCCATGATCCATACAGTATAAATTCCATGATGCATAGGCTATATTTGCCATGGGAGATGGCAATTTTGTTGGATCATGATCCAGAGATTAAAAAAATGCATAGACTATAATTTCCTGGCATGAACAATAGAATAAAAATGTAGAATAAAAAATGTCATGATCCATACACTATAATTTTCATGATGCATAGACTATAATTTTCTATTCTTTATGTGTTTGTACAGACTTGCTAGACCATTGTGTCGTGATGAATTTGCAGGTACCCCGAGAGGCCCTTGAGTTTGCCGGAATGTCGATTAACTTCCGTTCCGGCAAATTCGGGTACTCCATATGTCTTATTTTGAGCAAAGGTCATGCTGAAATTTTCCGTGAATTTTAGCAGGACTTTGCTAAAAATAGGACATATGGGGTACTTGCGACTAATGTTGATTATCTTCTGCTCAAAATTTATGTTGCTATAATGTTGTAAGGGTACTAATAGGTCTCTTCTGCTGCTTATCAGAGATGGGGGGAAGCAGCCACCGCCGCTCTGCCTCACCGGAGTACGAGTTGGATGCTTTCGAGTTCTTCACTATCATACTTTCTTCTTCAGTATCAGCCACGAGGCAGGTATATAAAATGAGAGATCTCCCCTTCACCCATCTCATTATGATAACTCTGTTGTTTGCTACATCACTCCTTGTCCCAAATTGCAGAGGCTGCCTGACGCTTTTATGAAAATGCTGGGTGAAGATCCGCCAGATAATGTGAAGCTCCAACAGGCCGGCAGCGGGGTTCGCAGGCTGTGGGACGTGGAGTTGGTGATCGAGGATGGCCACATGTACCTGTGCCGTGGCTGGGAAAAGTTCTACAGTGCCTACGACCTGCGGACCGGGTACTTTCTTCTCTTGAGGTACGACGATGACGCCACAATGCTCATCGTGAAGGTTTTCAACACGCCTATGTGTCGCATGCGCTACGCTGAAGACGAAGATGCCAGTGCGTTCTGCCTCTTCTTATTCCTCTACATTTGGCTTTGTCTCACATCGATTGTTAGTGGTCATTGTTGCATTTGGACAGGCAATGGGAGCAGCAGCAACGACACTGGCTACAGCCAAAGCAGCAGCGATTATGGCTGTAGCAAAAAAAACAGCGATTCTGGCCTTAGCGAAAGCAGCAGCGATTCTGGCAGTAGCGAAGACAACAAGAAGGATGATCTGGACTGGAGTGGGGGAGAAGAGGAGCAGAGTGGGGATGAGGAGCTGCAGGATGACGATGGGCATCAGGCTGAGGATGACCTAGCGCTGGTGGTGGCTGACCAAGGGCAAGAGATGGTGGTGGCTGACCAGGTGCAAGAGATGGTGGTGGCTGACCATGGGCAAGAGATTGTGGTGGCTGACCATGGGCAAGAGATGGTGGTGGCTGAGGGTGGCCTCGCGATGGTGGTGGTTCCTGACAATTACCACGCACCGGTGGTGGCGCCGGCGATCCCACAGCTGGGCGACATGACCACGCCAATTGTGGTAGAAGACTACATCCCACAACTGCCTCCACCGCCTTGCCGCTCTTGGCGCATCAGGCTGAGGAAGGAGAAGGAGAAGAACAATGAGAACTGAACTATGTCAGGTATGTCAGACCTCCAAAATGATATATATATATATATATATATATATATATATATATATATATATACTTAGTTACCTATTTATCTCTAATATGCTTAGTTTCCTATATGTTAGCTCCAAAATTACTTATGTTAGCACAAAATGATCAAGTTTACATAATAAGCTTATAGTCTTCTTCTTATTCTTCTTCTTATGAAAAATGACATATGTTAGCTTCATTTTACCTAAGCTGGCTCTAATATGCTAACTTAGAGCTTATATGCTTAGTTTCCTATAGGTTAGCTCCAAAATTACTTATGTTAGCACAAAATGATCAAGTTTACATAATAAGCTTATAGTCTTCTTCTTATTCTTCTTCTTATCCAAAATGACACAGGTTAGCTTCATTTTACCTAAGTTGGCTCTAATATGCTAACTTAGAGCTTATATGCTTAGTTTCCTATAGGTTAGCTCCAAAATTACTTATGTTAGCACAAAATGATCAAGTTTACATAATAAGCTTATAGTCTTCTTCTTATTCTTCTTCTTATCCAAAATGACATAGGTTAGCTTCATTTTACCTAAGTTGGCTCTAATATGCTAACTTAGAGCTTATATGCTTAGTTTCCTATAGGTTAGCTCTAAAATTACTTATGTTAGCACAAGATGATCAAGTTTACATAATAAGCTTATAGTCTTATTATTCTTCTTATTCTTCTTCTTATTCTTTTCTAGTCTTCTTCTTCTTCTTCTCTTCTTCTTCTTCTTCTTCTTCCAACTTCTTGTTTATCATTTTGCAGATTTGATTTAATTCACGGAAGCTTGCATGGATGGAGTGCTTCTTTTCCATTTGTGTTTTTATTTTGTATCAATGTGAAACTTTTGTGAATTGATGGATAACGGTGTTGAAGGAACATTGTGAAACTTTTGTAATATGTAACGATGGAACTATGTGTTGGCTATGTATGTATATATGATGAAACTTGTGTGTTGGATATGATCTGGTGGACGCAGGTAACATCGTTACATATGGCCCCCTATATGTAAGCTAAGCAGATCTGTGTTGAATATTATCTCTAATATTTTTTAACCTGTGAAAATATCAGAAATGAAAAAAAATCCCTAATATTCATACTAGTGGCGCACCACACAAGACACTAATGGCGCACTATGATAATCACACTAATGGCGCATCACCCAACAATGTGTCATTAGTATGCCAAAGCACATGGTTAAATATGCCCCCCTGGGAGGCATACTAATGGCGCATGGTGTTCTATACTAATGGCGCACTGCTTGGTGCGCCATTAGTAAGAAATACTAGTGGCGTGATACTAATGGCGCACCGGTAGTGCGCCATTAGTAGGCAAAATTGGTGCGCCATTAGTAGGCCTTTTCCTAGTAGTGGTAGCTCAGTGTTCATCCTTTGTCAAGCATCATGAATGGATCCCTACCATGTATTTTGTTTTCATGTTTGAGTGCTGTAGCATATTTATCTTGATGCATTTAGATGGCTACTTGCTGATTATCGGGGACCGGTGCCATATTTGTTTTGCTTGGCATTTCCAAACCGTGCATCCGATTCTGGTGATCTTTATATCGATTTCAACCGAAATAACCTCACCTTTCCAGTGGCACTCTTGGATTTCCAAGTTGAGGCCAGGTTCAATCATTCCTTGTCAAATCTTGCATATGCATCACATACCGCATCCCGCATAGCATACCATGTTAGCATCATGTTTGTTCGAGCATTGCACGGGGTTGATTGAGTTCCTTTTGTTTGTTTGTCTTGTTTGGGTAGAGCCGGGAGACGAGTTCGCTAACGAGGAGCCCGTTGAGTTTGCTTGCGAGGATCAAGCCAACTCTGACAACTTTGCAGGCAAGATGATCATACCCTCGAAATCACTTCTATCTTTGCTTGCTAGATACTCGCTCTTTTGCTATGCCTATGCTACGATGACTACCACTTGCTTATCATGCCTCCCAAATTTCCATGTCAAACCTCTAACCCACCATGTCCTAGCAAACCGTTGATTGGCTATGTTACCGCTTTGCTCAGCCCCTCTTATAGCGTTGCTAGTTGCAGGTGAAGATTGGAGATCGTTCCTTGTTGGAACATTGTTTATTGTTGGGATATCACCATATTATCTTGTTATCTTAATGCACCTATATACTTGGTAAAGGGTGGAAGGCTTGGCCTTTTTCCTAGTGTTTTGTTCCACTCTTGCCACCCTAGTTTCCATCATATCGGTGTTATGTTCCCGGATTTTGCGCTCCTTATGCGGTTGGGTTATAATGGGAACCCCTTGACAGTTCGTCTTGAATAAAACTCCTCCAGCAATGCCCAACCTTGGCTTTACCATTTGCCACCTAGCCTCTTTTTCCCTTGGGTTTCTGGAGCCCAAGGGTCATCTTTATTTGAACCCCCTCGGGCCAGTGCTCCTCTAAGTGTTGGTCCAAACTAGAGCCCCTTGCAGCGCCACCTCGGGGAAACTCGAGGGCTGGTTTTAGTTGTACGGATTGCTTATCCGAGTGTGCCCTGAGAACGAGATATGTGCAGCTCCTATCGGGATTTTTCGGCACATTCGGCGGTGTTGCTGGACTTGTTTTACCATTGTCGAGGATGTCTTGTAGAACCGGGATGCCGAGTCTGATCGGAATGTCTTTGGAGAAGGAATATCCTTCGTTGACCATGAGAGCTTGTGATGGGCTAAGTTGGGACTCCCCTGCAGGGATTTGAACTTTCGAAAGCCGTGCCCGCGGTTACGGGCAGATGGGAATTTGTTAATGTCCGGTTGTAGATAACATGAAACTTAACTTAATTAAAATGAATCAACTGCATGTGTAACCTTGATGGTCTCTTCTTGGCGGAGTCCGGGAAGTGAACACGGTGTTGGAGTAATGCTTGACATAGGTTGTTATAGGATCACTTATTGATCATAGTTCTTTGTTCGTGCTTTGCTTTCTCTTCTCGCTCTCTTTTGCGAATAGGTTAGCCACCATATATGCTAGTCGCTTGCTGCAGCTCCACATATTACCTTGCCTTACCTCTAAGCTTAAATAGTCTTGATCGCGAGGGTGCGAGATTGCTGAGTCCCCATGACTCACAGTTTACTTCCAAAACCAGATGTAGGGACCGATGATTCCGTTCCAAATGATGCGCTTGAGCTCAAGTGGGAGTTCGACGAAGACTCTCGCCGTTACTATGTGTCTTTCCCTGATGATCAGTAGTGGTGCCCAGTTGGGGCGATCGGGACCGTGTCGCATGTTGGGGTTGATCTTTTATTTTGGTACCATACTCGAACCATGAGTGTATTGGATGATTGTAATGTTATTCATGTATTTGTGTGACATGGCGAGTGTAAGCCAACTATGTACCTTTTCCCCTATTATCTATTTACATGGGTTGTTGTGAAGATTACCTTACTTGCGACATTGCTTTCAATGCGGTTATGCCTCTAAGTCGTGCTTCGACACGTAGGAGATATAGCCGCATCGAGGACGTTACAATGGTCTTCAAAACATTCGGGAGATTATATAATGAATTTTTACCAACCAAAAGAAGTATCGTGCAAGAAAACGGAGTCCAGAGAGCACACGAGGTGCCCACGAGGCAGGGGGCGCTCCCTCCACCGTCGTGGAAGCGTCGTGTCCTTTCTGGTCTGCTTCTTGTTTTCATATTCTCTTAAATATTCCAAAACGAAGAAATATTGCCATTAGAATTGTTTTAGGGTCGGTTTACTTACCGTACCACGTACCTATTCCTTTTCGGGGTCTGAAATGTTCCGGAAAGTGTCCCTTATGTATTCCTCCGGGGTTACGGTTTCAATAATATTAGTTTCAACATTTATGGGATTACCTGAGATATAATGTTTGATTCTTTGACCGTTCACCACCTTCGGATTTGTGCCTTCGAAGTTTTTGATTTTTATGTCACCGGAACGATAAACCTCCTCGTTAATGTAAGGACCTTACCATTTAGAGATAAGTTTGCATGCAAAAAATCTTAAACGAGAATTGTATAGCAATACATAATCACCTACATTAAACTCACGCTTTTGTATCCTTTTGTCATGCCATCTTTTAACTTTTTCTTTAAGTAGGTTGGCATTCTCATAAGCCTGGGTTCTCCATTCATCAAGTGAGCTAATGTCAAATAACCTCTTCTCACCGGCAAGTTTAAAAATCATAATTGAGCTCTTTAATAGCCCAATATGCATTATGTTCTAGTTCGAGAGGTAAGTGACATGCTTTTCCATAAACCATTTTATACGGAGACATACCCATAGGATCTTTATATGCAGTTCTATAGGCCCATAAAGCATCATCAAGTTTCTTGGGCCAATTCTTCCTGGATCTGTTAACAGTCTTTTGCAAGATTAATTTGAGCTCTCTATTACTCAATTCTAACCACTAGACTGTGGGTGATAAGGAGATGCAATTCTATGATTAACATCATACTTAGCAAGCATTTTACGAAAAGCACCATGAATAAATGTGAACCACCATCAGTCATTAAATATCTAGGGACTCCAAACCTTGGAAAAATAACTTCTTTATGCATTTTAATAGAGGTGTTATGATCAGCACTACTAGTTGGAATAGCTTCTACCCACTTAGTAACGTAATCAACAGCAACTAAGATATGTGTATACCCATTAGAGGAAGCAAAAGATCCCATATAATCAAAGCCCCAAACATCAAATGGTTCATTAACAAGTGAACAATTCATAGGCATTTCTTGACGTCTACTAATATTACGAATTCTTTGACATTCATCACAAGACAAGACAAACTAACAGGCATCCTTGAAGAGAGTAGGCCAATAAAAACCGGATTGCAATACCTTGTGTGCAGTTCTATCTCCAACATGGTGTCCTCCATAGGCTTCGGAGTGACACTTGCATAGGATCTGTTCCTGTCCATGCTCAGGTACACAACGTATAATAGCACCATCTACTCCTTCTTTATAAAGATGTGGGTCATCCCAAAAGTAATGCCTTAAATCATAGAAGAACTTTTTCTTTTGCTGGTATGTGAAAGTAGGTGTTATAAATTTAGCAACAATGTAATTAGCATAATCAGCATACCAAGGAGCAGTACGAGAAACATTTATGACATTTAATTTTTCATCAGGAAAGCTATCATTAATAGGTAGTGGGTCATCAAGAACATTTTCTAACCTAGACAAGTTGTCTACAACGGGGTTCTCAGCTCCCTTTCTATATGCAAATCAAATTCTTGTAGCGAGAGAACCCATCTAATAAGTCTAGGTTTAGCACCTTTCTTTTCCATCAGATATTTAATAGCAGCATGATCAGTGTGAATAGTTACTTTAGAATCAACAATATAAGGTTTGAAATTATCACAAGAAAATACAACTGCTAAGAATTCCTTTTCAGTAGTAGCATAACTTCTTTGGGCACCGTCTAGGGTTTTACTAGCATATTGGATAACATTTAATTTCTTATCAACTCTTTGTCCTAGAATAGCCCCTAAAGCATAATCACTAGGATCACACATAATTTCAAAGGGTAAATTCCGATCAGGTCGCTGAACAATAGGTGCAGAAATCAGGGCTTTCTTAAGTATTTCAAATGCTTCTACACAATCATCATCAAAGACAAAAGGAATATCTTTTTGTAATAGATTAGTCAGAGGCCGAGAAATATTTGAGAAGTCCTGAATGAACCTCCTATAAAAATCAGCGTGACCGAGGAAGCTTCTTATACCTTTAATGTCCTTGGGACATGGCATCTTTTCAATAGCATCAACTTTAGCTTTATCAACTTCAATGCCTCTTTCAAAAAATTTATGCCCCAAGACAATACCTTCATTAACCATAAAGTGGCATTTCTCCCAATTCAGAACAAGATTAGTTTCTTCACATCTCTGCAAAACTCGATCAAGGTTGCTCAAGCAATCATCAAAAGAGGATCCATAAACGGATAAATCGTCCATGAAAACCTCACATATGTTTTCACAAAAGTCAGAAAATATAGCCATCATGCATCTTTGAAAGGTAGCAGGTGCATTACATAAACCAAAAGGCATACGTCTATAAGAAAAAGTACCGAAAGGGAAAGTGAAAGTGGTCTTTGCTTGATCATCAGCTGACACAGGTATTTCAGACAAACTAGAGTAACCATCTAGAAAAGCAAAAATGTGTATGTTTGGATAATCTTTCTAGACTTTGATCAATAAAAGGTAAGGGGTAATGATCTTTTTTAGTAGCCTTATTTAATTTGCGGAAATCAATTACCATCCTACAACCTATAATAATTCTTTGTGGAATCAATTCATCTTTATCATTAGGAACGACAGTGATATCTCCCTTCTCAGGGACACAATGGACATGACTTACCCACTGACTATCAGCAACGAGATAAATTATACCTGCCTCAAGGAGCTTTAGTATTTCTTTTCTTACCACTTCTTTCATCTTAGGATTCAGCCGTCGTTGGTGATCAATAACTGGTTTGGCGTATTTCTCTAAGTTTATTTTGTGTTGACATAGAGTGGGACTAATGCCCTTAAGATCATCAAGAGTATATCCAATAACAGCACGGTGCTTCTTCAGAGTTTTCAATAATTTCTTTTCTTCATGCTCTGAAAGGTTAGCACTAATAATAACATGATATATTTTCTTTTCATCAAGATAAGCATATTTAAGAGTATCAGGCAATGGTTTCAGCTCCAACACGGGATCACCCTTGGGTGGAGGAGGATCCCCTAGGATTTCAACAGGAAAATTGTGTTTTAGAATGGGTCCTTGTTTAAAGAATACTTCATCTATTTCCCTTCTTTCATTCATAAATATATCATTCTCATGGTCTAGGAAATATTTCTCTAAAGGATCATTAGGAGGAACAACAATAGAAGCAAGACCAATAATTTCATCTTTACTAGGCAATTCTTCATCACGGGGTTGTCTATGAAATTTAGAAAAATTAAACTCATGATACATATCATCCAAACCAATAGTAACAACATCCTTCTTGCAATCGATCTTAGCATTAACAGTATTCGGGAAGGGTCTACCAAATATAATGGGGCAAAAGCTATCTTGAGGGGAACCAAGAACAAGGAAATCAGCAGGATATTTAGCCTTCCCAAACAGGACTTCAACGTCTCTAACAATCCTAATTGGTGAAATAGTATCTCTATTAGCAAGCTTAATGGTAACATCGATATCTTCTATCTCAGCTGGTGCAATATCATGCACAATTTCTTTGTATAAGGAAATAGGTATTGCACTAGCACTAGCACCCATATCACACAAGCCATGATAACAATGATCTCCTATTTTAACAGAAATAAGCAGGCATGCCTACCACAGGTCTATGTTTATCTTTAGCACCAGGTTTAGCAATTCTAGCAGTCTCATCACAAAATTAAATAACATGCCCATCAATATTATCAGCCAAGATATCTTTAACAATAGCAATATTAGGTTCAACTTTAACTTGTTCAGGGGGTGCATAAGTTCTTATATTACTTTTACGAAGCATAGTTGAAGCTTTAGCATGATCCTTTATTCTAACAGCGAAAGGTGGTTTCTCAACATAAGCAGTAGGAACAATAGGATAATTATAAGTGATAGTCTTTTCTTCAACTTTAATAGGTTCAACTACTTTTACTTCTATGGGAGGATGATATTTAAACCACTTCTCCTTAGGGAGATCAACATGAGTAGCAAAGGATTCACAGAAAGAAGCTACTATCTCACAGTCAAGTCCATATTTAGTGCTAAATTTATGGAAAACATCGGTATCCATAAAAGATTTAACACAATCAAACTTAGGTGTTATACATGATTGCTTACCTTCTCGAGATCCCAATCTTCAGAGTTGCGTTTAATTCTCTCCAATAAATTCCATTTCAATTCAATAGTCTTCATCATAAAGGAACCAAATACAAGAAGTATCGAGCATGGAGCGATTGTTGTCAGAAAGCCGAGCATAAAAGTTTTGAATAATCATTTCTCTTAGCTCATGATTGGGCATAAATATAACATTGACTTAAGCCTCCCCCAAGCTTGAGCGATGCTTTCTCCTTCGCGAGGCCAAAAATTTTATATATAATTACGATCACGATGAACAAGATGCATAGGATAGAACTTCTGAATCGAATTCCAATTTCAACCATTTGTAGTCCCATGATCCCATATAACCACATAGCCTATACCATGTCAATGCATCTCCCTTCAAAAACAAAGGGAAGACCTTCTTCTTGATAACATCATCGGGCATACCTGCAAGCTTAAATAATCCACAAACTTCATCCACATAGATTAAGTGTAAGTCGGGATTTAATGTTCCATCTCCTGCAAAAGGATTAGCTAGCAGTTTCTCCATCATACCCGAAGGAATTTCAAAGTAAATATTTTCAGTAGGTTCAGTAGGTTGAGGAGCAACTATTTTCTCTACTGGTCGGGGTAAAGATACCCCGAACTAGCCCCTCAAAGGTTTACCTTCCATAGTAACAAGTGACAGTAAATTTAGCACACTATATAAATTTTTCCTTACGAAATTCCACCTACCAAAGGTGCTTCACTCCCCGGCAAATGGCGCCAGAAAAGAGTCTTGATGACGCACAAGTGTAGGGGATCTATCGTAGCCTTTTCGATAAGTAAGAGTGTCGAACCCAACGATGAGCAGAAGGAAATGATAAGCGGTTTTCAGCAAGGTATTCTCTGCAAGCACTGAAATTACTGGTAACAGATAGTTTTATGATAAGGTAATTTCAACGAGTAGCAAGTAATAGAAGTAAATAAAGTGTAGCAAGATGGCCCAATCCTTTTTGTAGCAAAGGACAAGCCTTGACAAACTCTTATATGAAGGAAAGCGCTCCCGAGGACACGTGGGAATTATCATCAAGCTAGTTTGCATCACGTTCATATGATTCGCATTAGGTACTTTGATAATTCAATATGTGGGTGGACCGGTGCTTGGGTACTGTCCTTACTTGGACAAGCATCCCAATTATGATTAACCCCCATTGCAAGTATCTCCAACTACAACAGAAGTATTAAGGTAAACCTAACCATAGCATGAAACATATGGATCCAAATCAGCCCCTTATGAAGCAACGCATAAACTAGGGTTTAATCTTTTGTCACTCTAGCAACCCATCATCTACTTATTAATTCACAATGCCTCCCTCTAGGCACAAGTAATGGTGAAGTGTCATGTAGTCGACGTTCACATGACACCACTAGAGGGATAACAACATACATCTCATCAAAATATCGAACGAATACCAAATTCACATGACTACTAATAGCAAGACTTCTCCCATGTCCTCAGGAACAAACGTAACTACTCACAAAGCATATTCATGTTCATAATTAGAGGGGTATTAATATGCATAATGGATCTGAACATATAATCTTCCACCAAGTAAACCACAGGTACCAATCTGAGGTTTGGATACAAGAGATGAACTAGGGTTTGAGATGAGATGGTGTTGCTGAAGATGTTGATGGAGATTGACCCCCTCTCGATGAGGGGATCGTTGGTGATGATTTCCCCCTCCCGGAGGGAAGTTTCCCCGGCAGAACAGCTCCGCCAGAGCCCTAGATTGGTTCCGCGTCGTGGCGGCGGAGTCTCGTCCCGAAAGCTTGCTTATTATTTTTTCTCGGACGAAATACCTCATATAGCAGAAGATGGGCATCGGAGAGCCACCAGGGGGCCCACGAGGCAGCGGGGCGCACCCAGGGGGGTAGGGCGCTCCCCCCACCCTTGTGGATGGTGGGTGGCCCCCCTTTGGTACTTCTTGCGCTCAGTATTTTTTATATATTCTGGAAATAACTTCCATGAAGTTTCAGGACTTTTGGAGCTGTGCAGAAAAGGTCTCTAATATTTGCTCCTTTTCCAGCCCAGAATCCAAGCTGCTGACATTCTCCCTCTTCATGTAAATCTTGTAAAATAAGAGGGAATGGGCATAAGTATTGTGACATAATGTGTAATAACAGCCCATAATGCAATAAATATCGATACAAAAGCATGATGCAAAATGAACGTATCAACGCCCGCCAATGGATGCGCTCGTGGCGCACTACCTTGGGCATGCGCTGTTGTGCTGGCTACGGCGGTTGTAGATGGCAAACGCCGACACACTGCTGGGTGCCACCGAGAAGCAGTGCGGCGTCCCACCGTCTGTGCTGCGTATCAAAGTCGGGTGCCCAGTGCATGACCAGTGGATGATTTTGTAGGTGCCAGAGAAGCGCAACCATGTTATCGAGGACTTAATTACGTGTAGGCTCACATTCACCCCTGCTCCGGGCATGGTTGATGGCAGTGGCGAGTTCTGAACTTGGGTATGTCCTTGTTATGTTAACGTAACTGCTATGTATGTCCGGTTAGTGAACTTGGCTGTCAGCTATTTGGTATCTGTAGCTCCTTTGTTAGTTATTCAACCTCAGGCGTGCTTTGAGAACTATGATAATGGCAGTGGTTATGTGGCAAGGTTTTGTAATATCAAGTGTTGTCCTGATCGATCCTTGTGTACACGCAAGTGAAGTTCACTTTGTATAGTACCTGAAGCAATAATTTAGCCATACATGTGATTTAATTTATCATTTTTTAAGTTATAATATCTCAGGCATAGACAATAATTTGTCCATACATGTGACTATATTTTGGCCATACATGATAAATTTGGCCATACATGTGATTTAATCAATGGCCATGTAGAATTCCTTTCCTTCATGGGTTATTCATTCCATATATTTACTTTCCTTCCTGGCTTACTCATGCCAAATGCAAGATCTCTCCCATGTTTTAATTTCTTTCTTTTCTGGTGCATGGCCTTATCAGCCATGGCAATGACTATATTTTCTTTCCTTCATAAATCAGGAAAGGAAGTTTTTTCTCTTACATCCTTTCCTCGCGCGCACCTCCTCCTTTTGATTCTTTATTAGGCGGCTTATCGGTTTCAACTCGGAAATACATAAAAGTTGGTGGAACTTGATCGGAAGGAGCGAGGTGGGACTATTTATATCGAAACGACCTGTTTCCTATCACATACCATAACATAGCTGAGTTGGCTCCCATTATGTATACATGACAGCGAGGTTTGGAGTTTGAGTCCCCCATGGTCCCATATTTTTTCGCTGCTCCTCCATTGATTTTTAAAAAATGAGAGGAGGCCTACCTCGGCCCACAATAGTTTGTTCAAATAATGGGCCAGGAACACATATATGGGTCGGTGTAAGAAAATAATTAAGCGTATGGAGAACCATGAAAGTCTCCATCCTTTAATATTAGGTAAAGATTAGTCAGAGGCCTACAAATTTTTTAGAAGTCTTTAATGAACCTCCTATAAAAACCGGCATGACCAAGGAAACTTCTTATACCTTTAATGTCCTTAGGACACGGCATCTTTTCGATATCATCAACTTTAGCTTTATCAACTTCAATATCTCTTTCAGAAATTTTATGCCCCAAGACAATACCTTCATTAACCATAAAGTGACACTTCTCCCAATTCAAGACAAGATTAGTTTCTTCACATCTCTGCAAAACTCGATCAAGGTTGCTTAAGAAATCATCAAAAGAAGTTCCATATACGGAAAAATCATCCATGAAAACCTCAACAATCTTTTCACGAAAGTCGGAGAATATAGCAGGCATACATCTTTGAAAGGTAGCAGGTGCATTACATAAACCAAAAGGCATACGTCTATAAGCAAAGGTACCGAAAGGGCAAGTAAAGGTGGTATTTTCTTGATCCTCTTTTGACACAGGTATTTGAGAGAAACCAGAATAACCGTCTAGAAAGAAAAAATGTGTATGTTTAGAAAATCTTTCTAGCATTTGATCAATAAAAGATAAAGGGTAATGATCCTTTTTAGTAGCTTTATTTAGTTTGCGGAAATCAATTACCATTCTATAACCTGTAACAATTCTTTGTGAGATCAATTCATCTTTATCATTAGGAACAACAGTAATACCTCCCTTCTTAGGGACACAATGGACAGGAGTTACCAACTGACTATCAGTAACGGGATAAATTGTACCTGCCTCCAGAAGCTTTACTATTTATTTTCTTACCACTTCTTTCATCTTAGGATTTAACCGTCGTTGGTGATCAACAACCGGTTTAGCTTCTTTCTCTAATTTTATTTTGTGCTGGCATAGAGTGGGACTAATGCCCTTAAGATCATCAAGAGTATATCCAATAGCAACACAGTGCTTCTTCAGAGTTTTCAATAATCTCGCTTCTTCCCGCTCTGAAAGGTTAGCACTAATAATAACAGGATATATCTTCTTTTCATCAAGATAAGCATAATAACAGGATCCCCTAGAATTTCGATAGGCAAGTTGTGTTTCGAAATAGGTCTATGTTTAAAGAATACTTTATCTATTTCCCTTCTTTCATTCATAAACATATCATTTTCATGGTCTAGCAAATATTGTTCTAAAGGATCATTAGGAGGCACGACAATAGAAGCAAGACCAATAATTTCATATTTACTAGGCTCTTTATCATGGGGTTGTCTACGAAATTTAGCAAAGTTAAAATCACGAGACATATCCCCTAAACCAACAGAAACAATATCATTTTTGCAGTCTATCTTAGCATTAACAGTATTCAAGAAGGGCCTGCCAAATATAATGGGACAAAAAATCATCTTGTGGGGAACCAAGAACAAGAAAATCAGTAGGATATTTAACTTTCCCACACAAGACTTCAACATCTCTTACAATCCCAACCGTCGAGATAGTATCTCTATTGGCGAGCTTAATTGTAACATCAATACCTTCTAACTCAGCAGGTGCAATATCATGCATAATTTCTTCATATAAAGATGAGGTATTGCACTCACACTAGCACCCATATCACATAAGTCATGATAGCAATGATCTCCTATTTTTACAGAAATAACAGGCATGCCTAGAGGTCTATGTTTATCTTTAGTACCGGGTTTAGCAATTCTAGCAACTTCATCACAGAAGTAAATAACATGCCCATCAATATTATCGATCAAGAGATCTTTAACCATAGCAATACTAGGTTCAACTTTAATTTGCTCAGGGGGTGTAGGTGTTCTAGTATTACTTTTGTTGACCACAGTTGAAGCTTTAGCACGATCCTTTATTCTAACAGGGAACGGTGGTTTCTCGATATAAGCGGTAGGAACAATTGGATCAACATTATATGTGATAGTCTTTTCTTCAACTTTAATAGGTTCAACTAGTTTTACTTCAATGGGAGGATGATATTTAAACCACTTCTCCTTAGGGAGATCAACATGAGAAGCAAAGGATTCACAGAAAGAAGCTACTATCTCAGAGTCAAGTCCATATTTAGTGCTAAATTCACAAAAAGCATCTGTATCCATAAAAGATTTAACACAATCAAACTTAGTTGTTATACTTGACTCCTTACCTTTGTCGAGTTCCTAATATTCAGAGTTGCGTTTAATTCTTTTCAATAAATCCCGTCTTAAGTCAATAGTCTTCATCATAAAAGATCCAGTGCAAGAAGTATCGTGCATGGAGTGATTATTGAGAGAAAGCCGAGGATAATTTTTTTGAATAATAATTTCTCTTGAGAGCTCATGATTGGGGCATGAATATAACATTGACTTAAACCTCCCCCAAACATGAGCGATGCTTTCTCCTTCGCAAGGCCAAAAATTATATATATAATTACGATCACGGTGAACCAGATGCATAGGATAAAACTTCTGATAAAATTCCAATTTCAATCGGTTGTAGTTCCATGATCCAATATCATCCCATAGCCTAAACCATGTCAATGCCTTTCCCTTCAAAGACAAAGGGAAGACCTTCTTCTTGATAACTTCCTCGGGCATACCTGCAAGCTTAAATAATCCATAAACTTCATCCACATAGATTAGGTGCAAATCGGGATGCAATGTTCCATTTCCTGTAAAAGGATTAGCTAGCAGTTTCTGTATCGTACCCAAAGAAATTTCAATGTAAACATTTTCAGTAGGCTCGGTAAGTTGAGGAGCAAATCTTTGCTCTACTGGTCGGGGTGAAGGTACCCCAAACAAGCCCCTCAAAGGATTACTTTCCATAGTAACAAGTGACAGTAAATTTCAGCACACTATATAAATTTTTCCTTACCAAATTCCACCTACCAAAGGCACTTCACTCTCTGGCAACGGTGCCAGAAAAGAGTCTTGATGACCCACAAGTATAGGGGATCTATCATAGTCCTTTTGATAAGTAAGAGTGCCGAACCCAACGAGGAGCAGAAGGAAATGGTAAGCAGTTTTTAGTAAGGTATTCTCTGCAAGCACTGAAATTATCGGTAACAGATAGTTTTGTGATAAGGTAATTTGTAACGGGTAACAAGTAATAAAAGTAAATAAGGTGCAGCAAGATGGCCCAATGCTTTTTGTAGCAAAGGACAAGCCTGGACAAACTCTTATATAAAGGAAAGTGCTCCCGAGGACACATGGGAATTATCGTCAAGCTAGTTTTCATCACGCTCATATGATTCGCGTTCGTTACTTTGATAATTTGATATGTGGGTGGACCGGTGCTTGGGTACTGCCCTTCCTTGTACAAGCATCCCACTTATGATTAACCCCTCTTGCAATCATTGACAACTACAAAAGAAGTATTAAGGTAAACCTAACCATAGCATGAAACATATGGATCCAGAACAGCCCCTTACGAAGCAACACATAAACAAGGGTTTAAGCTTCTGTCACTCTAGCAACCCATCATCTACTTATTACTTCCAAATGCCTTCCCCTAGGCCCAAATAATGGTGAAGTGTCATGTGGTCGACGTTCACAAGACACCACTAGAGGAGAGACAACATACATCTCATCAAAATATCGAACGAATACCAAATTCACATGATTACTTACAACAAGTCTTCTCCCATGTCCTAAGGAACAAACATAACGACTCACAAATCATATTCATGTTCATAATCAGAGTTGCATTAATATTCATAAAGGATCAGAACATATGATCTTCCACCAAATAAACCAACTAGCATCAACTACAAGGAGTAATCAACACTACTAGCAACCCACAGGTACCAATCTGAGATTTTGAGACAAAGATTGGATACAAGAGATGAACTAGGGTTTGAGATGAGATGGTGCTAGTGAAGATGTTGATGGAGATTGACCCCCTCCCGATGAGAGGATCGATTGTGATGACGATGGTGATGATTTCCCCCTCCCGAAGGGATGTTTCCCCAGTAGAATAGCTCCGCCGGAGCCCTAGATTGGTTCCGCCAAGGTTCCGCCTCGAGACGGCGGCGCTTTGTCCCGAAATCTTGCTTATGATTTTTTTTCATGGCGAAAGACTTCATATAGCCAAAGATGGGCACTCGAGACTTGCTAGAGGGCCCACGAGGCAGGGGCGCACACAGGGGGGTAGGTCGCGCCCCCACCCTCGTGGATGGTGTGTGGCCCCCCTCTGGTGCTTTCATTGCCCAATATTTTTTATGTATTTAAAAACTGATTTCCATGGAGTTTCTGGACTTTTGGAGTTGTGCAGAATAGGTCTATAATATTTGCTCCTTTTCCAGCCCAGAATTCCAGCTGTCGGCATTCTCCCTCTTTGTGCAAACCTTGTAAAATAAGAGAGAATAGGCATAAGTATTGTGAAATATTGTGTAATAACAGCCCATAATGCAATAAATATCGATATAAAAGCATGATGCAAAATGGACGTATCACACTCTCACCCCTGTGTTTTCCTCAGATACTCTCCGGAGCACAAAGGATACCGCTGCCTGAACCGCATCACTGGTCGTGTCATCATCTCACGGCATGTTGTGTTTGACGAACACAACTTTCCCTTCTCTGACGACGGTGTGCCCCACACGCCCCCATCTTCGGCCACCGAGGACGACCAACCACCACCCATGCCACTTCACGTCCCGCGCCAGCCTCACTCCAAGTGGCCACACCCTCATGCTGCCGCGTCCAAGCAGGAAGCTGCGCCCCCCGATCTCGCTGCCATGGCAGTGCAACCAAAACCCAACTTGGCTGCCATAGCAGCCCATCCAACCACACCACAACCTGCTGCCCAAACACCCAACTCTGCCTCTACTGCCATGACAGCCAAACCTAACAACCCTACACCGTCACCCACGTGTCCTCCCCCCGCCGACCCACCTGCAGCTCCAGTCAGCCGCTCCACCCATAGCCTCATTCCCACACACACCATGGTTACTCGTGGAAAGCTCCGCAAGTTCCACCCCAATCCTAATATGCTGATGCCAACCTAGCTACCACCATCGCAGACATCTCTCCCCTACCTAAAAGTGTGCACGCTGCGCTGCGAGATCCCCATTGGCTAACTGCTATGCAGGAGGAGTACATGGCATTGATGGCGAACCAGATGTGGTCCCTCGTGCCACGACCGCCTGGCACCAACATCGTCTCTGGCAAGTGGCTCTTCCGCCACAAGTTCAAGGTTGGCGGCTCGCTGGAGAGGTACAAGGCACGCTGGGTGGTTCGCGGCTTCATGCAGCGCCCCGACGTCGACTTCGATGAGACATTTTCGCCGGCGGTAAAGTCCTCCACCATCCGCGTCGTGCTCGCCCTTGCCGCCGCCCGGGACTGGCCGTCAATCAAATGGACGTGAACAACGCATTTCTTCAGGGCTACCTCACTGAGCGAGTCTACTGCCAACAACCTGCTGGCTTCGTCGATGCGAGCCGGCCCGATCATGTCTGCCTGCTCGACCGGTCCCTGTACGGACTGCGGCAGGCACCTCGCGCCTGGTTTGATCGCTTCACCGCGTTTCTCATGATGATCGGGTTCGTGGCGGCCCGGGCGGATCCCTCCTTGTTCATGCTACGTCTCGGTGACCAGGTAGCGTACCCACTGTTGTATGTGGACGACATCGTCCTCAAGGCCTCGACGTCCACGCTTCTGCAATGCCTTCAACGCCAGCTCTTCACCGAGTTCTCGATGAAGGATCTCGGTCCTCTACAGTTCTTCCTCGGCATCCACGTCACACGCGATCGCATGGGCTTCTTCCTCTCCCAGAGCAAGTATGCCGACGGGCTCCTGGACCGCGCCAACATGACTGTGTGCAAACCGGTGAGCACGCCCGTGGACATGCACAACAAACTCTCCGGCGATGCCGGAGCGCTGGTCGACGACCCCTCGGAATACCACAACATCGTGGGAGCGCTGCAGTACCTGATCATGACCAGGCCCGGCCTGGCGTATGTGGTGCAGCAGGCATGCCTCTCCATGCATGACCTGCGCGCTCAGCACCTGACACTGGTCAAACGCATCCTGCGCTACTTTCGCGGCTCCTCCACGCATGGGCTGCACGTCGGCCGCTCGTCCACACTCGACCTAGCCGCCTACTCCGACGCAGACTGGGACGGGTGCCCGGACACACGGCGCTCGACGTCGGGCTATGCTGTCTTCTTCGGCGACTCCCTCATCTCTTGGTCGTCGAAACGCCAGCCCACTGTCTCGAGGTCCAGCGCGGAGGCCGAGTACCGCGCCGTCGCCAACGCCGTCGCCGAATGCTGCTGGCTTCTCCAACTCCTCAGTGAACTACATGCCCCACTGTCCAAAGCAACGGTGGTCTACAGTGACAACATTTCCTCGGTCTACATGGCGGCTAACCCGGTGCACCATCACCGCACAAAACATATTGAGCTCGACATCCATTTTGTGCGTGAAACGGTTGCCCTCGGTGAGCTGCGTGTCCTCCATGTTCCCACGACACAGCAGTTTGCGGACGTTGTGACAAAAGGGCTGCCGACGCCAGCATTCCAGGAGTTCAGATCCAGCTTGTGCATCCGCCCTCCGGACGCTTCAGCTGTGGCAGGGTGTCAGAAGCAACTTCCTAGCCTACCCACGTAGCATGTACTGGACGTGCTCTAGCGCACGATCCCCATCACTGGCGCATGATCGCCCTTGTACAACTGCGCACTCTCTTGCGCCAGTAACCTATATATACGTGATCAATACAAGCAGCAGCACTTAAGGTGCCTGGCTCATTTTTCTTCCCCAGCTCACAGTACGTACCAGTATCACGAGGTCGTAGCCAAATCGAGCCCCGGAATCAACCGCGGCCACCCACTTGCCGAGATCGATGTACCCCACCGAGGTCAGCAGGGTCGTCCCAAGGGTATGGGAAACATGATGCCGGCCATCTCCACCGGCCAGGGACTCGATGCCGCGCACAGCTTCCATGGCCCGGCCGGCCGCAAAAGACCTTGGAGTTAGGACACAAGATGAAAACAGTCAGTCGAAATAGTTATCCAGAGCGAAGCTAGTAGTGCAGTGACTGAATACATAGACAGCGAACCAGAGGAGCAGAGGTCATTACCTTGAGCTTCGGTGGGAGGAGACGTGTTCTGCTGAGAGGGACGATTTGAGTGTGATGGCGTGGAAGGGTAGCCCTGTGGCGTGAGCGTGAGAGGAAGAAGGAAGGAAGAGGATGAGGCAAATTAAGCGGTGAGGGTATTTCTTGTACCTTGCGCCTGAAGGAAGAGGAAGAAGGAAGACAGAAGGAAGGAAGCCCTGGGCCGTTTCTACGACTGGATCGAGCAGTACAATTTTTGCCGCTAGAAACCTGCAAGACAACTGGGAAGCAACCATTTCGTAGGGAGGTGCCTGACAAGTTATGCTTTCAGTAGGGTCTAGGGTGTATGGGAGGGATACATTTGATGCAGCCTATTTGCTAACCTAAGGGCCAGGGGTATGGGATGGACCTTTAATTGATGACATATTTCATTTTCATTCATCCATGAAGACTTTCCTTTGAAGCTGCAATAAAAGGTAGAAAGTCTCACAACAATGCGCGGGATATCATCTAATTAATTATACTAGCATGCAATAGTAGTTTGCTTCGAGTTTACAAAAATTTTGTAAACGGGAAGACAACTCTATTCTATTTTCTTATGTGGCCAACTAATAAGCGACTATCCCTTAGCACATTGACTCAAAAGTTCATTAAGTCAAAAACACATCTCTAAAGACTATGGATCAACATATAATTATCTTTGAACCAAACTCACCACATAACACAGTTAAATGTTATTTTGCACTTGCAGAACATCATGAGGCTGAGTGGTACTAGATGAGTGTGATACATAAAATTTTCAAGCACCTGAAAATTAGGAAATAAAAAAAATAGATCGTGAGTGCGAAAATACATAGGCGAACATGGTTCCACCATAATGAATATTATATTCCAAAAATACTAGAAAAAAATCAAAAATTCTGAATTTTGGGGATATCAAACTTGGTTGACCATTCTACTCAAGTGTGTATTTTCACAAAGAAATGACAGCCGTGGTACTCTTAGTGAAGAAAATATACTTGGAACAATACAAATACAGCCGGGATCATACTATTCATACAACATTGTCTTTTATTATAGGTTCGATCTTGTCATTTTTGCCCAGGATACCACGGAAGTCGTTTCTTGGTGAAACTTCATGTGCAAGTATAACATTTTTTTCGAATTTACTATTCATAGGGAGTGTATCTGTTGACTTTTTTTATTTTTTAATTTACTATTCATAAGGGGTGTGCGTTGAACCATATTCACCAAATTCCTGTCCAACAAGAGTGTTCCTAAAAGAAATAAGAAGTAGTGCATATTTCTGATAGTTTGAAACACCATTACTGCTTATACAACATCTTAGACACAGGATGACTTGGTGACACTGGCTCCAGCTAAGTAGCTAGCTACCATGTACTTGACAAAAGATGATGTTGAACCAGAGAGTCCTCCGACATCACAGTAAATATCATGAAGTAGGAATACATAATATGTTGTAGAGTATGGTAAGCAGTTCACCGAGTGCACAAAAAAAAAACATTCACCAGCTTTGATCAGAAGGGGCATGGGGGTAGGCTGGGTAGGGAAGGAAAGAGTTGGTGGCAATTCAGTTCCATGAATTCGACCAGATCCTCCGTTGTCGCCTCGTCTTCTTCAACCATCTTCTTCATCTCCTCCTTCAGGGACATCAACCTAGCGTTAGCCAGTGCCATGTGTACATCGCCACGTTTTCCATCTCAGCAAAATGAGTCTCAAGTAGTGCACGCAATTCTGCATCCTGAAGCTTCACCTCTACGCTTAGCTCTTCTAAGTGAGAAGTTAGTTCTGCATATACCGTATAGTCTTCTATCGATGCCCCGATCTCAGCAAACTTAGATTCATAATACCCATGTACTTCCTGCACAGGAAAATTAATTGAGCAAAAGAACATGTGAGATATCAACATCCAGCAATTGGTATCTCCGCGATATTAATATATTCCCTTTGTCGAAAACATCCAGCAAAAGGAACCTGCTCAATACGTTATAACTGAACATAGAAATTGAATTCTCAGTGTCTCATCAGCAACCAATCAAAGATGAGGCAGTTTACAGGACATTTGTAGGTTGAGTAGTTTTCGCATGGGGATGCAAAAATAACAAAAGAAGTCAATCATAGTTTCCATCATTACGTATTAACGCATAATGGGCTTAATATTTAGAAAAACAAAATAAAAAATTTATGTCAATGCCCTGCAATTCTGCTTATGCCATTCCTTTTTTCTAATTAACAAAATGCCATTACTCCCTTGAAACTATATGCATCTTTGGCACAGACATCTCAATCTCATCTTGGCCATTATCTTCCATTTCACAAAACAG